>NC_090236.1:17628629-17997379 GCF_024489055.1 Chanodichthys erythropterus | reverse complement strand
ATGCAAGAAAAGGACTGTTTAGTGATTTCATGAAGTAAACCCCACAGAAATTAACATGCGCAATCCACAAACCAGAAGTTTATTCAAAATTTACAGTTCAAAATTTACACACTGATTTATGGAAGAATTGATAAGCACTCAAAATTATGTTCCTTGGTAATCAAGAGATTCTGGTATCACACTCGTTTGTACTGTTAGAAGAGCATGGAATTAAACACTTTTTGCAAGTTCAGGTAGCACGGATTTAACTGAATGTGCAATGGCATTAACAGCAGATCATTAATAATATTTACACTTTGATATTTCAAACATAGCATCTGCGCCTTTCATATTCTCCCTCTTGGATTCTCAGACTCACAGGGATCAAACAGGCTGAGATATCTAGTGCAGGAGAAACATCTGGTGAGCACAGAGTCAGAAGGGTTTCCAGGAAAGTCTGGCCTTTTTCCCCAATGTGCTCAAAGGACATGAGCCCCTATGATAATCGAGTTAATTAAGGTAATGAGATACCATGCCCGACACACACACACACACACACACACACACACACACAAAAGGATTAACAGGCCCACGAAAGATGACGTTGATAAATGGAGTTTGTCAGACTGCAGGGACATTCATGGGGCATTGGATTGTTTGAAAACATAAGAGCTGTTTATGAGGCTGAAATATGCAGGTTTTTATTAGCATCAACAGCACCAACTATAAACTGAAAAAAGCTTTTATTCCAATCAAACCTTTATTTCACGCTCACATCACATCAGCAGAGGTAAGAAACTGTCAATAGGCACCAGCAGTGATGAGCATTTATTACTTTAAAGGAATAATGTAATATTCTGGGTTGAACGCAAGTTACTGCAAATCAACAGCCTTTGTGAATTAATGTTGTTTGTCCCTTATTTTCTTAGAGGTTACAATGAGGCATTTAAATGGGGCCAATTTTTGGAGGGTTTGAAAGTAGAAATGTAAAGCTTATAATTTTATAAAAGCACTTGCATTCATTGTGTTGTCATGGTAATTAAGTTGTCCAGTTAGATATAACTTTGCATTGAAAAGTTTATAGTGAATATTTTACACTAAAATCATGTTAATGCACATATGGTCTGTGCATACTGTATGTCTATCCACTGAGTATTTTAACATTGAGGGATTGGTCCCTTTCACTTACAATGTAAGCGCATCACTGTTGGGGGTTGTCACGATGGTGTAAATGAGCAGGCACTTTAATGAACAAGCTGGAAAGCACTGGGAAACACAGCAACCACATTACTGTATTATTTAGAAGAGTATACTGTGAGAAAGCATGCATCATTGCATATTACCTGCATTCAGATTTAGCTTTTTCCTTCACGTCACTCTTATGTTCATAATAAAAATCTGTTTAAATGTCTGATGTATTATCTTGTCCTTTTAACAGTTAAAGGGTTTTTGCCGCCATCTAATGGAGTAATAAAGTAACTTCTGTTGCTGTTCACGGTCAGGGACTATTTTTTTCAGGCAGAAGACAGGCTTTTAGTAAGAGGCTTTTAGTAAGAATGCATGAAAGTTGCATTGTTACATATTCTTGGCTTTAATATTTGTATTTTTGTGGTAACTGTTTTATAAAAGTAATCATTTACTCGAGGCTATGCTGTATCGTGAATAAGTCACGGACATGACATATTGACCGTGACATATTCATGATACAGCACAGCCTCTCGTATGCTTACATAAGCATTGGCAATACTGTGGCCAAGTTCTCAGTCGGATTCCAAAATATATTGCGTGCATGAATAGTGTGTGATGTATACATTTAAATAGGATTTACATTTGTATTTTTATCAAGCTCGTATGTTTAGGTTAAGTAATTCCACTTTAATGGCAATTAATAGGTCCTTTTCATTGCCATTAAAGTGAAATAACTGAACATAAACATACGAGCTTGATAAAAATGCTTAAGTTAGAAGAAAATTTCAGACAGTACTTAGAGGCTTTTGCATCTGAAGTCTTCATATATATATATATATATATATATATATATATATATATATGTGTGTGTGTGTGTGTGTGTGTGTGTGTGTGTGTGTGTGTGTGTGTGTGTGTGTGTGTGTGTGTGTGTGTGTGTGTATGTGTGTGTTCCTTGACAGTATTCTGCATTCCTCCACCATACTGACTCCTCATTATTAACTGGTTCCTATTCCAGACAGGGATACGGGGGAGTAAATTCCGAGCTCAGAGCCCTCCCCTCGGACAACATGCCCAATACTCTTTTACTTTATCTGATTATTTGTAAGTGTGAACTTGTGAACTGGTCAGTGGAGGAGATTTACTAAATATTTACTAAATTGCAAAAAAAAAAAAAAAAAAAAAGATTTCATATGTCAGCTTTCTTTTTAAATATGTCATCAAGGCAAAAACAGTTATGTTCACAGCATCACAATGAATTTTCCGGTTCTGGATTATATGTATGCACTGAATTTTTATATAGAATACATGTAATGAACATGTAAACGAATATGTGAATATGTTTAGAGTTCAGGGTTGTTATCATTAACTAAAACTAAACTAATTGACTAAAAACTTGAAATTTTAAATAAAATAAACATCAACTGAAATAAAAATATGAAAATAGAATATCTAAAAATAAAAACTTATAACAAAATAAACTAATAGTATATTATTGATACTAAAATAACACTGGTTCGTATAAACAGAACTTTCAGAATCTGAAATAATAAAAAATAGAAAACATACTGTTGCAGCTCTGTTGAAAATGCATTCGCTGTGTTCAACATTTCCCACAGATAAGCTTTTTGAGGAATAATGGAGCTGAATCATACATGAACACACAAATTTATGAATGCTTAAATAAAGGCAACAACAAACAAGCTGTTTTAATTGGCTCTCCTCAGTTTATATAAGCTGAAGCTCTGACCCTGTCCATATGCCCCCCAGCATTTCGTCAAGCTCAGAGGAAAGTGTGAGCCGTGGGTAACATCCTCATATTTACCTCTCCATTTGATGGGCCGCTAAATAAATTCACACTTTTGGTCATCCCTCGCTCTGCACATTGATGTGGATTGTGAGTCTACAGTTGCTGACCTGCTCTGCTGTTTTGACGGACAGCTGTGTGTGGGTGGTCGGTTTGTGGAGATGGACCCAGATCTTGTTGGTAGACTGGCAGTGCAGGTCTCACTTTGACTGCTTATACATATTTTATAATGCTCAGTTCCAACCATTGGCATGTCTACATTGGACAGTGAACGGATGCCTGGCTGCTTTGTATTTGCACAATGTGATTAATAAATAAACGGCAAGCAACTTTTCCCCTCTCTCGTTCTTCAGGTTCCTCTTTACTCTATAGTTACGTGGACAGAATAGAATGAGAGATTTTGAATGTTGAGGGCAAAAGAAAAAAAGTTCTCTTAACTGATGGGAGATTACAGCAGAGCTAGAGAGAAGGTATTACAAACACTTTAGGCATTTCAGCACAGGCTGAAGAAGAAAGAAGATATTTATCCCAGGTGTATAAATATAGTATTTTTCATGATTTTTCGAATCAGATCTTGGCACCAGAAAATCTTGAGGGTGACTTGAGGGTGGTCTCTTTTGATTAGGCCCTGTAAGCAACCTTCTAGAACATCATATCACCCCATTTTTTAATCAAGATGCATTTACTTGAGAAGCAAAGTGACATAAGATATTAAGTCTTAAGTCTTCTGATATTATCATTTAATTGCTTAAAACAATAAAAAAAAAAATATCTGAAAATGGGGTCAGAAAACAATCTTGTTTTCCCTTTGAATTAAGTTTGTTTTTCCCACCCCATTAGAAGATTTTTTTTATTATTATTATTTTATACATAAACTCAATTTTGACCATTCAAGGCATCATAAATTGTCATTTTGCTTTAAATATCTTGATTTAAGAATGTTTACATATTTGTACTGGAAAACAAATATCCAATAAATGAATAAAAATGTAATAAATATAATGTAATAAATAAAAAAATATTTTTTTTTTCTTTTTTTTTTTCTTCAGTTAATCACCCTGGGGTGTGTTTCCCGAAAGCATCATTAATGAACTATGGTTGTAAGTCCCACTGAACTCTATTGGTAACTACGGAACTTGCAACCATAGTTAGCTTATGGAAATGCACCACAGAACATCTTTGTACACCTCTGGTACAGAGTACATATATTCAGTATTGGTGAAAGTTATTTTTAAAAGTAATGCATTACAATATTGTGATACTCCCTAAAAAAGTAACTAATTGTGTTACTTAGTTATTTTTTATGAAAAGTAATACATTACTTTTCGTTACATTACTTTTGCGTTACTTTTTCATCTTGGGCTGGGCTGGGCTGGGCTTGTTTGTTTGTTTTTTAATAACACCAAAAAAGTTATATTTTTGGCAAACGTAAAGGCCCTTTTGCACCAAAAGTGAAATGAATAAGCCTCAGGCTGAAGGAAATGCATCTGTCTACCTGTACAGTAGAGGGTGCCGCTCAGACAAACCTTTCAGTTGTGCTGCCATTCTGGATTAAAGAAGAATAGGATACAGGAGAAGGAAGTTCAACACTCTTATTTCTAAATATAATCTAAAGTAATGCTTATTAGTATGGTTGAATTAGATCAGTGAAGGTCAGCAGCAAATACATTGGTTAATAAAGTGAGATTAAATGCATAAAGTATATTAGTATAATTTAATATATTTAATTATTATAGGTTTGCTTAAAATTCTGAGATTGCATTTCACTGTTTTTATTAATTTTGAGGAATACTGAATGTATTTGTGCAAGTGAGATGAGTAAATGCATGTTCACATTTAGTCTCGAACTACAATAACCATCGTGTTTACCCAGCGCACATAACACCTCTGTATGCATCTGGATATTTATTAAAACATCTCCGATTGTGTTCATCAGAAAGAAGAAGTCATATACACACCTAGGATGGCTTGAGGGTGAGTAAAGCTTGGGCTATTTTTCATTGAAAGTGAACTAATCCTTTATTAATGGACATAGTTTATGTTTTAATAGTTTATGACACAGATGCGCAACGCTTTCCTCCCGATACTGATACTGGTTTATAATGTTGAATAAAGCCCTGCTTTATTGTATTTAAATGCTACATTTTGTTGATGTTTGGGGGAAGCCAGTAGCTGGTGGTACTTATGCTGTTGTTATAAATGTGAGTCTACAGATATTGTGGATTGTGATAAAGAAGTAATAATATTTTATCAGAGATGTATTCTTTACTCTCTTTGTTACAAGACCACACAAATATATGCTGACACACCTCTAAGCACATAAAGAAAAAATCGTCACAAGACGATACAACTCTACACCAGTATTCATGTTCATCTCCTGTGTGAATGGAGAACACTGGTTAGTGTACCCAGCTATATCTTGGCTCTCCTTCTCCATATGCTTGTGCTAATATATGTTTAACTTGATTCCTTCTCCTGCTTTGGTGTTCTAATGACACACCCAGATCAACTCAACCCCCTCTGTGACAACTAGCACCTTATAATCTTTAGCCATTTTCAGCTACACACATACACTTATATACTTTCAGTTGTTATGTAATAGTGGGCCTAGGGCTCCATCATAATATTTACACTTAATTTTTTTAAGTTTCTTTTAAAAGTACTATCTGAAAGCTAAAATCTTAACTTTACACAAAATATCATGACTTTGCTGTTTGTTACATAAAGAAGATAAAACTCCCCAAAATGCCCCTCCCATTGATAACGACAAAGAAATATGAACAAGTATTTTTTTATTTATATATTTCACAAAACAGACAAGACTTATATCACAAGAAAGCTCTCATTCTCAGGAATTTGGCTAACCAGTTTGTTTTATTGTTTTAACATCATAGTTTGAATGATCTTCAAAAGAATAACACAGTGGAATATGATCACTGTGAGAAAACAAAGACAAATGTCTCATTCATTTCTGCTCCAATCACCGCTTCTCTGAGATAAAATCAGCCTCAAATGCATTTTTTCAGTACATTTCTTTTGGTCACGATATGTAAAAAAAACCCTCAAGGATCTCAAGCTTGATGAACCAGGGTTGATTTCAAACCCTGTCAAACCCTGAAGACAGAACATCTAATTTACTGTACGAAATTTGCTTTCATAACAGACACGTCCTGGATGGCCCAGTTTGTGCCTTTATACACTTGTGTCCTTGAAGGCATCTATGACAGTCACATTGCTCCTCATTGTCACGTCAGCTGAACACTGTCTGATGAAAGTATGTGTGTGTTCCTGAAGGAGATCAATTATTTTTGTATTGTATACTGACACCAGCATTAATGTTTTAGAGCACAATTTCAAGACACTGACAAAAAACTTTAAAAGCAAAGTAATACAAGTGTCATTCTACACTGGTTCCAGAATCTGTCCTGGAGAAACTAAAGGGGTCTTGGGCACAGACTGTGAAACGAACAGCTCAACCGGAATCCTGGACGTTCATTCATTATCCTGTCCTCTTTCCTGAGTGCAGTTATCCTAACATAGTGTGCTCAAACACACTCTCGCTCTCAAATATTTATGCTCAAACTGTATGAATTTTAAATAAAATGTCACTCACTGTGCATTAATCAAATCTCTTTAACACAAACCCAAAATAATTTCCCTAACCCAGTGCTGAGAAGGGCACTTAAAGTGAATCATTTGGAATCCTATAGTGGATAGTTCTTAACAAAGTTTTTATGTAAGTATTAATATGACATGCATGGTTCCAACCTCGTATAATGAGAAAACACAACTATTTTTAAGAGATTTAGTATGAATTTGTACAGTTTGATTTGTATGAAAATGTATGAATAATCTGACGTGGTTCCAACTCGATTTCACGAGAAAACGTGCAGTAACAACTTCAAGAGTTGGTTGTTCCATATAAGCTCATACGATTTGATTTGTACAAAAAAAATAAAAAATAATCTGACATGGATCCCAAAAGATTTAATGTGAAAATGCAACAAGTTGGCGATTCCATATGAATTTATTCAATTTGTTTGTATGAAAATGTACGATTTATCCGACATGATTCCAACAAGATCCCATGAGAAATCATTGCTATTTTACCAGTTGGCCATTTTGCATGAATTTGTACCATTTGATCCTAATGAAAACAATTTTTGGTCCAAACCTCTGAATTTCTTTTTCCAAGCAAAAGGTGAATTTTTAAAGAACATCCCAGTTGCAACTTTAAGAATGATAATAAAAATGACACACTACAGTTATTAAAATCAAGTGCTTTAATATGTTTGTCAACACATCAAAATAATTGTACTAGCTTAAAGCTTGACAAAAGATTTTTAAAACATAATGATTTAAATCTCTCTTTAAAGGAAAACTTTTAATGTTTATTTAACATTATTTCAAAGTGCACTTTTTAAAAGTTTTTAAAATTAGTCATGAAGTGTACTCTCTTTAAGTGCAATTAAGGCCCGGTTATACTTCATTTTCTGTGTTCCGCTCCATCTCGCACACAGTTGAGTGCACGAGCCTCTCAAAGTATACTTCTTTGGACGTGAGCATGGAAAGACGTGTTCAGCGCAAAGTCTATTGAACTTTGTTTTCAAGTGCTCAGGTCACTCAGATATGCGCTGTTGTACATGCACCATCCACATGGACACAAAAATTGGGCTGCACACAGACAGTTACATGGATGTCCACGGACCCTCCTGATGACGAAAATTACAGCCAAATACTTTGGGCATTAAGTGGCTTTTTTTTTTTTTTTTATTACAAATTATATTATCTGCACAGTTAAAAAGTACAGTTTTGCTTTCTTGTAAGAATCATTTTAAGATTTGAAGTACACTACAAGTGCACATTCAATACAAGTGCACTACTTTTTCACAAGGGTAGTTTGGCTGAATGCATGTCAAATCAGCAGACTGTCTGAAAAGTAAAATGCTGGAGTTAGCCAGAATTGATGGAAAATATGTACAGAAGTATAATTCACTAACTGAAGGAGGGGGAGGGGGAGTATGGGTTTAGGGGGTTTATAAATCAGTATGGGTTTCCATCAGCTTTGGTTTTCACTCATTGACCACAGGCAATATATTATATGTAATGTTTGGCTAGCAGCCATTAGCCTGCAGCTCTCTACTGTGTTTACCCAATGCAGCTTAGTCGAGCAGAACAGATCCACTACCTGGTTGGAAGACTTCAATGGGAAAACTAAGCTCCGCTGCTCACTCTGTGGTCATTAAACGAGTAGGCCACTATCACATTATTATGTCACTCTCTACAGACAGCTGGTGTGTGGTGCTCTATGACAGCCATTGCATCATCCAGGTGGAAAAGTTTCCCACTCTCTATAAAATGCTATGTAGTGTTAGGATGACAGGTATGTCACGTCACTCACCGGTGACTAATAAGAGATGTGTGTCTGATGCCTGAGTGCTTGTATCAGCAGCCATATCACCCTGTAGCCCAAGACTGGTTGCCCACTGAAGCTAAGCAGGGCTGAGCCTGGTTGGTACCTGGATAGGAGACCTCCTGGGAAAAACTAGGTTGCTGCTGGAAGAGGTGTTAGTGAGGCCAGCAGGGGTGCTCACCCTGTGGTCTGTGTGGGTCCTAACACCCCAGTATAGTGATGGGGACACCATACTGTCAAAGAAAAGCACCGTCCTTCGGATGAGATGTTCAACTGAGGTCCGTTAAAAATCCCAGGATGTCCTTCGAAAAGAGTAGGGGTGTAACCAGGACATCCTGGCCAAATTTGCCCATTGGCCTCTGTCCATCATGGCCTCCTAATCATCCCCATATACTGATTGGCTTCATCACTCTGTCTCCTCTCCACCAATAAGCTGGTATGAGGTGGGCATTCTGTCACAATATGGACGCTGTCACAATATGGCATTCTGTCACAATATGGATCATCCAGGTGGATGCTGCACATTGGTGGTAGTTAAGCAGATTCCTCAACTACTTTTGCTTTGAGTACCCAGAAAAGCGCTATATAAATGTAAGGAATTATTATTTTTATTATTATTATTATCACTCTGCTTGTCTTTTTTCAGTGACTCTTTCTGGAGGTTATATGGTTTTGCCAGAAGGTGGCGATAAGTGGCTGTCTTTATGAGTAAGTCAAACAGTTTATTCAAAATGGTGATTCATTCAGGAATGAAACAAGTCACTCAACAAATTCTTAAGGAAGTTCTTAACGATTCAACATTTTGGTGAATTGATGGCTAATTCGTATGAATTTGTACAATCTAATGTATATGTTTTTGTACAATCTGCTTACGCACTGACAGTTAGGTTCAGGGGTGGGGTTAGGGGTAGACCACCCTGCATGCTTTTTTTCTTTTGTTTTCTAAAAATCATATACTTACAAATTAATCACATCATACAAATTCATACAAAATCATAAAATAGTTGAGTTTTCTCATGAGAGGGTTGGAATCATTCATGAATGAAACATGGTTCTGCAATGGCTTCCATTTTTAGCTATTTGTATTTTATCCGGAAGATAAAAACAGATGGAGTAACTAGCAATATTTATACATCAATACATCTAAAATGTAAGTACAATATTAACTTCTTATATAAAATTATTTCTGTTGCTTATCACTTTTGCAATTTTGCTGATATTCAGAAACAGCACTTTTGCTCCTGCGATATTGCTTAAATATTTAATTTGAAGCTTATAATTTTATAAAATCTTACAACATTAATTCTTAATAAATATTGATTCTAAAACTTATCATTTGAACTGTAAAGTTGCCATAGTCTTTGTTATATTCGACACAGTTTCAACCTTACATAAAACTGTATTTTTTATTTATTTTTTTAACACTAAAATAGTGTAAAAACACATTGTTTTGGGTTCACATAGGGTTCATGGCTATACTATTTAATGCTTATGGATTGACCTTATTCACTTCCACTGTAATTGCCTCACTGTTTTCTGAAAAAATAAAGAGAGTCCAAACTGATTTTTTTTTTTTGTTTTTTTGTGGTAATCAACATGTGCTACAAGTAATGTTGACTACTAGGCTACACCACTGTCAGTATAATTTGAATCAGAAGATGCAACTCTGATTCACCCACCTCAGACTGAGAGCACAAATTGAAGATCCTAATAATGAGGCCCAGCATATTAAACTACTGAAGATCCTAATAATGAGGCCCAGCATATTAAACTACTGCACCAACCCAATGCTTTATTAATAAGCTTCAAGGGACTAAATGCTCTCAGCGTACCTAGGTTGGAGGCAGAGATAAGTGCCTATGAATAACAGTGGATTGTGGCTGTATGTGAACTCTGTGTGAAAGGTGGTGAGTTGTGGGTGGAGTTGCATGAGGTGAGGCCTTTGGCTGCTGTCACAGACACATCAGAGCACAACATCAATCAAGCCCTTTCATTAGAGGCTGTCTAGGTCTCTCTGCGCCTCCATCAGCAGATGAGTCCTCCATTATTGATCAAACCAAATACATCCAGCAGTCCTGCCACCACTATTTCTCCCAGCTTGGAAGTTTACAGCCTTCTCCACAGGAGCAAGAGGGTTTCTTCCTCAAAGATGCAGAATTGAATTACATTGGTGTTATACACTGGACTAAAAATAAATAAATTAATTACAAATGTGCACTAATCAGCTCAAATAGGCAAAAAATAAATAAATAAATAAAATCAATACATTTGGATATACTGTTGAGACCAGCCTTGAATTGTATTTCAAGTACCTTAGTGCAAATGTATATTTTGTTTGTTTTCCCAAACTGAGGGATGAGTCAGAATTATTTATTGTGTTAACTGATAGAATTTCAGAGACATCAGAAATTAAATACAGTTTGCAAAACACAAAATAAGAATTAAAGCTACACAGTAAGTTTATAATTTGCAATATGATATAAAGATATAAAGTATAAAAATATAACAAAGTCAAAGTGAAATATAACGTCACATTCTGACAAGTTGCAAATACAAGAAATAGTTACATGGCGAGATATAGTCACTTTGTGAGAGATCGTGTTCCACATACAAAAAACACATGTCTAAAAAAAAAAAAAAAAAAAAAAGGTCACATTGTGAGATTCACTCTGTACATGCTACCCTTGGGAGATATCATTAGGAAGCATGGCGTTAGTTTTCATTGTTACGCTGATGATACTCAGCTCTATATTTCTTCGTGCCTTGACGAAACTTACCAATTCACAAAATTAATGGAATGCTGATATCAAAAATTGGATGACCAGTAATTTCTTACTCCTAAATCCTCTAATTTTTGGACCAAAAACTTCTTCACGTAATAACCTAAAATACTGTTTAACACTTGATGGCTGCTCTGTTAAGTCTTTGTTGTCAGTTAGGAACCTGGGTGTGCTCTTTTTGATGTGGTCCAAACTTTCATCTGAAAGCCACGTTTCTAGCATCTTTAAAATCACATTCTTCCATCTTAAAAATATATCTAAACTACATATGCTCTCAATGACAAATGTGGAAAAGTTAGCTCATGCAT
Source organism: Chanodichthys erythropterus (assembly GCF_024489055.1). Taxonomy (NCBI): domain Eukaryota; kingdom Metazoa; phylum Chordata; class Actinopteri; order Cypriniformes; family Xenocyprididae; genus Chanodichthys; species Chanodichthys erythropterus. Next base: position 17,985,907 of record NC_090236.1, on the reverse strand, counting down.
TCATGACCCTAAGTCTAGATTACTGTAACACTCTACGGGGTGCCTGTTAAACAAACTCCAGCTGGTCCAAAACGCAGCAGCTAGAGTTTTTACTACAATCAGGAAGTATGACCATATTAGCCCGTTTCTGTCAACACTGCATTGGCTCCCCATTAAACGTCATATAGATTTGAAAATCTTGCTACTTATTTACAAAGCACTAAATGGTTTAGCTCCCCAGTACCTGAGCGAGCTCTTAAAGCATTATAGTCCTTCACGCCTATTGCAATCTCAGAATTCTGGCCAGTTGGTAATACCTAGAATATCAAAATTAACTGCAGGCGGTAGATCCTTTTCCTATTTAGCACATAACTTTAGAACAGTCTCCCTATCACTGTTCGGGAAGCAGACACACTCTGTCAGTTTAAATCTAGACTAAAAACATGGAATGCTGATATCAAAAATTGGATGACCAGTAATTTCTTACTCCTAAATTCAGAAAAAAACAGAGATTCTAATTTTTGGACCAAAAACTTCTTCACGTAATAACCTAAATTACAGTTTAAATCTAGACTAAAAACACATCTGTTTAAAAATGCATACACATAAAACATTATCTATTTCTATAATTCAAATCATGTAAATTGTTAGGCTGCATAGATTAGGTCAGCCGGAACGGGGAACACTTCCCATAACACCTGATGTACTCGCTACATCATAAGAAGAATGGGGTCTACGCTAATATTAGTCTCTCTCTCTCTCTGTTTATCCCAAGGTTTCCCGCAGCCTGCCAGATCCAAGCCGTATCCAGATGAGATGAAGGACCTGCATCTAGACATGATGATAACGCAGCCCTGACGTTTCAACTAAACTATCCCATGTGAAGGCCCATTTCCCTTTCCTTTCTCTATGTATAGATAAAACATTATCAAAATTATTCCAGTTCGCATAGATCCACAGACACAACAAATTTTTCGGTATTATGCGGACCAGACAAGTTATTTGGCAAATATCACTTTTTTAAAAAGACCAAGCTTCTGTGCACATACACACTCAAACACGTAAACCTATAGACTAAACACGTAAATGAACGGCAAGAATGCATTAAAGGTATTCGGTTTTCATTAGGAAAGGTGTCATTTAAGCAGCCCCTAAAGTAATAATTAACTATTTTTACAACGGAAGTGATTCAATAAAAAAACAACTTTAGCTCGATAAGAATTTTCCTATTGTCACTGTGAAGATGCTTTGAAACAATATGTATTGTGAAAAGTGCTATATAAATGAACATGACTTGACTTAATTCAATAAAGTCACATCACGAGATATAAATTTTGCAATGTGAGAAATAAACTCACAAATACAAGAAATAAAGTCACATTGTGAGAAATAGTCACATTGTTACATATGAAGTTGCAAATACATGAAATAGTCACATCCCTACTGTAGATATAAAGTCACAATGTCTGATATAAAGTCACAAATACAAGAAATAGTCACATCGCGAAAGTCGCATTGTGAGATATAAAGCAAATAAGCATTCAATAGTTATCAGTTTAGAGCTGGTGGTTGGATGGCAGGGGTTAAAAATGTAAGAGGGATTTTTGATGGCAGCCAGAAAACAAAAGTTGTTTCAGAGATGGAAAAGCTTATTTAATTTAAAGTACACGTGAAATCAAAATTGACCTTATTTACTTTGTTAGTGCATATTACTAGTCTTGTGGTAAACAATTAATCCGTGCAAGTTTAAACACAGAAAACAATTGTTTGTCAGGGTAATCTTTAATCAAAATCTGAAAAGTTACTTCCGGTCTGGAATGGCGTTCCTTCTCTGATAACGTCAGTTTGACGGCTTGGGTTTTAAAACGCGTAAACCACTCCTCTGCAACCGTTAGTCTGCTATGAGAGAGAGATGGAGAGGAGGAGCGCTAAAGTAAAACTCTGCCCTCAATTCAATATTCCCTTTCACTTGGAAATCCGTCACAACACTGGAGAAAATTAGTTTGCAACTTCCGGTTCACGTGGACTTTAAAAGGTTTTTTTTTTTTTTTTTTTTTAATTGATGGATTGATTTTCCTTGGCACAAGAAGCACCAATGAATTGTGTTAAAACAGAAACATACATTAAGAAATAAGATGTCAATTTTGAATGCATTTGTTGACTTTAAGTTGTATTGAACTTCAAAGAAGGAAATATATGTTCATCCATAGACTTTTTACATAAAATTGTGACAAATAACACTGTTTAGAAAGACAAATCGCCTTTTAGTTTTAGAATATGAACTATGTTCAGTTTATCTTGTCTACGTCACTGTTAAACAGTTCTTATCTTGGCTATGTACACATTTTGACATTCCATTTCCATTCAAATAATATTTCACTGTTTACTGCATACTGCACAGTATGCACTGTAAATGCTGACATTTTTAATAGTGTGGAGGGGGAAGTTTAGGATGACATGCTCTGGTCTTCAAAAGGTTTAGAGTAATGCAGGCAGACAGGAATAATGTATTTAACTGATTTTATTATCAGTGAATTTCAGCCCTCTCAGTGTGTCTGTCTTGAATCTTATAATAGTATGTGATATAGAACATAATATGCAATCACATCCACTGCACAGAGCAGAATGCGATGCTGTTTCCACATGAATTCAGTGGTGTCCAGTTATTATCTCAGAAGTAAAAAAAAATAATAATTTTTTCAGGTTCATTCGCCACACTGGAAATAGAAAGGATGCGGTGTCATACAGTATGCTTGGGTTGTATACTCGCATTTTGGCACATTTGGGGTATTCTATAAATGCATACTTTTTTTGCATATATTTGCATACTGTGCACAGCATATACTGCAAAAATAGTACATTTAAAATGTAGTTTACCATAGTGTATAGTGTATTATTCTAAAACTAAAAGGTGAATTTTGAGGTTTCCGTCGCATTTTTTTTTTTTTTTAAATAGTTTATTTTAGTGAAAAGTCTACAGATGAACATCTATTTTCCAGGATAAGGCTAAGGACTTTTTTCAAAGGATCATTTCAAATGTTTCCTCCTGAGTGGAGCAAACAGCATCCTTATGGTGTATAAATAAGGTGTTGTTGCTGAGCAACATTAAAACTTGAATAACAAGAGTAAGGTAAAAAAGTAAGTGTTATTCATTATATAATGTGTCCTTAACTTCCAAGAAGGCATAATTACGAGATTGAAGAGCAATTCAACTGGGAAAAAGTGCTAAATAAAACTGTGGATGTTATTTAGAATAATGAGAATAATTACACAGTTATGTTTATGATATGTTTATGTTAACTGCATTTTAATTTGAAATATTTGAATGCACCACCAGTGATGCATAGACTGTAAAAAGTGGTAGCCTGCAATTGTTAACTTAGCTATTTCTACCTAAAAATACTTTTCTTGGTATACATTCATGTATTTATAGGTTGATTCAGTGATGTTAAATAATATTTTTGACATGAATAAAATCAGTTAATTTAGATATTACTCTTTTTTCACAGTAGAATGGATGAAATTGTATCTTAAAGAGCAATGGACAAAAAACTGCTGACCAAAAAACAAAAATCGAGAGTAAAATTTAATCAATCATTTTGCTTGTTACAGGTTTGTTTATAAAAATGCCTTAAAGTTTTGAAGATAGTTAATTGTTTAGCAAAACCTTCCATAGAGCAGGTACTTTGTTGATACCTAGAACATCTCAACAGTACTGAAAAGAGTATTGCTGTCACCTAGTGGTGGCTCAAGAACATTAATAAAAGTATAATAACATGTACACTAATGTGTGTAATATATTTTTTTAGCAGAGTGATCCACATTTGAATCCATGTTCAGAATAAGGAGTTCAAAATTCAACCTGAAATATTAATTGAAAGACAATAGTTACAACTATGTTCCGTCAAATCATGTGGGCATTTTAAAATATCCTCATATGCAATATGTGTACTTACATGACATCCAGACAACTATCGTTTATTTACTGTGTTCAAAGAACATGAAGTCCTACAAGAGAACAAGAATATCAAATTATTCCCTATGCTGAAACAAAGAGCCTATATAGGAAGTTTAGAAAACTGGTCTAACAAGAAAAATGGTGACATACAGTAATGACCCATTTTTGCTTACTATGAGAAAACATGCTCCAAAAAGAGCAGCTTTAATCTTCACATCCAGATCCATAGGAAAGGAGATTCCAAAATTGTCTGCATCAGTGAAAGATTCTCTCACCAGACCTGTCCATTGTTTAGAGATTTTGCCCACCTTTGTTGACTCGTCCATTGACAAAACCTGTTTAGAAGCAAATCATTATTTATGATCATGCAACATTTTTTGTGGTATGTAATTTGATAGGATCACATGTTGTTGTTGTTTTTTTGGTCTTCTCATTTGAAAGAGGAAGTATGGGTGACAAAATTGAGAAATATTTCAAACAAGAACATGTTAAGTCAAATGATCAAAACTATCATCAATATGTCTGTCTTATATTGTTCATACGTCAAAGTTCACATCAGCGCAGCATCTGCAGGAACAGAATGGCCCCACGATCTTCAGAACTGCTTCTCTTTTCTCATTCTGAATGGTAAACTTTGGAATAAAGGGATGCCAATTCTGGATCACATATCCAATTGGGTTACCTGGTGGAGACTGGATTTCAAGCTAATAGGGAGACAAAAGATGCATCAGCAGCGACTTGAGCAGTTTAGGCATAACTATCTTTGAAATATAGTAGATCTTTAATATCACAAGGTGGCATAAGCTGTTAATTAAATCGCAAGCATGACAATTGATGGTGGCATTGCTGTCTACCCATCATGCAACACATCAGTTATGCAATAGTCAAGTTGATTTGAAAATGTAACAGATAACTTCCTCATTTTACAGTCAAACATGACATGCATAGGCTGGTAGGTGATTCAGCAATCACCCAAAAATAACATTTTTGTCATTAATTATTCACCTTCATGTTGTTCCTTGTTCATCTTCGGAACACAAATTAAGATATTTTTGTTGAAATCAAAGGTTTTTTTTTTTTATTATTATTTCATTTTTGTATCCCCCATAGAAAGCAAAGAAATTACCATCATTTGAGGTCCAGAAAAGTAGTAAAGACATTGTTAAAATAGTCCACGTGACTACAGTGGTTCAACCTTAATGTTATGAAGCGACAAGAATACTTTTTGTGCGCAAAAACAAAACAAAAATATAGACTTTATTCAACAATTTCTTCTCTACCCTGTCAGTCTCATACGCAGTTTACGCAGTGAACGCAGTTTAGCACTTCCATGTTTACATCTGAAAGGCGGCTCAGTATTGTGTGATGCTGACGCAGGAGCTGTCCAATACCGAGCTGCCGTTCGGACATAAGCGCTGAGCTGCGTGAACTGCGCACAAGTCTGACAGGTTAGAGAGGAAATTGTTGAAATAAGTCATTATTTTTGATTGTTTTTACGCACAAAAAGTATTCTGGTCGCTTCATAACATTACAGTTGAACCACTGTAGTCACGTGGACTATTTTAATGATGCCTTTACTACTTCTCTGGACCTCGAATGACGGTTATTTCACTGCTTTCTGTGGGGGATGAAAAAAAAAAAAACTTGGATTTCATCAAAAATTTCTTAATTTGCATTCTGAAGACGAACAAAGGACTTTTTGGGTTTGGAAGAACATGAGGGTGAGTTCTTAATGACAGAAATTTCATTTCATTGGGTGAACTAACCCTTTAAGAGTGTCCATGAGTGTTCAAAAATGAGTGAGGATTATGTTTTACAAATATCATAAATTATTATTAATATATTAACATATTAAAATCATGATATTAATTTTTTGGTAAGTCATGCCACATTATATTTTACAACTTACAACTATACTAACCTTGCCTTGTCATTAAAAGGTTGAATTATCTGATATTTTAAAAGACTAATATACCTTGATACAGTTTAGGGGTCTTTACTATGATTTCATTTCCTGTTTTATGTTCTTTTACCCTGCACATGGGTCGCACCACATTACTTTTATTTGGTGGACAACATCTACAATAATTTCATTCTTTTAATGAGGCTAAAGTTATATCACTTTGATATAGGACTGGACCCCCTCATATGGACTATCCTTCCCCCTCAGTCAAGATGAATGTATAATTACCAAGTGCATAGGCTTTCTAGCTTCAATATTAGGCTGCAACAATTTAGTTAAGGACAGCCTGATTCACAAAGTCACATTTTAATTGGCACATTTGACATGTGAGTCGGCTAAAGATATGATTTTTTTTTTTTTTTTTTTTATATATTTTTTTTTTTTTATAGATAATTGGTTGATTATTTCACTGTATTGTTATTGTTTGTCACCAGTTGCAGTTCAAGCTGTTGATCTAACTTCCCATGAAATGATGCATCTGTTAAATGGATCACAATGAGCATGTTTTTTTTTTATATATAGTAAAGCAGTCACAATTAATTTTTTTTGTTGGTGGTGGTGGTGGTGGTATCATGGTAACTTGTCTGTATTCATGGTAAAACTGCTGAAATTGTGTATCTAAGATGCAAGGCCGTAACCTTGTCTTGAACATTGGGGGAAAACAATTTTTTTACAAAGAATACAGAAATAGAACAGTGAAGGAAATTCTAGGTCTAATTCTACTTGGGAAATAATTTTTTACCTATTTGCAAATAATATTTGCATTCATTTGCATTAAAATATGCACACATGTACTTTTTTTGTATGCGTAATATGTCGAAAATGTAAAATGTTTCTTGACTTATTACACTCATTTAGGAATTACATTAATCACGTAAATGCATATTTTCTATTCAAAATAGCCATATTTGAGAAAAAAGTCAAGTAGTTTGCATCACTGAATGTTACTGACGGTCATTTAACTTTTTTATTGCAAAACAGTTGAAATGTATTAAATGTTTCACTATTTACATTTTACCTCACTCTCTTTCATTGTTAAACTGATGCTTTGTGCTGGAAATCACGCTCTGCTTCTGTGAACAGTAAAACCCGTCTTCTTTGATTTGATTACTTTGATTTTGATTGTCAGTTGTTTTGACATTGATGAGTGCTGTTAGACCAGAATAAATAGTAACTTTTAAACCTTTTTGTCATCCTAACACCATACAGAGCGCTGCGTAATGGAATATATCTTGTCCCCCTCAATGTCTATGGTGGTTACGGCCCTGCTAAAATGTATGGTTACACTTTATTTTACAGTGCCGTAGTTACATTGTAATCATGTAAGTACTGAGTACTATTAATTAACTACAAGTTCTTGCTATAGAGTTACACTTAGGGTTAGGGTTTGGTTTAGGGTTAGTTACTGTATTATTATTGTGCATCATTTACGGTTATTACTATAGTAAGTACATGTAAATACATGTAGAAATGTGTAACTACGGCACTGTAAAATAAAGTGTTTCCAAATATACTTATATCCGGTGGTCTAAACATGTTTATTTCATAGATACCGACGAGTCGAATTTTCTAATATTTTGGCCAAGGTGACGGGTTTGTTTACGGTCTGACAAATACACTAATGTGCCACATTTATAATGTTACAAAAAAGTTATTTCAAATCTTCTGAACTTAACAAATTGTATCACAGTTTCCACAAAAATTAAGCAGTACAACATTGATAATAAATTAATAATAACAGTTCTCTTTTCAACAGGTTTCAATTGTAATACTATTTGACACTATTTATGCTACATATTTTTGAATAAATATAGCCTTGGTGAGCATTTAAACACTGAGCATTTAAACACTAAACACTAAAAAATCTTGCCAACCCCAAATTTTTTTAACTGTATCAATCTAATTTCATCTTAATTTCATCTAAAACCTTTTTTTTTTTTTTCAATAATATCATAATGATAATAGTTCTTGAATCACTGCTTCTAAGGTTTGAACCTACAGTCTTTCATCAACCAGCCTTGTCTTCATCCACTAAGCCTGACATTCAAATCAAAGGATTTGGAACCTGAATAAACTAATTAAGTAAAGAACAGAAATATGTTTTACCTCTTGCAGGCAACAGGGGAAGCAGCAGCTTCCACACTTCAAAGGGCGTGTGAGCGTCATCACTTCCTGTCCCAAGTTATCCTGAACATGGAGGACGAATGAGCGCAATGGTCCACAGAACTGTCTGTTACAGCAGTCGTTTTCCTCAGCGACATAAAACACCTGTTGCCCCATACTGTTCTTCACCATGTACTTATTATTGGTCTCCCAGCCCAATATAACTGTAATATGAAACAATAACATGATCAAAATAAAATTATAAAATAATTTTGTGTGTATTTGTCAAATTGTGTGCACTGCATTAAATGTCCCATCTTAAAAATGTTACTACCAAATGTCCTACCTCATCAACTGTAGCCATATGCCATATTATTAGACATGCTGTTTTCAGTTATAATTCTATGGAAGTCCTGTGTGTTTGAATAGTTTAAAATTACAGATTACTGTAAAATTAATAATACAGATTAATATTACTGAAGTTTCTAAGCAAAATAAGTTAAAACATTGTGGCTGGGATTTCTTTCACCTTCTATAAAATTAAATATATAATAAATAAATAAATAAATAAATAAATAAATAAATGATAAATAAAAATATAAATTAAAGACCAGATATGTACATTTTCTGAAGAATATTTGAGTGGTGCTTGCCGTGGCAATACACGATAGATACTATGTGGTTGCCAGGCAGTTGCTAGGGTGTTCTAGGTGGTTGCTAGGGCATTGCTATGTGGCTGCTAGGCAGTTGCTAGGGTGTTCTGAATGGTTGCTAGGGTATTGCTAGGCAGTTGTTAAGGTGTTTTGGGTGGTTGCTATGGCTGTGCTAGGCAGTTGCTAGGGTGTGGCTGTAGTGTTTGCATGGTGATACCTGTCTAGATCAAAAGAACCAACTGCAGTGTCTCTATGATGTCTTGGTGCAAAGATATGGCCATACGTTTGCTAAGGTTCTATTAATGGTTGCTAGGGTGTGACTAGATAGTTTCCAGGGAGATTTTTAAAGACTATTTCACAGTTTGAATCAAAACAAACAAACAAATCAACAATGTGATTCTACAATGTTCTGATGTCGATATATGGCTGGCTTATTTTACTATATGGTTGCTAGGGTGCTCTAAATGGTTCCCAGGGCGATATTTAAAAACAAATTGCCAGTCTGAGTCCAAACATCCCACCCCTTTATCTCTGTGATGTTCTGATACAAAAATATCCCTCTCATCTTTTTTCAATGGAATTCTATGGGTTGGTTGCTAGGGTTGCTAACTGGTGTCAATACTTATTGGCTACTTGATATGCAGAGTAAAATGAGCCCACCCTATAGTCTCCATGACTATAAATTAATTACATTTGTATTATTCTGTTAAAACATTCATTTTTATTAAAAATCACATTGTTCATGGAAATTTTCAGTTCAGTCCTATATGAGGTGTTGTGTAAAGGTTATATGATCAAGCAAAAGTTACCATAGGGATGGGACTTATAGAAAAGTAATATGCCGTAAATTTAAACACATTCAAAATATTAAGTAATATCAGTGGATATAACATCACAGTATTACCTTCAGCTAGCTCAACTTTCTGGTGGACAAGAAGTTGATCAATCTGTGTTGTAAAAAGGGAATAAATGTTGAAAACCATATTTAGGACTTTGAAAGGCATGGATGGATGGTAGTGTTTCGAAAGTATTTCTCTAGTAATACACAGTTCTTCCAAGAAGTGGGGCATTTATATAATTATTTCAAAGCCACAAAACTAACTTAGTCACCACTTCCTAAAAAGATACCATCTCATGTAAGACAAAAAAAAAATCCATTGTCTACAGTGGCATCATACAGAACTGTTGATGTGCAGCAGTGAAGCTCTACCTGCGTCAGGTACTCTAGTCCTGGTGGACAGCCATCGGGTCTCTGTGGAACCGGCATCATGGGCACTTGAACTTGTGAAAGGAAAAACATGACGTATTAATCGTCAGGATCTGAAAAAGTGAGATAAGAGTTTGAAAAATCTAACTTTTCTTAGAATCCCTTACCGTGGCCAGGAGGGGCTGGTCCCTGGCTATATGGAGGAGCAGAATGAATTGCATTTTTCTGTGGTTGGAAGTCAGTGGGGTAACCTGGTTTAAAGAGTATCAAAGAACAGGGTGTTTAGAGTTATATACTGTATAACAGCAATTTAACACAAAGCTGTCAGGATCAGGTTGCTGATGATAAGGTTTTGACACACTCACCATTATTTGTTGTCATGGTGGACAGCTGCAAATTACTCTCTGCAAACATGCAAACCAGAAAAGCAAGTTAAGCAAATATTTTCCTGTATGTTTTTTCCATGCTTTGTATGGAATAGAATTCCGGCAACCTAACAGAGTTTTGAATGCCAATGAATGCGTAAAACGTGAAGGCATTAATATACGATGTTCAAGTTGAGAACACATAGGAATTGACCAGAAATTACCTGGGAATCACATGGTGTCATCCTAAAAAGATTTTGTAATCCACTCAAATGCAAGAGGTTTGTAACATTAGTTGTTATACCACTTTTAAAATTACACTTATTGTTATAAACTGCAGCATAACCATTACAGCATAATGCATTCATACATAAAAAAAAAACAAATAGTTAACATTGAAGGACACAAAATATTGCCAAATAAATTGCTAAATGAGCCATATCATCTACTTTTGAGAATCTCTTCATATTTTTTTAGAATTCTAATTATGTGATTAATAGAAACTTATATTGATCATTTGCGCAGTAACACTGTATAATAAGGTCTCAATTGTTGAGTATAAAAAATGCTGGGTTAAAAACAACCCAAGCTGGGTAAAACATGCCTTTTACTATATTAATATATTGCTGGCTAAAAAATAAATCCAAAATTGGTTGAAAAAAATGGCTGGGTAAAAAAAACCCCAATCCCTGGTTTTGTCCATATTTAACCCAGCAGTTTTTAGAGTGTAACTAAAATGAGTTAACCTAAGAATGAACAATACTTCTTCATCTTCAGCATTTATTAAACATAGTTAATGTTACTCTCAATATTTACTTCTTTTTAATGATCAAACTTGTTTCTGTTAGCATTAGTTAATGCACTGTGAATCACCATGAACATTTTAGGCTATTAACAAACATTAACAAAGTTAATGTTGTAAAAAAATATATTGTTCATTGTTAGTTTATGTTAGTTAATGAATTAACTAATGTATGAGACCTTATCATAAAGTGTTACTATTATTTTTTCTAGTATCAGTGCTACTTTCTTACACTAAGACTTCAGTATTTTGGCTTAATATAGTTGTAGTGAAATAGCATAATAAGCGTACATAACAATGACATGACAATTCTCTGGGATGGATACTGTAACAGATGTAACCTGTTACTTTAAGGATTTATTACCACCTGATTTAACCGTTAAACATGCTACTTTTGTTACATAGCATAATGCGATTGTCTTATTAGTTCTGACTTGAATAAAACAGGTTAGCCTACCTGACAATACGTTTTTACATCCTATTTTATGTGCCAACTCACCTGATAATCAAAGAGAAGTACTGTTGACGTTGACGCCGTAGATTTCGTGTTTTATTCCTAACTTATTTTTTTTCCTAAAACCCACTCTGAGAGGTCGGATTTTTTTAAAAATCTTTTAATGAGCGACAATCCCACAGAGCTGTTTTCTCTTCGCTCTTTATCTTCCCCACACACTGTACATGAGTTTCCTTCCCGGGAAACAGTCTACTGGTCGCGAACACACCCCTTACAGCAAAACGAAACAGGCTGGCAATAATGAAAATATATAATTATGACTATTTTACAGTGAAAAATCTTGACATTTCTCAGATCCTGGTAGGTTACTTCGAATTATGGCGTTAAGACGGAAGTGTCTCCATGGATATAGTCTAGACAGCTCAGGCCTATTTATATCTATGGAAATAACCTACATTAGGCTACACCTTTACATAATTTCGATAGCAACTAGCCTACGTTTTCCAGGTGTTTTTAAAGCTTCTGCTTTTTCAAATAGCCTTTAAATAAACCTCTCGGTTTCCTTCACGTTTCACTTCCTTAGAAAAAAATAACTTTACTTTATTTTAAGAAATTAGATGCGCCGTGACGTGCAATCTCAGTCCATCCATAATTAACATAAAGATTGCACATGCAATTCAAGTTAGTTTTATATTGACAGAAAATGGCTTTTTGTCCTTTATTGCCTTGTAGGAATAACATAACTAACGCTTTATTAAAATGTTTTAAAATATAACAGTTTTAGGCAATTTAACAAAACCTCATCATAACCTCTCATCAGAAAGGACTACACAATTGTATCAGGTTATGTAGGCTATCACTTTACAACCGGTTCTCTAAGAGTTGTATTACCATAGAAAGCATTGTTCATAGTATCCTAAAAAGATTAATATAAGCGATAACCTTCTTGTGAAGCCACCCTCAAAACAATTGTTGGTCAATGAAGTTAAAGGATGTTAATGCATTATAAGCATGTGTAAACAATACAACAGACAAAACACATGTTTTGAAGTTGTGAATTTATTACAAACAAGTTGATTTATGACAAACAGCCATAAATGCATCAAATAACAATCACATGCAATCACAGAAATACAATGACAGACCCAAACTTGCAGTATTACATCATATTTACTATTGCAGCAATTTCATATTTTCTGTGCATCATATTTTGGAATAAATATGTGGTGTCCAGAAGTGAATGTGTGACTTAAAATAGCACACTGATAAAGTGAGACCTTCAGGAATGCACAGAATATGCACAACGAGCATGACGTTTTGAAGTAGGGTTGGGAATCGAAAATCGAAACAACTGGGATGAAATCAGTTACTGAAACATGGAATTAGCGCTTCTCCGAAGCGACATTTTCACTGTGTTCAGCGTCTGTTTCATGTACTCAAAGTGGATACCGTTAAACATTTGTCATTGTCTTAAACAGTTAAACATGTCCGCTGTCTGTGCTATTTTCTGTTGATGCGCAGCATGAACAAAACTTCACTAAAAATGAACGTGCCTACCATCCAATCGCAAAAAAAAAATTTTGTATTGTTATTTTTAAAGTCTACCTGAAATCAAAATTTAAGTTTTCTAGCTTTTAGTATGAATATGTTAGCCTTAATGGGTTAGTTCACCCAAAAATGAAAATTATGTCATTAATGACTCACCCTCATGTCGTTCCAAACCCGTGAGACCTCCGTTCATCTTTGAAACACAGTTTAAGATATTTTAGATTTAGTCCAAGAGCTTTCTGTCCCTCCATTGAAAATGTATATATGGTATACTGTCTATGTCCAGAAAGGTAATAAAAACATCACCAAAGTAGTCCATGTGACATCACTGGGTTAGTTAGAATTTTTTTGAAGCATCGAAAATACATTTTGGTCCAAAAATAACAAAAACTACGACTTTATTCAGCATTGTATTCTCTTCCGGGTCTGTTGTCAATCCACGTTTACGACCCCGCAGTGATGCACGAGAGCACAGACCGGATTATATGTGTGAGTCGGCGCACCACAAAACGTCTCGGGTTACGAGTGTAACCCTTGTTCCCTGAGTAAGGGAACGAGACGCTACGTCGGATGACGTGATGGGAACCCTCTGTATTTTGTGTTTGTGAAGCACCTCTGTATCCAACCAATGAAAAGACGTGACGTCAGAGACGGGTGACGTCACGGATCAGGAAGCTATAAAGCACACCTGAACACAAAGCACACCAGCTTCTGTAAAATGTCTGAAGCAAGCGCACCAGGTATGCAGGAGATATGGCCATGTGACGTAGCGTCTCGTTCCCTTACTCAGGGAACAAGGGTTACACTCATAACCCGAGACGTTCCCTTTCGTGGGAACTATCGACGCTACGTCGGATGACGTGATGGGAACGCAATCCCAACTACGCCGTCTCTCCGAGTGCCTGGCTGCTATCTTGTAGCATCCTGGCCCCCGGAGTGATGTTAAGGTGAAGATTGTAAAATCTGATAAAGGTTTGCTGGGATGACCATCCAGCCGCACCACAAATGTCGTCCATAGAGACACCAGATAGGAGAGCTCTGGACGCGGCCATACCTCTCGTGGAGTGAGCCCGCACCATCAAAGGACACGGGCGCCCCCTCGTCTCATACGCAAGTGAGATGGCCTCGACCACCCACTTGCTCATCCGCTGTTTAGATGCTGGGCCCCCCTTCTTAGGGGACCCATAACACACAAACAATTGTTCTGTTTTTCTCCACAGGGCAGCTCTGTGAACATACGGATCTAATGTTCTTACAGGGCAAAGCAGATTCTTCCTTTCCTGATCCAAGTTTGCGAAAGGAGGCAGGCAGAAAGACTCAAGTACAATGGGGCCTGGGACCCTCGTCGGACCTTTGGAACATAGCCCGGCCTGGTATGCAGAAAGGCTTTCACCATACCAGGTGCAAACTCAAGACAAGATGGAGCGACTGACAGCGCTTGTAAATCACCAATTCTCTTCAAAGAAGAGACGGCCAAGAGAAAGATAGTTTTAAGTGTCAAGAACTTGTCTGACACCTCCTGTATTGGCTCGAAGGGAGCCTCAGCCAGCCCTTGGAGCACAATAGTGAGGTCCCAGGTCGGGGTCTTTGTGCACACCACAGGTCTCAACCTGAGTGCACCACGGAGGAAGCATACTACTAGGGGGTCTCGACCCAGCGAGGAGCCCCCTACAGGGATATAATGAGCCGAAATAGCGGCCACATATACTTTCAGCGTGGAAGGGGTTAAACCTTCCGAGAACTTTTCCTGAAGGAACTGAAGCACGTCAAAGACAGAAGAATGGACCGGGTCCAAATTATGCTGTTCACACCACACAGAGAACAATTTCCATTTATATAAGTACAACTTCCTCGTGGAGGGAGCTCTGGAGTGAAGGATGGTCTCCAAAACCTCGGTTGAGAGACCAGTTCCTATGAGCCTTGCCCCCTCAGGGGCCAGGCCCACAGTTTCCACATTTCTGGGTGGGGATGGAGAATCATGCCGCCCGCTTGAGACAGGAGATCCTGCCTGAGAGGAAGTTCTAAGGGAGAGCCGTGAAGTAGAGACATTATGTCCGAAAACCATATTGTGGTCGGCCAGTAAGGGGCCACCAATAGTAGGTCGACCTTCTCCTGGCGAACCTTCTCCAGAACTCCCGGGAGCATTGAGACTGGGGGGAACGCATACAGATGTAGCCTCAGCCACGTCTGTAGCATGGCATCCAGCCCTAGAGGTGCTGGGTGCTGAAGTGAGTACCACAGAGGGCACTGAGCTGACTCCTCTGTGGCAAATAGATCGACTTGAGCTCGACCGAAAGTTTTCCATATCAACTCCACCACCTCGGTGTGGAGTTTCCATTCCCCCGGTCTCGCGCCCTGCCTCGACAGGGCGTCCGCTCCCACATTCAACCGCCCGGGGATGTAAGCTGCTCTCAGCGAGAGGAGCTTTCCCCGGGACCAGAGGAGGATGCGACTGGCCAGCTTGAATAACAGGCGAGACCACAAGCCCCCCTGATGGTTGATGTATGAGACCACCGCAGTGTTGTCCGTGCGGACCAACACATGGTGATCTCTCAGGTCTGGGAGGAAGTGTTTTAATGCAAGAAACACCGCCATCATCTCCAGCCGATGTATGTGCCAGGAGTGCTGATGGTCCTCCCAGAGACCCTGAGCCGAGCGACCACTCATGATCGCCCCCCAGCCCGTGAGGGAAGCATCTGTCGTAAGCATTACACGACGACCAGAAGTCCCCAGCACGGGTCCCTGGGATAGGAACCAAGGCTTCTTCCAATTGACCAGAGCACGAAGGCATTAGCGCGTGACTTTGATCATGCGAAAAGGATTTCCCCTCGGGGAAAACCCCTTGGTCCTGAGCCACCACTGTAGGGGTCTCATGTGCAGAAGGCCAAAAGTAATAACGTTGGACGCAGCTGCCATCAGACCCACCAGTCTCTGAAACTGTTTTACAGTGAGTGACTGGCCTAACTTCACCCCTTTCACGGCCCCGAGAATGGAACTCACATGAGCAGGGGACAACTGCACCTGCATCGTGGTGGAATCCCAGATTACACCTAAGTAGTTTGCAACCTGACTCGGGACCAGCACACTCTTTTTGGCGTTGAGCCTCAGCCCAAGCCTCTTCATGTGCGATAGAACAACATCTCGATGTTGAACTGCCAATTGTTCTGTTTGAGCTAATATCAACCAATCGTCGATATAGTTCAGCACGCAGATGCCCTGGAGTCTCAGCGGAGCCAGCACTGCATCCACGCACTTCGTGAATGGCGGGGTGAGAGGGATAGGCCGAACGGAAGAACCCTGTATTGGTAAGCTTCGCCCCCGAAAGCAAACCTGAGGAACTTCCTGTGTGAAGGATGGATGGATACATGAAAGTATGCGTCTTTCAGATCTATCGATACAAACCAGTCCTCGGACCTGATCTGAGGGATGATCTGTCTGAGTGTAAGCATTTTGAACTTCAGCTTCTTTACGGATCGATTTAGCACACGTAAATATATGATCGGACGCAACCCTTCATCCTTCTTCGGAACAATGAAGTAGCGGCTGTAAAAGCCCGACATTTTGCTGGGAGGGGAAACCCTTTCTATAGCCCCTTTATGCAAAAGCGTCGTTACTTCTTGCTCCATCACCAGAGACTGCTCTGGGGTTACCACCGTAGGAAGCACCCCATTGAACTTGGGCGGTCGTGAACCGAACTGAATTCTGTAGCCCTGTTCTATCATGAGCAGCACCCACTTCGAAACATTCGGGAGATTTTTCCACTCTTCCAAATATTCTACTAAGGGAACCAGTCTCTCGAGACTGGTCTCTGGTGTTTTTTGAGCACTTGGCTCGTCTATCTGACGCGGCGCACCGGCAGACAGACGAATCACGTGCTGGCCGACCCTCCTCGGAGGATCGGTGGAAACTGCTGTGCCCTGACTCACGCTTGGTGGCAGGGTTGACAGAACGATCCCCTGAGGGCACCGAGGAGGACCCGATATCCCAATCCCCCTGGAGGGGGCTGCCCTCGAGAGATCCTGCACTATAAATGTCAGGACCTCTTCTTTGAAGCCTTCCGAGAGATAATGACGGTCCTCAGATCCGTCCTATCTCCGGACTTTTAAATTCCTCAGAATTTAATGTATTCAATATTTCATTTAATCCTCAAATTAAATGCAGCCAGTTCTTATATAAATATATATTTTTGAACAGACTGAATATATTTAGAATACAAAAAAGAATTATAGCTCGTAATAATTCGCAAGGTATTTTAGGGAAAGAGAGAAAGGGAACTCCCGTCTACTCAGATCCCTTAATATATACATACACATACACACACATGCATAATTACGGACACGTGATATATGCGCAGCCTCGGCAAACGCAAGACCCGAGCTGTATTTTCATTCTTGCAGACTTAATCTACGCGCTGCCTCGACAACGCGAGATCCGAGCCATATATTCTTTAATGAAAACTCAGTCTACGCGCTGCCTCGGCAAGCGCGAGATCTGAGCTATATACTTAAATGAAAACTGAATCCAAGTTCTGCCTCGGCAAGCGCGAGATTCGCGCTTTGCAATATACTTTTATTCCCTCGAGAATAAAGCCAACAGGAGTGGAGCTACAAACTCCCGCTAGTGCATACTTTTCTTCGGGACATTTTTATGAATGAACACTGTCACTGTCAGTTGTGAGCTGACTTGCACGCTCCACTCCCAGCAAACAACACATAAATCGTGTGTATCCCAACTCGCTTTATTATGGAAGTCCGTTTCCGCCACTAAAAAAAAAAAAAAAAAAAAACTCCACCTAAAAAAAAAAAGATTAATTGCGACTTTTTATCTCAGAATTGCGTGATATAAAGTCAGAATTCTGAGATATAAAGTCGCAATTGCGTGATATAAAGTCAGAATTCTGAGATATAAGTCGCAATTGTGTGATATAAAGTCAGAATTCTGAGATATAAAGTCGCAATTGCGTGATATAAAGTCAGAATTCTGAGATATAAAGTCGCAATTGCGTGATATAAAGTCAGAATTCTGAGATATAAAGTCGCAATTGCGTGATATAAAGTCAGAATTCTGAGATATAAAGTCGCAATTGCGTGATATAAAGTCAGAATTCTGAGATATAAAGTCGCAATTGCGTGATATAAAGTCAGAATTCTGAGATATAAAGTCGCAATTGCGTGATATAAAGTCAGAATTCTGAGATATAAAGTCGCAATTGCGTGATATAAAGTCAGAATTCTGAGATATAAAGTCGCAATTGCGTGATATAAAGTCAGAATTCTGAGATATAAAGTCGCAATTGCGTGATATAAAGTCAGAATTCTGAGATATAAAGTCGCAATTGCGTGATATAAAGTCAGAATTCTGAGATATAAAGTCGCAATTGCGTGATATAAAGTCAGAATTCTGAGATATAAAGTCGCAATTGCGAGTTATAAAGTCAGAATTCTGAGATATAAAGTCGCAATTGCGTGATATGAAGTCAGAATTCTGAGATATAAAATCGCAACTGCGTGATATAAAGACAGAATTCTGAGATATAAAGTCGCAATTGCGTGATATAAAGTCAGAATTGCGAGATATAAAGTCAGAATTCTGAGATATAAAGTCGCAACTGCGTGATATAAAGTCAGAATTCTGAGATATAAAGTCGCAATTGCGTGATATAAAGTCAGAATTCTGAGATATAAAGTCGCAATTGCGTGATATAAAGTCAGAATTCTGAGATATAAAGTCGCAATTGCGTGATATAAAGACAGAATTCTGAGATATAAAGTCGCAATTGCGTGATATAAAGTCAGAATTGCGAGATATAAAGTCAGAATTCTGAGATATAAAGTCGCAATTGCGTGATAAAAAGTCAGAATTCTGAGATATAAAGTCGCAATTGCGTGATATAAAGTCAGAATTCTGACTTTATTTCTCGCAATTGCGACTTTATATCTCAGAATTCTGACTTTTTCTCACTACTGTGAAACGTTATTTCTCACAGTTCTTACTTTGCTTGCGTTTCCTTTCATTGCGACTGACCATCAGGATTGCTGCTTTGTTATTATTATACATTAAATAGACCATCAGGATTGCTGCTTTGTTATTTTTATACATAAAATAGAGGACATCATAAAGGATTTTACTGGAGGAGACACAATAAAGATTAGTCTCCGGACATATGCATTATGCAGGAATATGCATATAGAATGTTTCCACGGTAACCTTGTACACAGCGTTTTAAGGAGAAAAAACAGCTTTTACTGCCATCTAGTGGGCTTAATACTAAAACAACCAATACCTATCATGTTTCATTTACTTTGCAACTCAAGGGTAGAATAATGCAATTCTGCAAATTACAGTCGAGGTATTTGGACCAGTGGTGGTTCTACATTGAAATACACCCTGGGCGAGACCCCTTTCGAGCGCCCGTGCCTAAAACCGCTACTGATTTGGACAATAAAAGGTGTTTTTAACAGAATGGATACACTAATGAATTTTGCACGATAATAACAATATCATAATAATCATAAGAAGAAGAAGAATCAGCTGTGGCGGAGGCGCAATAAATCAGACAAAGCTGAAGTGGCACATTTTAATACATCCAACAGCTTCAGACTTCACTGCAGCACGGCTATCGTTGATGCACTGTTATAGACAGAGACACTGACCATCAGTTAATTGCGAGAAAAAAAGTCAGAATTCTGACTTTTTATCACGCAATTGCGACTTTATATCTCAGAATTCTGACTTTTTATCACGCAATTGCGACTTTATATCTCAGAATTCTGACTTTTTATCACGCAATTGCGACTTTATATCTCAGAATTCTGACTTTTTATCACGCAATTGCGACTTTATATCTCAGAATTCTGACTTTTTATCACGCAATTGCGACTTTATATCTCAGAATTCTGACTTTATATGACGCAATTGCGACTTTATATCTCAGAATTCTGACTTTATAACTCGCAATTGCGACTTTATATCTCAGAATTCTGACTTTATAACTCGCAATTGCGACTTTATATCTCAGAATTCTGACTTTATATAACGCAATTGCGACTTTATATCTCAGAATTCTGATTTTATAACTCGCAATTGCGACTTTATATCTCAGAATTCTGACTTTATATAACGCAATTGCGACTTTATATCTCAGAATTCTGACTTTATAACTCGCAATTGCGACTTTATATCTCAGAATTCTGACTTTATATCACGCAATTGCGACTTTATATCTCAGAATTCTAACTTTATAACTCGCAATTGCGACTTTATATCTCAGAATTCTGACTTTTTATCACGCAATTGCGACTTTATGTCTCAGAATTCTGACTTTATATCACGCAATTGCGAGTTTATATCTCAGAATTCTGACTTTATAACTCGCAATTCTGAGATAAAAAGTCGCAATTAATCTTTTTTTTTTTTTTTTAGTGGCTTTTTTTTTTCTTAAGTGGCGTTTTTTTTTTTTTTTTTTAGTGGCGGAAACGGGCTTCCATAGCACGGCTATCGTTGATGCACTGTTATAGACAGACACTGACCATCAGTTAATTGCGACTTTATATCTCAGAATTCTGACTTTATATCACGCAATTGCGACTTTATATCTCAGAATTCTGACTTTATATCAAGAAATTGCGAGTTTATATCTCAGAATTCTGACTTTATATCACGCAATTGCGAGTTTATATCTCAGAATTCTGATTTTTGATCACGCAATTGCGAGTTTATATCTCAGAATTCTGACTTTATATCACGCAATTGCGAGTTTATATCTCAGAATTCTGACTATATATCACGCAATTGCGACTTTATACCTCAGAATTCTGACTTTTGATCACGCAATTGCGAGTTTATATCTCAGAATTCTGACTTTATATCACGCAATTGCGAGTTTATATCTCAGAATTCTGACTTTATAACTCGCAATTGCGAGTTTATATCTCAGAATTCTGACTTTATATCACGCAATTGCGAGTTTATATCTCAGAATTCTGACTTTATAACTCGCAATTGTGAGTTTATATCTCAGAATTCTGACTTTATATCACGCAATTGCGAGTTTATATCTCAGAATTCTGACTTTATATCACGCAATTGCGACTTTATATCTCAGAATTCTGACTTTATATCACGCAATTGCGACTTTATATCTCAGAATTCTGACTTTTGATCACGCAATTGCGAGTTTATATCTCAGAATTCTGACTTTATATCACGCAATTGCGAGTTTATATCTCAGAATTCTGACTTTATAACTCGCAATTAGGAGTTTATATCTCAGAATTCTGACTATATAACTCGCAATTGCGAGTTTATATCTCAGAATTCTGACTTTATATCACGCAATTGCGACTTTATATCTCAGAATTCTGACTTTATAACTCGCAATTGCGAGTTTATATCTCAGAATTCTGACTTTATAACTCGCAATTCTGAGATAAAAAGTCGCAATTAATCTTTTTTTTTTGTGGCTTTTTTTTTAAGTGGCTTTTTTTTTTTTTTTTTAGTGGCGGAAACGGGCTTCCATACTTTGTAGTGTAGCACAGGGGGAAAATCAAACTGATGTTCACGATTGATTTGTTATAAACGTGTGATTTTGAAACACGATATGTGTGTGTGTGACTGTGATGTGGCGATCCTCAGATCGATATCACAATATCCACCTCCTCAGAGCTGGACATGTGAGTATCGGTGCCTCAACCCGGGGGAAGAAACCGCAGAGCGTGCTTCCATAGACTGTAAAAAAATATGGACGTAGTGTCCGTGACGTCACCCATAGAGTTCTGAACAGCAGTTTTGACGCGTAAATAAACCTCTTTTTTTAAGATTTAAACATGAGATGAAAATGTATTTTGACTCTATTGAATTCTCTAAAAACCTGAAGGCTTTGAGAACAATGGATGTGTTTAAGGACTTAATCTGGACTGAAAGATTGCAGTCCATGGACTTTGGCGTATTGTTTTATTGTTATATGATGATGACAATTGTTGTTATTGTTTTTTTTTTGTTTGTTTGTTTTTCTTCTGTTAAACATTTAATAATAAAAAAAAGGCTTCGGTCAGGTGGGGGAAAAAATAATAATTTGACGCGTAAATGAGGCCGCGGCCATCTTAGCTGCACGTGACCGCACGTCACTCACGGATAACTGAAAATGGGCAAAGAGGCGGGACGAAGTTAGAGCCCATGCGACTTGTTGCTGAAACCACGCCCGCCCTAGCTATCTATCTTAGATACTATCTAAAATATTAATAATAAGGATAGCAATATCATTAGAAAGTATTAAAGGATTACTGTCAATCTACGGTGATTTTTTTTACGATAACGTTATAACGTTAGATGCTCTAACACCAGTAGGCTAATTAATTTGTGTGGGGTGGGCAAATAACACAAATCAAATGGGATTTCATACCTTTATAATGAAATAGAGATCGCAAGATAAATCCAATCCGTGGCACTTGGGTAAAATATATATATATATATATAATGTACCAGATGTATATATATCTCTCAAATGTTCTCTCAAACTAATGAGCACGTATCCAAAGTATAATTTTTCAAAATAGTGCAGCAGTTTTAGTTATATCCAAGCAGTGCTGTCAGAGTTGTATATCCTCCTGGTATTGTCGTACGTAGTAAGTAAATCTCAGGTATGTAACTTAGTACATCTCAGGAACAAAACTTTTAGCCAATGCCACGACGATCCAACAACGTGTGTTCTGCATGCGAGCACATGTACACAGACTGACATCTGTCTTGAGTATGCAGCAATCCATATTGTATAAAATAATACAGAAAAAAAGCACAAATACGACTGAGATGCCAAATTCAGCGGCTGAAATGAGCTGCCGAGGTAACATGACGGCTCACAGACAGCAGCAGCATACCTGTCACTCAAGTGACCACGCCCTTTATTATGCAGAACTTTAAGGCTTAATATAATTTAAACAGATGAGCTATAAAAAAAAAAATCACCCCCCTCAGAGTTGTCATGAAGGGCAAAATTCGCAGTATAGACCAAAACCACTATATGAACCAGACTGGAAACATGTTTTTTTCTGCTGTAAACTTGGCTAATTTAACATGATGGTCAATGAGATTCTGCTCCCTTCTGCAGCCTGTCCCTAGCGGCCAGTCGATGAATTGCAGTTTAATTCACTTCCGTATTGGCTTCACGAGAAACAGGGGGAGGTTGCCGCTTGGCTCACTCCCATTTCCCTGCTGTTTCTCACCATAATACGTGTCTTTTTTATATATAAATATATGGATTGGTGTGAGATACTCTTGTCCTCAGACGAAGAGATCTTGACTTGTTTATATGTAATAAGACAAACAACACCAAATAAGACACAAGATACAGAGAGCGCTTGCTGAAGACAACAGAAGCTGGCGTGCTTTGTGTTCAGGTGTGCTTTATAGCTTCCTGATCCATGACGTCACCGTCTCTGACGTCACGTCTTTTCATTGGTTGGATACAGAGGTGCTTCACGAACACAAAATACAGAGGGTTCCCATCACGTCATCCGACGTAGCGTCGATAGTTCCCACGAAAGGGAACATATCAGACCCATTTAAATTCTACACAGAATGCTGTATTTTAAAGCGATATAGAGGATGAGGAGAAACGGTTAGAGATTAGAAGGAAACTAAAGCTTTAACTAGCTCAACGGCTCTGTCCGAGCTGTGACTATTGGCTATTTTAAAAAAGGGGCGGAGCTATTCGCTATGTTCTGCCCTGTCTTCCTGTTTCAGTGAAATTACACACTGAATAATGCTGCATGTTCCAAAACACTTCAGTGGACATTTAATATGAAACAAAGTCTAAACTTTCAAATTTAAAATTTCAACTATCAACAAAATTCAAAAAATAAATGTCATGTTGGCGCTCAGATAGCCTACGGCGTGACAGATCGCTGTAGCTACTATTACTACTATTAGACCACGGAATAAACATGGATGAACACCAGAAGGTATGTTGAAAAGTCCATTACAACTTACTGAAAGGAATCCTGTCTCGTGCAATCGCTTAATCGGTGTTCAGAATGTCACTTAAAGTTATATTTACCTCAAGAAACCTATTTAATGTCCATAAACTTAGGCCTATTAGTTAGCTAGAAAAAAAAAAATCTGTTGAGAAGAGCATTTTGCTGCACTGTATTAATTATATTTTTACTTAACCTATCATTGTCTTCATTATTTAATGTGTTTGAATAAATTTGTCCTGAAAACAAGTCATTACAGTTTATTGTCTTTTAAAAGTGTATATTTTACCAACAAACTGGAGTAGAAACAGTTCTGTTATTAAAAGTTATTATAAAAAATGCCTTATGTACAATGTAAATGCACATGTAATGTTTGTAGAACAACCCCATTTTAGCTATTTGTTATTAAATAAATTTGAATAATTAATTGAATATTTAGTATTATTACTATTATTATTATTATTAGTTTCAGTTCTCTGCCAAGTGCATCCTGAATTTTTAGACTCTGCCCTGAGTTTTCATTTAGTTGCATCACTAGTAGGCTATATTGGATCCTGCATGAGGTCTTAAAGTGACAGCAGCCTAATAAACCTGCTGTAGTCTCTGCCTTTAATGTTAATCAAAGAACAAAAGAACAAGAAAATCACTCACTGAATAACTTTTGTAACTTTAATAAGGATTAATCTTCATTTTATTTATAAAAATAAAACTGTGTTATTTTACATTTGATTACAATTTCTGTACCTGCACTTTGTTCAATTGTATTGATTTGTGCTATTGCTAATTTATTTATTTGTTCTTATTTTACCACTGTTTACTTGTCTTTACTTGAAATTGAATTTGCTGAGGTATTTTTGTTAAAACAATGGGAAAATGTTAGTGTTATTGAGGCTTCTGTAGGATCCTGATTTTTGTTAATGGAAATCAGCTGCAAGAAAATGTTTTTCCAAAAGATACAGAATAAATATAAATACATGTTTTTAACGCACTGGAATCGAAAAGAATTGGAATGGCTCAAATTAAAACGATACCCAACCATGAACTAGTAGTTTTAAAAAGCAAAAAAGCCCAGCTGAAGAATTACCTAAATGAGAATGCAAGTTTTAAATCCACATTTCATAGATTAGTTAAACATTTACATGTTCTAGAGGGCTGACATGTATTCACGGCAGGTTTATGGTGACACACCTTTCTTTATTTGATAAAAGAGAGGGGGAATGTAAGGTAGAGGTGAGGTGAAAGGTGGAGAAGAAAAGTGTCTGAAAATAATGTAAAAAAAAAAAAAAACTTTACTACTGTTTATATATAAATAATATGAAAAAGAGGTGAGGGTGGAAGAAAACTGGAAGAATTGTTAGTGAGGATGAGACCGGATGGTATTGTAATTGGGGAAAATTATGATTATGATCCACATAATTCTGAGTTAAAATTTCAAAGAGAAAACTGTACAGCATTTGTATTTTAAAAGAAATACACGATGTAATAAAATGGGGAAAAAAGCTCCAGGATGGTTTTACTCTTGGTTTTGAGTGTGCTCAAAATACATGAAATCCTGTATATTAAAAATGAGAAAAAGACAAAAGTAAATGACTATGATTTATGCATTTATGTGAATATAATATATCCAATTACACCCTAAATACTGTTTTAAGCAGAATTATGATTGCACCATGATTAAATGACCATTATAACCAAATACAAAGAAATATTATTACATTTTGATGGAAAAGCTAATAAATAAAGTTTAAAAAAAAATGAAAAATGACCTGTTAGGCTCTCAGATTTAAAAAGTGCACTCATCCTTTATTACTCTTTTAACTGTTTGTATGATTTTAAAACACTTGAACAATATTATGGTTTGTATTAATAAAGTGTACATATTACTTACAATAAGAAAGCAGGCTCCTAATAGAACTGCTTTTATTTTCACATCCAAATCCATTGGAAATTGTAAGCTAAAGTTGTCTGCATCAGTAAACGCTTCTGCCTCAAATCCTGTCCACTGTTTGCTAATTCGACCAATCACTGAGGACTCATCCATTGACATCACCTGGAATGTACATTGGAATCAACATTTGATGAGCATCAGTTACATTCACAAAACATAAATATTTTTAAAACATTTGACATTCACAACAAGACAACTGTTTTTATTAAATATTTTTTATCATTCTAATATACTGATTTGATGCTTAAAGGGGTGGTTACATGCGATTTCACTTTTTTAACTTTAGTTAGTGTGTAATGTTGCTGCTTGAGCATAAACAGTATCTGCAAAGTTACAGCGCTGAAAGTTCAATGCAAACGGAGATATTGTCTTTTAAAGTTATGGCATTTTATTGCCTACAAAAACGGGTGGTTTGGACTACAACGAGCTTCTTCCCGGGTTGGTGACATCATAAACCCTTGCTATTAACATAAACACTGCCCCCGGGAACACGCAACAAAGTGGGCGAGGCCATGTGGCGCAGCATAATGAAAGCGGAAGAGTTGTTTACACCGAACGCGAGCTGCGCGACGCGACGCGTCAAAAGATATAATCTGTGATATTTTCTACTCTGGATGTGGCGCTGAAGACAGATTCCAGAATCTACACGAGTTCAATGCTGGATTTACACAAAGACTTTTACTGAAAGATGAAGCAGTTCCCACTTTAAAAGCAGAAGCTGCTGTTTATTGTCTTCAAACTGTAAGTACATTTTATTGTTTGTAACTTACATGTCTTTTAAACGTAATGTTATAGTTCTGTTGCTGTTTTTAATGCATCTAGGACATATACAAAGAGCAACTCGTTTTTGCTAGCCAGTTAGCTAAATTCTAGTGCAACAAACACTAACAAACTTCTATGTTCATAGACAAACAGTTGTTCATGCTATAAATTAAAAGATACCTTTACAAAAATGCGACTACTCAGGCATGTATTTACTACAGGAAGGCTTTAATCAGGATAAAACTGTATATTGAAAGCTAACAAACAGCAGTGACAGCATATGTAAACACTTTGACACAAATACTAAATGAAATACCATTCATAAACGTCCTTTAAAAGCCGCGATTGGAGAGGTTCTGCTTTATCCTCTTCATCTGGGTCTGATTCGGCTCAATTTGATACAGCAATATAGGCGCTTTTATTTACTTTCCACCTAAGCGCGTAATAACGGATGGTAAGGGGCGTGGCGTTTCCAGACGC
The DNA here is from genome assembly GCF_024489055.1 of Chanodichthys erythropterus. Taxonomy (NCBI): domain Eukaryota; kingdom Metazoa; phylum Chordata; class Actinopteri; order Cypriniformes; family Xenocyprididae; genus Chanodichthys; species Chanodichthys erythropterus. The sequence goes on along the minus strand of NC_090236.1, from coordinate 17,958,715 downwards.
TTCAGCGAATCACGATAGACTGGGCCAGTTACCAACCTGCTAACCAATCTGAGCACATTGCGTATGTCGGAGGGAGTGGCTTCATAGAAGCAGGAAGTCAAACGAGCCGTTCATATGACAGTGGAAACAGAGGTGTAGAATAAAGATAAAATATATGAAAAATACAGCGTTTTCAAAAAAACGAAGCATTAAGACATGTTATACTGTGCCCCAAAAACACAATCAAGCCTAGAAGAAAACCACGTAACCACCCCTTTAACACTTATTATTATAATGATGAATACAGTTGTATATTATATTATATTATATTATATTATATTATATTATATTATATTATATTATATTATATTATATTATATTATATTATATTATTGGACATGACAGTATAATATTTGCTATAATTTTTGCACCATACCTCAAAAATAACATCAGAACAACATTTGCAGTCACAGAACGGTCCCACAATCTTCAGAACGGGTTCTTTTCTCTCATTCTGAACAGTGAACTTTGGCAGGAAAGGATGCCAACTTTGCATTACATAACCAATAGGGCTGCCCGGAGGGCTCTGAACCTCCAGCTGAAATATATGGCAGTACAGACATTAAGATAGCAACATAGGTATTTTGCAATATTTCAAATAATTTGTCCTCTTAATTTATGTGGCTATACCAGAATGCAAAGCAGGATGCAAAACAGTGCGATAATAATCATGGAACAGTATACACAGTGGTCATGTTGTGTGGTATACTATACCTCTTGTAGACAGCAAGGGAAGCAACAACTACTGCAGTTAAGGGGACGGGATAAAGTCATCACTTCCTGTCCCATGTTATCCTGGATATGGAGCAGGAAGGAGCGAACCGATCCACAGAGCATACGAGTACAGAAATCACTCTCCTCAGCAGCAAAAAACACCTGCTGCCCTAAACTATTTTTCACCACATATTGATTTTTTGTCTCCCATCCCAAGAGAACTGTGAGAGAAAGAGAGCATTTGTGTTTATGTGACAGAAGTTTAGAGAAGTGTTTCTAGTGCAATCAATGGCTAAACATTACCTTCCATTAGTTCCACTTTCTGATGAATTAGAAGCTGGTCAACCTGTGATAAGCAGCATTGTAGAACTGTCATGAAAATATACATAGAATGTATTTTCACATCTAGATATACAGTATATTTACAAAATATATCCATTTGTTGCAAACCGAGAAACATCTCGTTTTCGAAATTGCTTCCATTTAAAAAAAAAATAAAATAAATAAATAAATAGACATAGATTTAGGATTACTGTCATGATGGCTGTATGTGCTTTTTGGAGCTTCAACATTTTTGGCGCCCAATCACTGGCATTATATGTAATCACAGAGGTTGTTTTTCTAAAAATCTTCATTTGTCATTATCTGAAAAAAGAAAGTTATATACATCTGGAATATCATGGGGGGGATGTAATGAGTTTTTGGATGAACTATCCCTTTGCTTAACAGCATCTCACTAAGTCTAACGAATGTTATCCGCCTTCAAAAAAATGACTTTAATGAATCAATTCTTTTAGTGGATCATGTAGTCTGACTCTAAAATGAATGACTCTAATTTTAATGAATAAAATACATACAGCTGTAAGGACCGCCCTATCGCCCCAATGACTTCCGTTTCCAACAGAATGGGTGAAGATTTCTTGCATGTTCTGTCTTTTCAGTGTGGCAAAGTAGTTTCCAATTAAAATGTTATCTGACTCCATTTTATTATGACCTCGAATTTATGTTATAAAGCCAATTGATTATTGACATGATAATTTATCTAGACATTTGATTATTCTGTTTAACTCATTACTCGTATTGTACTCGTTCATTCGGTTCTCAGAGTTGCACAGGGTCCTCGCACCGGCCGTTCATTATTCGGGCCCACGATCACAAAATTTCAACACACCTTCTGATATTTATTCGTGATTTTTGAGATATAACTTGTATTAAAGTGGAAGAAAAGTGATACGCCGATCTGTCATGTCACATTTAAGAGCCATTTATTGTTTGAATTTCATGATAAAATGTACAGAATTTGAAAGATGAGACTTTGTTTCAGAAGTAACAAAGCAAAACGCTCTTTGAAATTATTAGATGGGAGGTGCACTACAAATAATGTATGGCGTAGTGAAAAACCACGGACCTGGCAACCCTAGCTTGAACTACAGGTGATTCATAAGGTCAAATACATCCTGCTTTTGGGCAAATTCCAATCGGAAGTGAGGATCCCTATGCTCTACACATTTCAAAGGGCAGACCCCTTGAAGTAGACACTTGGGAGGGAGCAGGGCACTTGTGTGTCATAAGGTGAGACCGCAAGTCTAATGCGAAGTGGACTTCACAGGGTATTCTGCCATCTTAATTGAGATTCCAATCCGAAGGGAGCGAGCATGTTCAGTTCGAAGGTTACATACGGCATATGGAATAAGGGAGCATCGATACATCACTTCACAGGAAGTGGAGAGCAAAAATCACCCAGCTGTCATTACGCATCCCCTCACCAGTCTGAACCATTAAATAATTTATGATTCCAATTTGTAAAGCAGATGCTGTGAAGTCACCACATATCCTAGAGAAAGGTTTATATAGTTATATAGTTCATATATTTGAAATGTTCACTTCATAATTTATGCTGTTATTCACCTGGGTTAGGTACTCTAGACCCGGAGGACAGCCCAGGGGTCTGTCTGGGACTGGCATGACCATCGGGACCTGAGGTGGTACATAACCTGCAGCAGAAAAGAAAATGCTTACAGTATCTGAACTCTATAAACATATTATCTGTAAAGAAAAAAAAAGAAAGAAAAAAAACCCCTTTATCATTATTAAACTCTTTATCATTTTACCGACTGGTGGTGTAGGATAAACTTCGTTTCTGCCTAGATGAGGGCCAATGGTATATACAGGTACTACGGGAAAAACAGAAAATCTCATATCAGTACATTTACATGTTCAGACATGAACATTTCACAAGAGGTTGAAATTTGCCTGCAGTGTGATATAAGAAAACCAAACCATACTGTATGTACCCTTGCAGAGACGGACATACCATTAGGCAAAGGTAGGCGACCGTCTTGGACCCTCAAAAGCCGAGGGCCTCCTAAAAATGCTTTTTATATACAAGATGCATGTTCAGCACAAATGCGCAAAAGGTTGCTTTAGTGTTCATTGCTACAACAACCATCTGCACATCCGCGTTGAACATACTTCTTGTGTATCCTGCTTGTAGCAAATGAAATATCATGGATCTGAAGCTATAACTAAAAACTGAGCAACACACTTTATTATATTTTTGTTTTAAATGGTGCTCACTCATTTCTTTGAAGGAAGAAAGTAGAGGACCATTAAGTGGAGGATGCATGCGCAGTTAAGGCCTTTGCACACTGGGTCCGAAATTTTCGCATACGTTTTTTCGTATTCGTAATCCTAAAAATTTGTCATGCACAGAGACCTTGCACACTGAGTCCGATGCATATTAATGAATCCGTTGCGAAAAAAAAAAATTGCAAAACAATACAAAATGAAGTCTTCAAGCAGTGAGCACGATTTAGTTGTCCTCTCTCTTCTTAAAAAAAAAAAAAAGAAAGAAAGAGGAAATATTGGGTCCATCAAATCCTGAGATTGCATAGACAGAAAGGAGAGTTCCACCTCATCAAGGAGCTGCATGATTATCTCGAGCATTTCAAAGTTTACTTCAGGATGTCAGTGGCTCAGTTTGATGTTTTGCTACTGGCACAATCTGACTTTATATTATGTCTCTTTGTATTCCGCACATTGTTTGTCACACATTCTGGATTTTTGCATTTGCGTATGGTGGCTCTGAATTGTCAAAACGTCTCTCAAAATGCGTGGCACGGATGTGAAAAATGCAGAAAATCGGACATGATCCAAATATTTTTATGACGAACGAAAGTTTCGGAGGTAGCGTTTAAACATTATTGACATAACGTTAGGTTGAATTTATTTTTTAACATGCAAATGATTTGCATGTGAATTTCGGACTCACTGTGCAAAGGCCTTTACTTCCCACACAGCCACTCAACTCTAACATGCACTGCACATATGGGCTGCATCAAAAAACTTAAAAATGCTGCCTTCGGAGAATGCATTCCAAGGTAGGAAGTCATCAAGGCACATCCGAATCCAATGTTAGCTTCAATTTCTGTCTCCTGAGATACCTTCAGCTGATCGATTTTTGAGTTTTTAGTTTTTTTGACATTTGATATCCCACAATTGTATGCATCTGAAAGTTCCAGTTTCTGGATAGTTTGTGTGTAAATGTGTACCTTCATGTGCAATTGTTGCCTGCAGAGTCATTGCCTTTAAGGCAGCAAGACAACAAATTTCCTTTTCATATTTTTTTACATTTTCATTTAAATTTGTAGTTAAAATAAATAAAAATAAATGTATTAAAAAAAAAAGAAAAGTTTTGAATTACACAGCCTTGTGTTATTGTGCAGGAAGTTGTCTCAGTCTATTTATTGTTTGTTTGTCTCAAGCATATATATGTAATAAGACAGGAGTATAATAGCAAGAAAACAGCAATTTGAATTGTATGTTCAACCTGCCCTGGTTACATTGTGAGTGTGTGATACAAACGATTTATGTGTTGTTTGTTTGGGAGAATCAGCTCTCGAGAGGACTGACTGTTTTTATTCATAAAATGTCCCAATGTTATAGCGATGGTACACTAACTACAGGAATTTAATTGAAAATGAATTCCTTAAAATAATCTTTGCTAATTAGGTCACCAGGCAGAACTTAATCCACCAAAAGAATTGCAATTAACAGATTAACCCAGGATAACTCAAACCACCAGTTACAAAAAAATAGATATCAATGTAAAGTAATGGAATTCATTCACAACAACAAAAACATCCCACACAAAAGATTCAATGTGCAATATCAAAATAGGAGAAAACAATTTTCACACAAAGGATTAATGCAAATTAATAAAAATACACAAATCAAAGTCTTTTGATGTGGTGCATTGTGGTGTAATTATTAGTTTGTAGGGCTAAGAGTTTGTTTCTCAACAAAAGATGAGAGAAAGAAAGAAAAGAAGAAAGAAATGTTGGCAAAACACTCGGTTTCAAAAACAGTTAAAAATCATCAGACAGTTACCCCAAAAAGAAAAAAAAAAAAAAAAAAAGGGAAAGAAGTGTGAATGTGTGTGTGGTATTGGGTGCAAATGATGGCTACCTGGGGAAGCTTTTGGAAACACATGAACAGACATGCTCAGCAGACAATCTTGGAAGTGCTAGGAACCAGCAACTCTTCATTGTCCGTGCCAGGCAACTCTCCGCAGTCTGTGTCAGGAACAAGTGCTATGCAGTCTGTGTCAAAAGGATTCGAAAGTGTGGCAAGTATTCTCCTTTGGTTTTGTCCTAGCAAAACCTGTGTGTATTTGATTCAAACTGCCCGCGACTCGACTCAGCAGCAGCCTCTACTGTTGCCGGCACTCACTGTCACAACAACTCAACACGTCAATGTTACCTCTCGCTGCTCTTTCCACTTCTTTTTTTATTCGCTTATTGTTAGCTTTTTGTCTATCTCCCGATTGGCTCTTGCATTTGTGATCATTAAAACCTGTGCATTTCATCAAAACTATCACAACATGTAAAGAAATCATGCATTATCAGGATTTCTAGCTCCAGTCCTGTTGGCTTTCTTCTTGAGGGAAGAAATTCTTGTGCAATACAAAATCTAGTATATTGGTATATTGATATATTCGTAAATCTAGTATAACCTGGTATATTGAAACTATTCTAATAAGAATATTCAGCCTGTCATTCAGACCATGTATACTTATTTTGAGAAATTAAATGGAATATTTGTCTGGCTTTGAGAATATAGTTGCCTGTATGAAAATACTCTACTTTTTAGCCTTTCATCCAGACCAAGTTTACTTTTCTGATTGATCTTTGGCAGAATTTAATTTTGAGGAATTAAATGATAGATACTAATCTGATTTTGAGAAGTAAGATGTCTGTATTTAATCCAGACTGTGTTTACTTGTCTGACAGTGTTTACTTGTCTTACTGTTGATCTTTGGCTGCATTTAATTCTAAGGAATTAAATGGTGAAAAAAGAAGCATCTGGCATTGAAAAGTCTATGTTTGTATTAATGTCTATTTAAGAGCTGAATGTCACTACTCGAGCCCACCTCATAGAGACTGGGAGTCGAGGTGGCACTTGCAGCTGGAAGTCCTCCCAGGGGCGGACAGATCTGAGGACCACCATCCTCTCAAGACACCAAATGGGTCAGGCCTTTGAGGGTAAACCCCTGTGGGTGGAAATGGATAACAACACCTCATCATATGGTGCCCATCTCCCTTCGGTGCTCTCAGGGGGCCGTTCTGCCAACCCCGCCACCTCTTGTGCTTTGAGGCACAGCGGTCTCCATCGAGCTCTAGTCTCAGTGTCCGCTCGGAAACGTTGCTGCACTGGGCGACTTTAGAGTCAGAGTCAGTTTGGTTGATCTCTATCAGTCTTCCGCTTCAGGCTGGTTCCCTTAGTAGTATTGGAACTTCTGCCAAAAAGATCTCAACAGAAGCAGAGCACCACCAACCACAAAAAGACTGGGCACCGGGGCAGTACTCTCAGCTGAAGTCTTCTTGGGGTAAGACGGATATGAGGACCATCGTTATCTCGAAGAAGGCTTTGGCAAAGAGGTCCTGAAGCCAGTGGTGTCAGACCTCTGAGGGCAGACCCCTCCGGAGGGAAATGGAATACACCTCATTTCACAGTGCCCATCTTCCTTCGGTGCCCTCAGGGGGCCGTTCTGTCAACCCCACCACCTCATGTGCTTCAGGGCATAGTGGTCTCCAGTGAGCCTATATCTCAGTCTCCGCCTGGGTATGTTGTGGTGCTGGGATGTTTGCACCCTCTGAGGTGGGTTTCAAAGAAGTCAGTTTGGTTGTTCCCTGCCAGTCTTCCACTTCAGGGTGCCAAGCTGACTACTTGAAATACACCCTTAGTAGACAATTTGGTAGCATGGGAGCTTCTGGCAAAATGTCTCAGTGGGTCCTGCAGGCCCTGAAAATGGATCGTGGTGCCTGTGATCGACTTGCTTCGCCTATCAGAAGTTGACATTGTTCTGGGTGCGCTTTATAGCTTCCTGCGCATGAAGTCACCTGCCTATGACATTCCGTCATGCCATTGGACCATCAAGACTCAGTCACGTAGAGGCTTTCACACAACATCAAATCTCAATGCAGCATCTAATTCCCTTTTGAGGGAACTAAGGTTACAGTAATAACTGAGACATTTTGTGTTACCAAATAATTCGTGTTACCAGGTAGTTTTGGGTTACCAGGTAGTTGCATCCACATAGGGTACAGAGCACTGATACAAACTTCTACAAGGATCTAGCCTTGTTGCAGGGCCTCCTCCATGTACTCCACCTTGGCCTTCTGTTCAGGTATAGAGAGTGGGTAGATCTTTCTACGGGGCACTGGCTAACCTGGAATAAGGTCTATGGGACAGTTCCATGGTCATTGTGGGGGTAATTGTGAGGCCCTTTTGGGACAGAAGATGTCTTGATAGTGGGGGTGGCAGGATAGTATATCCACTGACTGTTGCTCTGCGGGACTCTCGATGAATGTGGAGTTGATGGAGATGGTATGACAACTAGTAGGCAGTGGGCAGTCTGGAAAACACCACTTCAAGATGTCTCTATTATACCCGGACAGAACAGGATGAGCCAGGGGCAACCTAGTATCACACTGGCAGTTGACTTCTCCAGAATCAGGAGGATGATGTCATCATATACTGAGAGATGCAGCCACAATGTGGGTTTCAGTCTCTGATAGTAAGTATCTGATAGGGTTAGGGATTAGATTAAAGGGATAGTTCAACCAAAAATTTAAATTTTGTCATAATTTACTCACCCTCGTGTTGGATGAGCATGGTAAGTATAAGGTGAGTGAGTTTTACAGGGAATATTGCTGAAGTAAGCTCAGATCACTGGAGTACAATGATACTGGTCTGAGTGCAATGCAAGTGATTAGTAATCGGGTGTGAGGGATTAAATTTAAACTATACAGTTTCATTTAATTGTAAATAACATGCAATTAAGTGTCTGAAAACAGTACATTCACTGAAGTATATTATTTTATATTATTTCAGTTAAAATAACTCTTTTTAAAAGTATGCCTTGTAAAAGTGTACTTTTTCTTCATAAAGGTGTAGCAAATTAGCTCAAAAAGGAGACATTAATAATTAATCATAACTTATGAAAACGGAAACAGAAACAGGGAATGAAGCTATGGAAAAGTGTCATTTAACCGCAAAAAGCAACCATCAGCTTATTATTTTCAAAACACCTCGTTAAGAGGATTTTACTGCTTATCCTAAACATCTGTTTAGTTCAAATATGCAATACTTGCATTGCCATGGCAGTTGAAGCAGTCTGTGAAGTTTCTGAAGAAGTTTTTGATGGTTCCTTGAGTCGATGGTGCTTAAGTTGCAATCGATTTCATCTGTGTTGAATGAAGAAATGATGACAAACTTGCGTGGTTAGTTTGACTCTGCTATGGCTGAGAGAGAGTTCTCTTCTTTCTCCTGGGCGGAGAGTAAAGATATAGCAGCCTGTGGTCAAGGCCTGCTAGTGCACATGGGCCGCAGTGGGGTCCCACACACACATCAACCAGAAGAAGGAGCATTAGAAGCAGGAAGACAGAGGGCGGAACTTGCACCACATGACAAAAACGTACCCTTTTTCCATTCCCCTACATGCTTACATTGCCAGATTGTTCATTAAATATAATGAATAATTTGTGTGTCTGATTGGTTCAGCCATTACAAGGGTAACCCCACTAAATTTAGTTTTGACTATGAAGAGTTGGTAATTTTACGAGATTGTCAAATGCAAGTGCAGATTGTGTTGATTTTTCGTGAACATTTTTATATGGCTGCTGTATAGAAAAGGTACCTGAATTCTCACCAGGTGCCACAGGAACATTGGCTGCAGGTACATTTTCTCCTCCTGTTTGACCTACATTTAAGAACAATGAATTTAAAAAATAGATTTGATCATTAAGTTATTAAACTAGAAATAGGTCATGTCATCACAGTAATAATCCATTTCATTGGGTACATTTTCACTTGGGTACTGTTTCCTGTTAATCTCCAAGATCATTAAGATCATGCTCACTAGTCTGTCATGGAGTAATACAGGCACATTACCATAGAACAATATGGTTTATGACAGCAAAAGCAGTCATACACCATATTGTAGCTACATGTTGACCTGAACGAGTTTTAGCCATAAAATAATGTCATCACATAACATTATGAACACTTGTACATAGCTAACAAATTATGTTGATGAGAACACTTAGTTAGTACAATAGTCTCTGTAAATAATGGCTAAATGCTATTTCAGATGCAACTTCGGTCATCTCTGCAGTCTGACACTAGTTTTATTAGAAACAACTGATATAGTGTATTATTATTCCAATTGTATTTATTAAATTTAAGAAAAATATTGTTGAAAAATATTATTTTTTGTATTTATTGTTAAAATTGTTATTCCAGAGTTTTCATATCTTTTTTGTAAATGAGCACTAAGTGTATTATATATTTTTTTATAATGGATATTTATTATTACCTCTAATCTTTGATTGGCAGTAACTGGTAAGATTGTGTCTAAAAAAGTAAGTTACTTAATTTTAACTTTATGCTTATCGAACCATTGCAAGCAATAAAATAGTCTCGGTTATGACTGTAACATTGGTTCCCTGAAGAGGCAACAAGACACTGCATCGATTGACACTGTGGGAACCAAGATTACAGCCTTACCCGAGACGTTCCCTTTCTAGGCTGCATAGATTGAGGAGCTGGATGTGTGAGGGAGAACCAGAGTGGACAGTGAGATGTCTCTTGAGATGCAAAAAGATCACCTGAGCCTGGCTGAAAACCCTCCATATCTCCTACACTCCCTCGGGGTGGAACCTCCATTCCCCGGACTTCAGCCCCTGCCTAGAATTGCAACTTGAGTTGAGTGACCATCTAGAATTGCTCCCCAACCAGTGAGGGAAGCATCTGTCTTTAGCATCTTGCGTCAACAAGGAGCTCATAACATGGGACCTTGGGATAGGAACCTGGGTTTCTTCTACATAACCAAGGAATGTAAGCATCGCTGTGTGAACTTGATTATGTGAAAAAACAGATCAGCCTGGTATGCTTGCAGCAGAGATATTGCCTGACCAGCTGCTGTATAAGCCGAAATTGTTCTGACCTGTTTGGTGGGTAATGTCAGGGCTTTTAGGGACAATGTAGACTGAGGAGAGAGATAAATAGCTAATAACTATAAATAGCTGGATGTTTATGTGCTATACCCTTAATAAGACACTGGTTTTCTCCAAAAAACAGCAAGCCCTGACGAGAGGGTTGTGACTGCAAGGACAAGAAGCCTTCGTCTAGCTTGCTTTTAGGATGAATGTCCTGCTTCTCAGCTGGCCAGTCAATATTTAATCTGGCAACAGCGCGAGTCACAACCTCTACCAGCTCCTTGTATGCTGGAGAGTGAGGTGGTGAATCCTCAACATCTCCAGCATCGAAGCTTACAATATCCACCTCCTCAGAGCTAGATAATTGCAGCACCGATGTCTCACTCAGGGCAGAAGAAACCACAGTACATGCTTCTGAGCCATGAGAAAAGGCGCTGGATCTAGCAGGTGAGGGCAGAGATAAGGCTGGGCCCATCTTAAACCCCTATGTTAAATCCATTTGTGATCCCCATGACCTAGATCACTACGTGCCTCTGCAGCAGCGGGACCCGAACCATGAGGAACTGATTGGACCGATTTCACATATGCTTCATGACGCAATCACGTGGAGCTTTCCAACGGCATCAGTTCACGCAGCATCTCGTTCCCTCTTCAGGAAACCATGGTTACAGTCATAACCAAGACGTTTTATTGCTCACAATGGTTCGATAGGCATAAAGTTAAAATTGAGTAACTTCCATTTTTTTAGACATAATGTTACCAGTTATTGCCAATCAAAGTTTTAGGTAATATTAAATATCCATTATAATAAAATATAATACAACAATAAATAATAAACACAAAAATTAAGAATATTTTTCACATTAATAGTCATATCCGTGTAATTTCAGATTCTTGAAAGGGAACACAGTCCTGGCAACACACAACATCTTTATTAGTGAGTCACTGAATTGTCCACTCAACTGATTTGTTTAAATGCACTGATGGTGCTAATAGGTATATTACCAGACTTAACATGGTTTCCATTTGCATTGGATTAATTCAGAACTGTTACCACAGAGCAAAAATACAAAAGTAACTGGCAATGAAATGTATATTACTAAATATGAACCTCTTGTTTTATTGAACAGTTGTATAAAAGCAGTTTATTGAAGCAGTTTATTGAACTGTATAAAAGCAACCATGCTGTTGGTCTGGATCAGTATGCTCTCACTTGTTTGATATTAACGATAAACTGTACAATTGACCGTTGGACCCCGGATGACTATCCCTTATGCTTGTTTTGCAATGCCATGCACTTTTCATGAATTCAGATGGTTTTGAACTTTTGGGTAATCACTTACCTTGCAAAAACATGATGAGAAATTGATGTTTCTCTGTAATGAAACACAATAGGGAGAAAACAACAGGATTTCATTGTGAGTTCCCATCAGTAATTCTGTGTTTGAGTCATCACTAAAGCAAAGAAATGCAGTCCATTCACATTCAATAATGCACTAAATGTCAAAAGAGTACTAAGTTGACTGTTAGGCCTATAATTATTTCAACTATTTGCTGAGGGTTTATGCAACAATTAAAGAAACATAAATTATTCATGTCTTCTTTTACTAAAGTTCCTGAGGGTGTGTCAGTTGGCTGAAGGATGTAAAAGTATTCTGTTTCACAAAGAGCAATAAGAGAAAAAAAAAGAGAGATATTGCAGTCATGTATTTGGCTATACAGAGGCTATACACACTGACCAAAGTCAAACTCCCTGTGTGTATGTTTTTTTTTTTTTTTTTAAGTGTTTTAAATGATCAAGAGAACGGGACATGTTTGTAAGGCACTCGGCTCAGCTCATAATTTGACTCACTTTATAGAGTTCTGCAGGGATGACATATTTTTTGTAGGCCAAATCCCAGAAACTAGTTAGCATCATAGCACTTCTGGTTCCATCGTCTTGAAGTCAAAGGGTTTTTTAATGGCTCAATATATTTTTATGATTTATTCTAAGACATAAAATAGATCAGTAATATTGTGATTTTTAAAAATCTTTTACTTGTCTTGAAAAAAGTGGTCACTAACAAGTGCCTTGTTGTGTTTGATTACAATCTTGCAAACTATTATTACAAACTTTCAGGAAAAAATGTTTTAAAAGAAAGACTGATAATGATGGTGATGTTGAAGTCATGTGATAGTGGTGTAGTTTGTTTATTGCCTGTATTTAGTTTATTACTTCTGGCAATTGTATTTAGGTTTCAAAATTAATAAAAATTGTGAAAATGATCATGATAAACAAAATATAAGAAATAAACTTTTATTAGAGGCAGAGCTTATTTTCTGCAATAATCCAAAAGCCAATGGCAAAAATCATATTGGATTTTTGTCTAGAGAACCATGTTAACTTCTGGGCTGGCCTACAAAAATATGTCATCAGTCTATTCAGGGCACGACCATACACGCATTCAGGGCTGCCTGCAGGATTCAAAGGTCTCTGGGTCACAGCAGCTATTTGTTTACATTTAGCCATTGTAAATAAAACTCTGTCACATAAACTGAGCACAGTTATTAAGTATAGAAGCATGAACGCCTTAATACTACACTAAAAAGTAAGGGGAAAAGTCAATATATACTTATGTTAAAAAGTTTTAAATTTTTTGAGTATGTCTAGCAATTATTTTAGCCTAACTATAATGCACTTCTATAAATTTTGATTCTTTGAACCAACTGATCATGTGAGAGCAATGTTATACCATAGCAGAACAAAGGTGTCGCACATTTTGAATCCAAAAAGGGAAAAAAGCAACGAAATGGTCAAATACATTAATCTAGCACATATTCACATATAGGAAAACAACTGCTTTTGTAATGTATGTTTACTTACCAGATTAGATGATGACGGCACTCAAGCACATTGAACATGTTCCAACATTTCATTTATCTGGCATAGAAATATTATTCCCTGACAGGCAACAATTTGAGTGTATGTTTTCCTTGTTGCGTTAATAGGAATTGCACCTCCGGACATAAAAAGGCAATGACTTTGCAAACTCCTTTGCCTGGCATTTTGTGAAGTATCAAGACACCAGTGATACTCTACACCCCTGGGGAACACCGTACTTCACAGTTTAGCAAGGAGGTTGCCAGGATACTGACCGACAACAATATACCCCTCTATGCAAAAGCATGGCTTTTTGTTGGTTAAACATTTATGATTGTTTCTGAAACATAAACATTTATGCTTGTTGCTGGATTATTTTGGCTAAGACTGGATGAGTAAAATGCATCATGAATGTTAAAAGATAACTGTCTTTATAATGTTTTTTTTTTTTTTTTTTTTCCTTACTTATGTAAAACAGGCAGTGGAACAATTCAGACAGGTTTATCACAATGTCTCTGGGTTTGTGGGTGTAACGCTTATATCCCAATTAAGATGAAGAAGATGATAATATTACACACAGGGTTTATGAGAATAATCTAAATTGACAGCCAACGTGCAAAACTGCATGCTAACACGAGACAGTAGGAGAGAGTGGAGTAAGATGAGCCAGTGGGTAAGTTGACCCACCCCCTGTATCTTGGCAACCGTATCATTTAATTGTCATGTGACCATATATTTTAGAACCACCCATCATTTCTGCTAGTCTGTGAAAAGAGAAGCACATGGGAGGAGTGGAAGTAGCTTATTTACTTTAAAAACTGTTTTTGGCTTGTCAAAGTAAAACCATCAAAGCAAATTTGTTCAAGTCTAAAAATATTTATGATGCATATTGGTGATTTAGCAATCTATAAAACCATGCAAGTCATTTAGCTAAATATTATTCTGAATTGGTAAGCTAGCTAGCCTTTCCTAAAATGGCAGCTATGGGGCAAAGTGAGCCAAATGCTGTGGGGTAAATTGAGCCAGTGTTTTAACTTGCCCCACCATAAGGCAATGAATTTAAGTTAAATCTGAAATATAAACTGGTGTCATTTCAATGTAATATTACGCAACTGGTTTATTTTATCTTTATTTTTGAGTTTATTTGATAGGAATAGTGTACAAGTACAACAAATCCTTCTCTGATACGAACCAGAGGAGGTTTAATCACATATATCTTTCCATCTGTAGTCTCTAATGGCCTAACATGGTCGACATTGCAGAAAAACAACCATGTCAAGAACTTTTTGACTAAAATGTTTATTAGTTTCAGTGACATTTATTCATTCTCAACATATTGTTTCAGAAATGCAAACAGTTATTTGGTTGGTTTTATGTTGTTTAATTTAGCTTTAAAAAAATAAATATTTGTAAAATATTTTTACAAAAGAATATCTGTAAAAGGAAATTTGATTATTAAATTTGGTTTTAAAATAGGTACAGTATCTTTAAAATTACATGGGTTTGATTCAGATTCAGTTAGATGGTCAGTTTACACCCACCTACTGACTCGGATCAAATTGAGCCAGAGGAACACTCTTTTCCATATTTTTAGAACCCTTGGTCATAGATGTATTCTCATCATTTAAAATGATAGGAAACATCCTGAAATTACTATAAATCATTTTATTGTACTGCTGCCTCTTTTTCCCTTATCTTGAGGACCACATAAGTAAACAGTGGCTCATCTTACCCCACTCTCCCCTACCAGACAAAGAACAGAAAACATGCAGGAACTTAAATATGCAGAGATGATTAACTAAAAAGACAAACAGCTGTCATGATGAGTGTTAACAAATTTTTCGGTAGCACTTTATTTTACAGTACGTGTACTTTCCTGGTACATATATAGTAATTATACTGTACATACAGGTAAAAGAGTGGTAACACAAGGTACTTACCTGACATGTATGTACATGGAAACTAATAAGAATCACTATGGTAACTACTTTGTACCTATAGACAAGTGTTGGGTAATAACAGGCACTTACTTATAGTTTCCGTATATGGTAACTAACAGACACATTACTCTAAATTGTAAGACACAATACTGTACTTAATACCAACTAGTAAGGACTGTAAAATAAGATGTACTGTTGTGGAGAGCAATTTAGCATTAACCATTCATAAGTACATACATAAAGTACATACATAGTGCAGCAAAACAATTACTTTATTTTTTGAGAATTTAGTTTTTTAAATGGCATCAGTGAGAAAACAACACTATTTGGTAAGCCTCTGTTTTGTACAGTAGTTAACATGCACACACTGTAAGTAAGTGTCTGTTATTTGTGTCCACACTCGTCCTTGAGTACAACATAGTTATGTATATACCACTAGTAAGTACAGAAATGTGTCTTACTAGTTACCATAAATAAGTGCCTGTTATTACCCACAATTGTTTGTGAGTACTACATAGTTACTTTGTATATACAATTAGTAAGTACAGTAATGTGTCTTATAAGTTACCATCAATAAGTGCCTGTTATTACCCACACTTGTTCATAAGTACAACATAGTTACCATGTACCTCTCATACAGGGTTTTAAAGGAATGCATGTGATGATGTCAACCCCTTTATTATTAGATGGTTCCACTCATTTTTGACAAATCGCAGCCAACAAGTCAGGGTGAACAGGACATTGTCTGAACCTGTGACCATTAGCACTGGTGCTCCTCAGGGGTGCGTCAGTTCCCCTGTACTGTTCATTCACACTGTATACTAATGAATGTACATGTAGTACTGCTAACAATTACATGATTAAGTTTCTGACGATACAGCCATTTTGGGTCTCATGTTGGATACATCAGACCTAGTTGCATATAAACAGGAGGTCCAGAATTTTGTTCAGTGGTGCGATAAGCATTCTCTCACCATTAACACTAAGAAAACAGTGGAGATGGTATTTGACCCTAAATCCATTGGAGACCACTTACCAGTGGCCATTAATGATCAGTATATAGTTCAGGTTGACTCCTATATAGATATCTGGGCATATATATTGATAACAAATTGACATGGAGTGCTCAGGTAGAAAACATCTGTTGTAGGGTTCAACAACGACTATATTTTTTACGTAGATAAAGGGCCTTTGGCATTAATCAGAAAGTGTTGCT
Organism: Chanodichthys erythropterus; assembly: GCF_024489055.1. Taxonomy (NCBI): domain Eukaryota; kingdom Metazoa; phylum Chordata; class Actinopteri; order Cypriniformes; family Xenocyprididae; genus Chanodichthys; species Chanodichthys erythropterus. The sequence continues at coordinate 17,942,446 of NC_090236.1, read as the reverse complement.
TCTTTTCTATCATGCTGTAATTGAGAGCCTTTTGCGGTATGGCATTTCAGCCTGGTTTGGTAACCTTAGTGTACAGCTGAAAGCCCAGATCACACGGCTAACACAGACAGCCATGCAAATTATGGGAGTTAGACAGCATCCTACACTTCAGGCTGTCTATAATGAAATTATTATTAGACAAGCCCAGAAAATAATCTCAGATCCAAGTCATGTCCTCCATCCTGAGTACCAGCTTCTTCCCTTGGGAAGACGTTTTAGAGTCCCTCGGTGCAGGCTTAACCGTTTTAAGAACTCCTTGTCCCCTTGTCTATTAAAGCTTTAAATAACAAGTCAGTGAGAGGTCTGCCCCTATAGTGCCCCTTTGTCAAGACGTTCATGTATATTTTATGAATTTACTGATTAGAGGTGTGTTGTAAGATGAGCAGTGTGCAATTGGTTGGTCGATGATAATTGTGAGTGTGACGAGCAGGGCGGGCGAGAGCCGTGAGGGAACGGCGCGAGGCCGGTGATGCGAGTGATAATGAGCGTCACCTGCGAGGCGTGCCGGCCTCGAGTCTCTCACGGAGGAGCTCCGGAGGCATAAAAGGAGGAGCGACTACAATGAAGGACGAGAGAGGACCAGGCCTGGACTTTATTTTATGGTTTATTATGTTTGTGTGGCCGGCAGACGTCCGCGAGGGTCTGCCGGTGTAGCACCCTCACCGGCTGATGAGGGAGGAAATAAATGTATATTAATGACACGACACACGGAGCTGCTGCTGCTTCACATCAGTCTGTGTATTATTTTTATAAACATTTAAAACAGTTCAAGTATTTTTTTTATAGTCCAGTGAGTGACAGCATCACTTATAAAACAGAGTTAATTATATACATTTTTCTTATACATTTCTGTAGCCACAATGAAAGACATAGTATAATATGATATAATCTATAATATAATATAATATAACATAATATATTCATTTATAACATATACAAATATATAATATTCTGCTGTATTAAACATCTGACACAACCCTGACAATTAGAGAGAATGAGAAATGAGAAACATTTTTAGTACAAATGCATTTTATCAAGCTAAACTGTTGCATCATTCATCAAAAAAAAACACATATAACATTAACAACTGTACCGTCATGCTATCTGTCAGACCGCATGGTCCCCATCGTTAGCATGAACTACATGACTAGCTCAAACTAATCAAAAGGAAATCTGGAACGAACTTTTATACTTATTAAACATGAGATATTTATAACTTTAAACAACATCATATACATTTTTCATGACTCGCATGTGTTAAAAACATATTCTTACTGTTTTATATAACTCATACCTGATGAGGGAGGAAATAAATGTATATTAATGACACGACACACGGAGCTGCTGCTGCTTCACATCAGTCTGTGTATTATTTGAGCAGCGCACCCCCCCTCCCCCCTCAGGTGAACGCTTTCAAGGCAAAAGTAATCAAATGATCAGTGATCGATCGTCAGACAAAAAAATTAATATAAATATAATGTAAAATACATTATAAAAAAACATATTCAATGTCAAATATTTTTATAATTTTATATTATTTTTTTGTAACCACCACACTCTCCCCTTCGAAAATAAATGTCGTCCCGACATTACTCTGTTTCGTTTTAATTGACATATATACATATATATATATATATATATATTTCTTTTTTTTAAGGTGGCGCTGTATAATGCAAATTCAAATTGTAATTTATGTATGCACTGCAGGTTAACTGTATTTACAACTCTTCAATAAAGGTATATATTACAGTCATATATACAGTCTTTTGTCTTGTTTGTTTTTTTTTCCCAACTATTTTAAGTCTTTTCAGTATGCATATAAATATACTGGCTGATACTGTGACACTGGGTAAGTCCACGGTATAAGGTTCTGCCTTTCATATGGTGTGGGGTGAAATGACATTGTGTTTGGAAGCTGTGCACTATGACATGCAGGGGTACCCAGGTAATCATAGGTGAATGTTTTCGGTGGTCTCCTCTCTCTCCTAGGCCATCTGTACCCCTGTTCTCGTTCACTGTTACTTTCATCTGGGGCTGCAGAAGCATCTGCTACATCATCAGGTTGTTCTACAGGTTGTTCCTCATTCATCGCATCTTCCTGTTGAGGTAAGTCTTCATTTTCTGTTTGGGCTGTTGTTTCATCAGCATTCATTATCTCTAGATTAAATTCTCTTTTTTCCTTTTCAGGTTCGCTGGGCTGGACAAAAGGTAAGTATGGGTTATCTAATTCGCTGTTTTCTTCCACAGGTTGCTGATGCTGCACAGCAGGTAAGTAACAGTAATAGTCTTCATCCTCCCCTTCTTCTGGACTAGACTCATTTTCATCGGCTAACCTTTGTTCGTTCACTGTCTTCTTCGTCTTTGACTCCTTCCTGAGTTCAACCTCCAATGGTAGGTAATCGCAAGACAGTAAGAGATTACGGTGAAGAACACGAGATCTTCCCTTTCCTTGTTCCGGTTTCACTTCGTAAATTGGACTCCCTTCTCCTACTTGACGTACTACTGTGTGTACAACATCTTCCCAGTGGTTGCGGAGCTTCCCAGTCCCACCTCTTGGTGTCAAGTTTCGCACTAGGACACGATCTCCAGGGCACAATATGGAACTCCTCACCTTCCCATCATAATTCTTCTTATTCCTTTCTGCTGACTTCTTCGCTGTCTGTCTGGTAATTTCAAAAGCTTCTTGCATTTCTTGCCTCCATCTCTTTACATGCTCTTTATAGTCGGCAGTTCCTGTTTCAGAGGTCAAGCCAAACAGCAGATCCACAGGTAACCTTGGGGACCTTCCGAACAGTAAATAAAATGGTGAAAATCCTGTAACTTCACATCGTGTGCTGTTGTATGCAAAGGTAAGTTTGTTTAGGGACTCTTTCCAGTTGGTTTTCTGTTTTTCGGTCAATGTTTTCAACATCTGGAGTAAAGTTCGGTTGAAACGTTCAACCTGCCCATTTCCTTGGGGGTGATACGGTGTGGTCCTTGATCCCGCAACTCCACAACTCTTCTTCAACTGAGCAACCAGCTGGTTTTCAAACTCCGCTCCTTGGTCATGATGAATTCTTTGCGGGAACCCAAACTTTAGAGCGTAGTCATTAAACAACTTGTCAACAACAGTTTTAGCTGATTTTGAGGTAGTTGCGTAAGCTTGTGCGAATCGTGTGAAGTGGTCAACTACGATTAAGATGTATTCGTACCCTCCTTTACATTTATCCAAATGTAAAAAATCAATGGAAACAAGCTCGAACGGGTGAGTAGTGACAATATTTTGCAGAGGTGCTCTGGTCTCTTTACATGGTTTCTTTTGTTTCAGGCAAGCACAACTTTTGGTCACATAATGATCAACATCATAATTCATTCGTGGCCAATAGAACCTTTCTCTGATTAATGACATTGTCCGATCAAGGCCTTGATGACCCATGTTGTCATGTAATTCTCTCAGCACATATTGCTTATACTTAGCAGGTAAGATCAGCTGTGTTCGGGTATTCGTCTTTCTACGGAAGATGCCATCGTCTCCTAAGACAAGTTTATCCCAACTGCGCAGTAAACATTTACTTTGTGCACTCAAGGTCTTAAACAGATGTCCTGTTGGCTTTTTGTTGGCCAACTTAAACTGTAATACGGGTCCAATGTGGTCATCATTTCGCTGTGCTTGTCTGATCTCATCCACAGGCAATGGTTCACATACGTGCTCAGATGTCAGGGTGTCATCAAAAGAAATCATGGCAGTCCAAGAGAGGTTGGAATGCGGTGCCTCTACTGCTTGGATGGTCGCTTCAACACAGTCAGATGGTAATTCCTCTGTGCACACTTTCATTATTGTCTCAATGTCCAGGGGCATTCTGGATAGGCTGTCTGCATCCACATTTTCCTTGCCGGGCCTGTATTTGATGTTAAAATGAAAATCCGCAAGTTCTGCCACCCATCTACACCCTGTTGCATTTAACTTTGCACTGGTCAAGACATAGGTGAGCGGATTATTATCACTAAACACGGTGAATGTGGGTGCATAGTACAAATAATCCTTAAACTTTTCGGTGACAGCCCATTTTAAGGCCAGGAACTCCAGTTTTCCTGAGTGGAGGTGGTACTTATTTTCCGCAGCTGTCAATGTTCGGGACCCATACGCGATGACCCTAAGCTTTCCGTCTTGTTTTTGATACAAAACAGCTCCAAGTCCCTGATTTGATGCGTCAGTATGAAGTACGAACGGCTGTGAGAAGTCAGGAAATGCAAGAACAGGAGGCTCAACCAGAGAGTCTATCAGTCCCTCTAGTATCTCTTGATGCTTGTCCGTCCACACAATTGGCGTCTGAGAAGGCACTCCCCTTTTCTTTCCTTTCCACTGCTGGTTCTTTGTCTCTTTGCACTCCTCTTTGTTTGCCTCAGTTTGTTTCAGTAGGTCGTACAAGGGTCCGGCGATTCTGGAGAAATCTTTTATATACTGTCGATAGTAGCTCAACAGGCCCATGACTGCTCTCAGCTGCCCAACTGTAGTAGGTCTCTTCTCTTTCAGGTTTGTCACAGCAGCTGTATCGGCCGGATCCATCTTACTTCCCTCTGCAGACACAATCCTCCCAAGGTAACGCACTTCACGCTTAAACAATTCACATTTACTAGGCTTTAACTTTATTCCATACTGCCTCAATCTTTGCAAGACTTTTCTCACATCCTCTACATGATGTTCAAAGGTGTTACTGAAAACTAACGTGTCATCCAGATAGGGAACGCAGATGTTATCTCTTAGCTCATCCAGGCACTCCTCCATACAGCGCTGAAAAGCCGAAGGAGCATTCATCAGGCCGAAAGGTATCCGGATCCACTCATACAAGCCCCATGGTGTTACAAAGGCTGTTAATGGTCGACTCTCCTTGGCCATGAAGCCCTGATGATACGCTTTTCCTTGGTCAAGAAGTGAAAACCAGGAGTTCCCTCCCAAACTGTCCATAATGTCTTGTACACGAGGGATGGGTTGTCTATCAGGATGAGTTTTACGGTTTAACTGTCTGTAATCGATACACAGACGTAAGCTACCATCTTTTTTTCGAACGCATACAACAGGTGAGGCATATGGCGAGTTTGATTTCTGCACCCATCCTTGTGCAATGAGATCATGCAGGTAGTTTTTCATTTCTTGATAGAGGGGTTTAGGCACTGACTGGTAAGTGCGTGCAACGGGAGTAGTGTCTTTCAGTGAAATGGCTAGCTGCAGCTTTTCTATGCAACCTATGTCAGTCTCAGATTTGGAGAACGAATCTGCCTCCTGTTTTAACATTTGTTGAACAATTTGTCTTTCAGGCTCACTGAGATGGCTCAAGTCAACCGGCGGAACCCATTCAATATTGGAGGTATGGCTGATTTCATTTTTTATTTGATTGACACTCACAGAAGTTAAACAAGGTCCCTCAAAAGCAGCAGTTGGATAAACGGCCTGTACTGGTTGCACTGTGCCTATGATCATCTTGCCTGCTAACAGTAAGTCATGATCCGTAGGGTTCTGAACACTGACAATTATGTGTGGCGAAGTATGTTGCCGCAGGGTCACGATTGTCTCACAGAACTCCAACCCCTCTGCCCACTGAGGGTTAACATCAGGCTCAAAAATGAGCAATGTCTCCTCTTCCTTTGGTCGATGTGACTGCACTCTGCATTCAACTTGTACAGATGTGTGTTTGGGCACATGAACATTTTCCTTTGTTGTTTTGACTAAATATTCACATGGCGTCTCAGCATGAACTCGCTCAATAAAAGCTTGGACTTTTTCTCTTTCCACACTAGGAAGAACAGTTCTTAGAGATTCAGGGGTAACTGGCTGAGTTAATTCCTTGTTGTTCATCATTTGCTCAATCACGTTGTATCCGATAATAGGATGACAAAGCTGTCTGCCCCTCATGACCAACACAGGTATGACAAGTTCTTTTGCTGTCAATTCATTTGATGCCAAACCAAAAGTCACTTCCATCCATCCCGTATAAGGAATGTCCTGTCCATTTGCTGCCACAAGACGGAGTCCCTCAGGCGCATCAATTACCTCTGCAACATTTCTCAGTCTGATATTTGGTAAGTGCTCATTTTTCCACTGCTCATCCACTATACACACTTGAGATCCTGTATCCCATAATGCATCAACAAGCTGGCCTTGGATGTAACACTGTACCAGACACTGCTTCCCTACAAAAGATGTACAGGTAGACCCGTATGCTTTCAGTTTCCTTTTAGGCATTGCAGCATTTATATTTACATTAGAGTACTGATCGCATTGTTCTTTGTGTTTTGTCCAGTGATTAGCTTGACAGGCTTTGGAGCAATACAATGTCTGCTTACAGGCGGCACATTGTCGCAATATGAGGTCAGGATCTGTGATGCCACAATGTGCACAGCTTTGTGGGGACTGCATGCCTGGTGCTATTGCTCTTATTACTGCATCCACAATTTCAAGCTCTGAAAACCCCCTGCTCAGTCCATGCTCAATTTGATGAGCCAAACTTGAAAAGGTGAGTTTGTCTTTTTGTCCATGCTCACCGATCTGTCCTGATATTTTGAACTCTCTGTTCCAGGGAAACATGACTGGTCGGGATGGCACTGGATGTGGGTAGGTGTGTGTGTCTTGCTGTATGTTTGAACTTTGTAATGTGTGAAAGCTTTGTGGTATGTTTGTGTTTTGTAGTGTGCTAGTGTTTTGGTATGTGCGATTTGCTGCACCCTGTTTTTGCTCGATTAACTTTTGCAGAGCTAATTGTAACATGTCAATTTCTTTTTGCAGCTTTTCCTGCTCTGTTGTTTCTGCTACTGGATCTAAAGTCACTCCCTTAGACGTCTGTGCTGTGTGTTTTTCTGAATCACTTTTTCCATTAGCACTCTTAATTTCACTGATTTTATCTCTTAAACACAAAAGCTCTGACATACCAGCATCTTCTAGCTCCTCTAATGCTTCTCTCTCAATGTGTCTCACAATCACAGAAATAAGAAATGAACGACTTTGGCTGATGGCATATTCACATTCAATTCTTAGAAACTCGCACAGTTCAAGAAGATTCTCTCTTGAGAGAGCATATAATGCTCCTGTCACCTCAAGCTTCAAGTCCTCTAAATGATCCATGAGTTACTCAGTTTCTAGATGTGTGCAAAGTGATAGAAGTAATGTCCTTAGCTAGCTGGAATCCTGCAGCACTCCTGGTATCGAAGATTAACCTCAGATTGCATGCACTCTCCTTCCTGGCTCGACACGGACACCAAACGTCTTCACTCCACTGGTCACCTGGGATGAGTAGTAGGCTGAATGGCACTGGAAGCGGGCTGTCGTCACTGGAAGCCGTCTCACACTGCATTCATCCTCGCTGGGGCCTCCAAAATGTAGCACCCTCACCGGCTGATGAGGGAGGAAATAAATGTATATTAATGACACGACACACGGAGCTGCTGCTGCTTCACATCAGTCTGTGTATTATTTTTATAAACATTTAAAACAGTTCAAGTATTTTTTTTATAGTCCAGTGAGTGACAGCATCACTTATAAAACAGAGTTAATTATATACATTTTTCTTATACATTTCTGTAGCCACAATGAAAGACATAGTATAATATGATATAATCTATAATATAATATAATATAACATAATATATTCATTTATAACATATACAAATATATAATATTCTGCTGTATTAAACATCTGACACAACCCTGACAATTAGAGAGAATGAGAAATGAGAAACATTTTTAGTACAAATGCATTTTATCAAGCTAAACTGTTGCATCATTCATCAAAAAAAAAACACATATAACATTAACAACTGTACCGTCATGCTATCTGTCAGACCGCATGGTCCCCATCGTTAGCATGAACTACATGACTAGCTCAAACTAATCAAAAGGAAATCTGGAACGAACTTTTATACTTATTAAACATGAGATATTTATAACTTTAAACAACATCATATACATTTTTCATGACTCGCATGTGTTAAAAACATATTCTTACTGTTTTATATAACTCATACCTGATGAGGGAGGAAATAAATGTATATTAATGACACGACACACGGAGCTGCTGCTGCTTCACATCAGTCTGTGTATTATTTGAGCAGCGCACCCCCCTCCCCCCTCAGGTGAACGCTTTCAAGGCAAAAGTAATCAAATGATCAGTGATCGATCGTCAGACAAAAAAATTAATATAAATATAATGTAAAATACATTATAAAAAAACATATTCAATGTCAAATATTTTTATAATTTTATATTATTTTTTTGTAACCACCACACTCTCCCCTTCGAAAATAAATGTCGTCCCGACATTACTCTGTTTCGTTTTAATTGACATATATACATATATATATATATATATATATTTCTTTTTTTTTAAGGTGGCGCTGTATAATGCAAATTCAAATTGTAATTTATGTATGCACTGCAGGTTAACTGTATTTACAACTCTTCAATAAAGGTATATATTACAGTCATATATACAGTCTTTTGTCTTGTTTGTTTTTTTTTCCCAACTATTTTAAGTCTTTTCAGTATGCATATAAATATACTGGCTGATACTGTGACACTGGGTAAGTCCACGGTATAAGGTTCTGCCTTTCATATGGTGTGGGGTGAAATGACATTGTGTTTGGAAGCTGTGCACTATGACATGCAGGGGTACCCAGGTAATCATAGGTGAATGTTTTCGGTGGTCTCCTCTCTCTCCTAGGCCATCTGTACCCCTGTTCTCGTTCACTGTTACTTTCATCTGGGGCTGCAGAAGCATCTGCTACATCATCAGGTTGTTCTACAGGTTGTTCCTCATTCATCGCATCTTCCTGTTGAGGTAAGTCTTCATTTTCTGTTTGGGCTGTTGTTTCATCAGCATTCATTATCTCTAGATTAAATTCTCTTTTTTCCTTTTCAGGTTCGCTGGGCTGGACAAAAGGTAAGTATGGGTTATCTAATTCGCTGTTTTCTTCCACAGGTTGCTGATGCTGCACAGCAGGTAAGTAACAGTAATAGTCTTCATCCTCCCCTTCTTCTGGACTAGACTCATTTTCATCGGCTAACCTTTGTTCGTTCACTGTCTTCTTCGTCTTTGACTCCTTCCTGAGTTCAACCTCCAATGGTAGGTAATCGCAAGACAGTAAGAGATTACGGTGAAGAACACGAGATCTTCCCTTTCCTTGTTCCGGTTTCACTTCGTAAATTGGACTCCCTTCTCCTACTTGACGTACTACTGTGTGTACAACATCTTCCCAGTGGTTGCGGAGCTTCCCAGTCCCACCTCTTGGTGTCAAGTTTCGCACTAGGACACGATCTCCAGGGCACAATATGGAACTCCTCACCTTCCCATCATAATTCTTCTTATTCCTTTCTGCTGACTTCTTCGCTGTCTGTCTGGTAATTTCAAAAGCTTCTTGCATTTCTTGCCTCCATCTCTTTACATGCTCTTTATAGTCGGCAGTTCCTGTTTCAGAGGTCAAGCCAAACAGCAGATCCACAGGTAACCTTGGGGACCTTCCGAACAGTAAATAAAATGGTGAAAATCCTGTAACTTCACATCGTGTGCTGTTGTATGCAAAGGTAAGTTTGTTTAGGGACTCTTTCCAGTTGGTTTTCTGTTTTTCGGTCAATGTTTTCAACATCTGGAGTAAAGTTCGGTTGAAACGTTCAACCTGCCCATTTCCTTGGGGGTGATACGGTGTGGTCCTTGATCCCGCAACTCCACAACTCTTCTTCAACTGAGCAACCAGCTGGTTTTCAAACTCCGCTCCTTGGTCATGATGAATTCTTTGCGGGAACCCAAACTTTAGAGCGTAGTCATTAAACAACTTGTCAACAACAGTTTTAGCTGATTTTGAGGTAGTTGCGTAAGCTTGTGCGAATCGTGTGAAGTGGTCAACTACGATTAAGATGTATTCGTACCCTCCTTTACATTTATCCAAATGTAAAAAATCAATGGAAACAAGCTCGAACGGGTGAGTAGTGACAATATTTTGCAGAGGTGCTCTGGTCTCTTTACATGGTTTCTTTTGTTTCAGGCAAGCACAACTTTTGGTCACATAATGATCAACATCATAATTCATTCGTGGCCAATAGAACCTTTCTCTGATTAATGACATTGTCCGATCAAGGCCTTGATGACCCATGTTGTCATGTAATTCTCTCAGCACATATTGCTTATACTTAGCAGGTAAGATCAGCTGTGTTCGGGTATTCGTCTTTCTACGGAAGATGCCATCGTCTCCTAAGACAAGTTTATCCCAACTGCGCAGTAAACATTTACTTTGTGCACTCAAGGTCTTAAACAGATGTCCTGTTGGCTTTTTGTTGGCCAACTTAAACTGTAATACGGGTCCAATGTGGTCATCATTTCGCTGTGCTTGTCTGATCTCATCCACAGGCAATGGTTCACATACGTGCTCAGATGTCAGGGTGTCATCAAAAGAAATCATGGCAGTCCAAGAGAGGTTGGAATGCGGTGCCTCTACTGCTTGGATGGTCGCTTCAACACAGTCAGATGGTAATTCCTCTGTGCACACTTTCATTATTGTCTCAATGTCCAGGGGCATTCTGGATAGGCTGTCTGCATCCACATTTTCCTTGCCGGGCCTGTATTTGATGTTAAAATGAAAATCCGCAAGTTCTGCCACCCATCTACACCCTGTTGCATTTAACTTTGCACTGGTCAAGACATAGGTGAGCGGATTATTATCACTAAACACGGTGAATGTGGGTGCATAGTACAAATAATCCTTAAACTTTTCGGTGACAGCCCATTTTAAGGCCAGGAACTCCAGTTTTCCTGAGTGGAGGTGGTACTTATTTTCCGCAGCTGTCAATGTTCGGGACCCATACGCGATGACCCTAAGCTTTCCGTCTTGTTTTTGATACAAAACAGCTCCAAGTCCCTGATTTGATGCGTCAGTATGAAGTACGAACGGCTGTGAGAAGTCAGGAAATGCAAGAACAGGAGGCTCAACCAGAGAGTCTATCAGTCCCTCTAGTATCTCTTGATGCTTGTCCGTCCACACAATTGGCGTCTGAGAAGGCACTCCCCTTTTCTTTCCTTTCCACTGCTGGTTCTTTGTCTCTTTGCACTCCTCTTTGTTTGCCTCAGTTTGTTTCAGTAGGTCGTACAAGGGTCCGGCGATTCTGGAGAAATCTTTTATATACTGTCGATAGTAGCTCAACAGGCCCATGACTGCTCTCAGCTGCCCAACTGTAGTAGGTCTCTTCTCTTTCAGGTTTGTCACAGCAGCTGTATCGGCCGGATCCATCTTACTTCCCTCTGCAGACACAATCCTCCCAAGGTAACGCACTTCACGCTTAAACAATTCACATTTACTAGGCTTTAACTTTATTCCATACTGCCTCAATCTTTGCAAGACTTTTCTCACATCCTCTACATGATGTTCAAAGGTGTTACTGAAAACTAACGTGTCATCCAGATAGGGAACGCAGATGTTATCTCTTAGCTCATCCAGGCACTCCTCCATACAGCGCTGAAAAGCCGAAGGAGCATTCATCAGGCCGAAAGGTATCCGGATCCACTCATACAAGCCCCATGGTGTTACAAAGGCTGTTAATGGTCGACTCTCCTTGGCCATGAAGCCCTGATGATACGCTTTTCCTTGGTCAAGAAGTGAAAACCAGGAGTTCCCTCCCAAACTGTCCATAATGTCTTGTACACGAGGGATGGGTTGTCTATCAGGATGAGTTTTACGGTTTAACTGTCTGTAATCGATACACAGACGTAAGCTACCATCTTTTTTTCGAACGCATACAACAGGTGAGGCATATGGCGAGTTTGATTTCTGCACCCATCCTTGTGCAATGAGATCATGCAGGTAGTTTTTCATTTCTTGATAGAGGGGTTTAGGCACTGACTGGTAAGTGCGTGCAACGGGAGTAGTGTCTTTCAGTGAAATGGCTAGCTGCAGCTTTTCTATGCAACCTATGTCAGTCTCAGATTTGGAGAACGAATCTGCCTCCTGTTTTAACATTTGTTGAACAATTTGTCTTTCAGGCTCACTGAGATGGCTCAAGTCAACCGGCGGAACCCATTCAATATTGGAGGTATGGCTGATTTCATTTTTTATTTGATTGACACTCACAGAAGTTAAACAAGGTCCCTCAAAAGCAGCAGTTGGATAAACGGCCTGTACTGGTTGCACTGTGCCTATGATCATCTTGCCTGCTAACAGTAAGTCATGATCCGTAGGGTTCTGAACACTGACAATTATGTGTGGCGAAGTATGTTGCCGCAGGGTCACGATTGTCTCACAGAACTCCAACCCCTCTGCCCACTGAGGGTTAACATCAGGCTCAAAAATGAGCAATGTCTCCTCTTCCTTTGGTCGATGTGACTGCACTCTGCATTCAACTTGTACAGATGTGTGTTTGGGCACATGAACATTTTCCTTTGTTGTTTTGACTAAATATTCACATGGCGTCTCAGCATGAACTCGCTCAATAAAAGCTTGGACTTTTTCTCTTTCCACACTAGGAAGAACAGTTCTTAGAGATTCAGGGGTAACTGGCTGAGTTAATTCCTTGTTGTTCATCATTTGCTCAATCACGTTGTATCCGATAATAGGATGACAAAGCTGTCTGCCCCTCATGACCAACACAGGTATGACAAGTTCTTTTGCTGTCAATTCATTTGATGCCAAACCAAAAGTCACTTCCATCCATCCCGTATAAGGAATGTCCTGTCCATTTGCTGCCACAAGACGGAGTCCCTCAGGCGCATCAATTACCTCTGCAACATTTCTCAGTCTGATATTTGGTAAGTGCTCATTTTTCCACTGCTCATCCACTATACACACTTGAGATCCTGTATCCCATAATGCATCAACAAGCTGGCCTTGGATGTAACACTGTACCAGACACTGCTTCCCTACAAAAGATGTACAGGTAGACCCGTATGCTTTCAGTTTCCTTTTAGGCATTGCAGCATTTATATTTACATTAGAGTACTGATCGCATTGTTCTTTGTGTTTTGTCCAGTGATTAGCTTGACAGGCTTTGGAGCAATACAATGTCTGCTTACAGGCGGCACATTGTCGCAATATGAGGTCAGGATCTGTGATGCCACAATGTGCACAGCTTTGTGGGGACTTTAATGTATAGCTGGTCACTCCCTGTCCCGCGGTGGTGACCCTGTCCCGTTTAACGACTGGTCTCTGTACATCATTGGCCCTCGCGCTCTGCAACCAGCCAGGAAATGGTCGCTGCTGCCACATCTATAACAATGAGTGCAGTACACATCCAATCCACTTTGCTGACAGGCCAGACATTTCCTCACACGAGTTGAAGGAGGATGGTAGCGTTGTGCAGGGAACCACTGTTGCTGTTGGAATGCTCCCCTTCTCCTGTCATAAGGCTGCAGATAACTTGGAGGCGGGTACAGAGATGGAGGAGGTTGCATGCTGGTTTGCTCCCTCACATGGGTGGGACACTGCGTGGACATGATCTGAGGCTGTGCTGTTGGGATAGAAGTTTCTTCTTGTTTTGACGCTCTGTTTCATTTGCGCACGCAACATTGACCTTGTCTAAGAGAAGTTCATCACTCACATCAGTTCTTGTCAAGTAAGGTTGCAGGTCACTTCTAATACTTTCATTTTGCAGGCCAGTTAAAACAGTGTGGAGAAACATGCTCTGGACAAGGATCGGGTCATATTTCAAACTGGATTCCACTTCCTGAGATGCAAACAGGATCTTTTGCCTCAAATCAAGACACCGGACGAGGAAACTTTGTGGGGTCTCTTTGCTGTTCTGTACTTCTGAGGTAAGCTGCTTGTACAATTCAGTTGCCCCTTTTTCTTGATAATGTGCTCGGAGAATGCGTCTGAGAATGGGCAGAGTTAAGTTTGGTTTTCCCTCCAGGTAGCTACGCAGCTGCATGCCTGGTGCTATTGCTCTTATTACTGCATCCACAATTTCAAGCTCTGAAAACCCCCTGCTCAGTCCATGCTCAATTTGATGAGCCAAACTTGAAAAGGTGAGTTTGTCTTTTTGTCCATGCTCACCGATCTGTCCTGATATTTTGAACTCTCTGTTCCAGGGAAACATGACTGGTCGGGATGGCACTGGATGTGGGTAGGTGTGTGTGTCTTGCTGTATGTTTGAACTTTGTAATGTGTGAAAGCTTTGTGGTATGTTTGTGTTTTGTAGTGTGCTAGTGTTTTGGTATGTGCGATTTGCTGCACCCTGTTTTTGCTCGATTAACTTTTGCAGAGCTAATTGTAACATGTCAATTTCTTTTTGCAGCTTTTCCTGCTCTGTTGTTTCTGCTACTGGATCTAAAGTCACTCCCTTAGACGTCTGTGCTGTGTGTTTTTCTGAATCACTTTTTCCATTAGCACTCTTAATTTCACTGATTTTATCTCTTAAACACAAAAGCTCTGACATACCAGCATCTTCTAGCTCCTCTAATGCTTCTCTCTCAATGTGTCTCACAATCACAGAAATAAGAAATGAACGACTTTGGCTGATGGCATATTCACATTCAATTCTTAGAAACTCGCACAGTTCAAGAAGATTCTCTCTTGAGAGAGCATATAATGCTCCTGTCACCTCAAGCTTCAAGTCCTCTAAATGATCCATGAGTTACTCAGTTTCTAGATGTGTGCAAAGTGATAGAAGTAATGTCCTTAGCTAGCTGGAATCCTGCAGCACTCCTGGTATCGAAGATTAACCTCAGATTGCATGCACTCTCCTTCCTGGCTCGACACGGACACCAAACGTCTTCACTCCACTGGTCACCTGGGATGAGTAGTAGGCTGAATGGCACTGGAAGCGGGCTGTCGTCACTGGAAGCCGTCTCACACTGCATTCATCCTCGCTGGGGCCTCCAAAATGTAGCACCCTCACCGGCTGATGAGGGAGGAAATAAATGTATATTAATGACACGACACACGGAGCTGCTGCTGCTTCACATCAGTCTGTGTATTATTTTTATAAACATTTAAAACAGTTCAAGTATTTTTTTTATAGTCCAGTGAGTGACAGCATCACTTATAAAACAGAGTTAATTATATACATTTTTCTTATACATTTCTGTAGCCACAATGAAAGACATAGTATAATATGATATAATCTATAATATAATATAATATAACATAATATATTCATTTATAACATATACAAATATATAATATTCTGCTGTATTAAACATCTGACACAACCCTGACAATTAGAGAGAATGAGAAATGAGAAACATTTTTAGTACAAATGCATTTTATCAAGCTAAACTGTTGCATCATTCATCAAAAAAAACCACATATAACATTAACAACTGTACCGTCATGCTATCTGTCAGACCGCATGGTCCCCATCGTTAGCATGAACTACATGACTAGCTCAAACTAATCAAAAGGAAATCTGGAACGAACTTTTATACTTATTAAACATGAGATATTTATAACTTTAAACAACATCATATACATTTTTCATGACTCGCATGTGTTAAAAACATATTCTTACTGTTTTATATAACTCATACCTGATGAGGGAGGAAATAAATGTATATTAATGACACGACACACGGAGCTGCTGCTGCTTCACATCAGTCTGTGTATTATTTGAGCAGCGCACCCCCCCTCCCCCCTCAGGTGAACGCTTTCAAGGCAAAAGTAATCAAATGATCAGTGATCGATCGTCAGACAAAAAAATTAATATAAATATAATGTAAAATACATTATAAAAAAACATATTCAATGTCAAATATTTTTATAATTTTATATTATTTTTTTGTAACCACCACACCGGCATTACTTTCGTTTTGTTCTTTGTTTATTTTGAATTAAAGTTACGTTGAATGTTCGCCGGTTCCCGCCTCCTTCTTCCCATTTACGAACTGTGTTACAGTGAGTTAATCACAGATATTGTGTGTATATGTATGTATTGTAATGTTTGTATGTATGTATTAAGTTATTTATTTAATCAGTCACTGGTTTGGCATGTGTCCAAGACAAATTTCCTTCGGGATAATAAAGTTTATCTAATCTAATCTAAACATGCCATCAACATGTGTGCAGTACAGGGTTTTAAAGGAATGCATGTGATGAATAAAAAACAAACAGAAAGTCCATGAAAACTAAAACAAACTGATCATGACTGTGACATGACAGGGACAAGCTGAACATGACAGGGAAGAAGGAACCGCTGCAGCCATAGAGGTGGAAGGACGGAGCGCAACGGACGGCCCATAAGTCTATGGCGAAAGTGGTGTGATGACTAACGAAGGGGGAGCCAGTGAGGCCCTCAATTAAAACGAAAAAGGACGAGGGAACGCAGAAGAGCCAATAGGCCGAGTGTCTCTGGTGGAGCCAGGGCATTCCCGGAGATGGTGTAGGGCTGCAAACATCCGGCAGTGGCGGGCTAGAGGACTGGCTGAACTCTGTGGTGGTGGCGATGAAATGAAACTTGACAGGATGACAGTAATCATGATAAGCTCCACACAGGTTAAAGCAAAGAATAGATCCCAGGTCATAATGTGCACTGTACTTAAACAGTGATAATTTCAAACAGACTGATGAATCACGGATAATAAAGTTCTCTTTGGACAATACAGATGATTCAGATACCAGGTGGGATAGGGTGGGAGTCAACACATCCCCATAGAAGTCCATCAGCTAGTCCTCCATCTTCGTTCCCTCAGCTGTTGATGTCGTGGGCTCATTTCCCTGGTCAGATTCACTATGGGGTTCCACTTCCAGAGTGATGGCAAGTCCTGTCCTCTAATCCTCGGGCTGTGACTCACTTGTCGCAGAGGGCCCACACGATTCCTCCATGGTCGATGGTGTTGAAGTTTGCTCTGGGTCTGGCTCTCTGGATATTGGTTTGATGCTCTCCAAACACCTAATGACGGCCTCCTTCCAGTCAAGTTCTTTGGTGTCTGGGAGTTCAATGGGATGATAGTAGTTAGCCCGATCCAGACAAGTGACTTCAGGGTCTCATCATCATATGGCAGGTGTGTGCAAGACACACAAGTGGGGAAGCCGCTTCCGCCTTACACGCTATGGCGTTGTTGCAGGTCCATCAGGCCAAAGCACTGAAGGACCTGCACGAGGGTGGTCATGATCCGCAAGTTCTGCAAGACCTTTGTGCCGCGACGGACCTCGCACTTCGAGCGACGAAGGTTACGGCGCGGTCAGTGGGTCGTGCGATGTCCACCATGGTGGTCCAGGAACGCCATCTCTGGCTGTGTCTCGCGGACATGAGGGATACCGACAAGGTCAGGTTTCTTAATTCCCCCGTGTCCCAGACCGGCCTTTTCGGCCACACGGTCTAGAATTTTGCCCAACAGTTCTCGGCTGTACAAAAGCAGTCAGAGGCCATCAGTCACATCCTGCCGAGGCGGTCAGCTGCTGCACCTCCACCGCCGGCGGCACCTCAGACTGCCCGTCGCCGAGGGCACCCCCCTGCAGCCGCCCCCGCTCCCACGCCCCAGCAGCAGCAGCCTCCATCCAAGCGGCGTCGTGGAGCCGGTCGCGGGCGGGGTGCCCAGCCCGTCCAGCCACCCCCTAAGAAGAAGGGTGGCAAGGCCAAGTCCAAGCGGCCCTAGGACGGGCGACCCGGAGATGGATGGGACTGCTCTTCAGGAGGTGGTGACAACACCGCTCCTTCCCCCGGAGGAGGGCTGGGTGGAGAAGCTTTTGTTTCCCTTTTTTGTTCCGCCGCTGGCTCAACGGCCAGCGGTACCCAAATTTTCAATAAAAGAGCAGTTTCCTCTATCTCCGGGTCCGAAGAGGCCTCGGAGAGCAGTGGGAGGGCTAGAACCTCACCACTCTCATCCAACTCTTCTGTCGCCAGCGGACAGCAGCGAGCAGCAGGTAGGCAAAACCTCGACTGCTCCCTCTGTCCACCCGTGGAAGCAGGTAAGTGTTGCACAGCACACTGTGACCCCGCTTCGGGCCGCCTCACACAGAGAGCCTCCCGGGCCGCGTCCCTGCGTTCCACCTCGCTGCCCCGCGGCGGGTACGCCGGTGGTCCCCTTGGTGCTGCTTGCGCGGTCTCTGGGAGCCTGGCTAGCGCTCCCCAGTCCGTCTCGCTGGCTCCCTCGGACCATCAGGCTCGGTTATGCGATTCAGTTCGCCCGGCACCCCCCCCCCCCCCCCCAAGTTCAGGGGCATCCTCTTCACTACAGTGAAAGATGCCGATGCCCCTGTTCTGCGGCCGGAGATCGCAGTCCTACTGGCGAAGGACGCGATAGAGCCGGTCCCTCCAGCCGATTTGAGGTTGGGGTTCTACAGCCCCTACTTCATTGTACCCAAGAAAAGCGGCGGGTTACGACCGCGAGTGTATCCGTCCCAGAGATTGGTTTGCAGCGATCGACCTGAAGGACGCGTACTTCCATGTTTCGATTCTTCCGCGACACAGGCCATTCCTGAGCTTCACGCAGAGGAGAGGATCTCTTTTCTCGGTATGGAGTTGAATTCGGTCGAACAGGTAGCACGCCTCAGAGAGGAACGTGCTCGGTCGGTGTTGAACTGCCTGAATACGTTCAACAGCAGGACAGCGGTCCCACTGAAGTTCTTTCAGAGGCTCCTGGGGCATATGGCGGCTGCAGCGGCTGTAACACCGCTCGGTCTGCTTCATATGAGACCGCTTCAGCACTGGCTTCACGGCCGAGTCCCGAGATGGGCGTGGCAACGCGGCACGTTCCGGGTGCCAATCACTCAGGAGTGCCGCCGAACCTTCAGTCGTGGTCGGACCCTTTGTTTCTCCGGGCAGGAGTGCCCCTAGAACAAGTGTCCCGGCATGCTGTGGTTTTCACAGATGCTTCTGCCACCGGCTGGGGTGCCACGTACAACGGGCATGCAGTCTCAGGGGTTTGGACGGGACCCCATCTGCATTGGCACATCAATTGCCTCGAGTTGCCGCCTCAAAGGCCTGCTTCGGGGCAAGCATGTACTGGTCCGTACGGACAACACTGCGATTGCAGTTGCGTACATCAACCGTCAAGGTGGTCTACGCTCCCGTCGCATGTCGCAACTCGCCCGCCATCTCCTCCTGTGGAGTCGGAAGCATCTGAGGTCGCTTTGCGCCATTCATGTTCCCGGTGTGCTCAACCGTGTGGCTGACGAGCTATCACGAGCTGCGCTGCCAGGAGAGTGGCGACTCCACCCCCAGGTGGTTCAGCTGATCTGGAGAGAATTCGGAGAGGCTCAGGTAGACCTGTTTGCCTCACCAGAAACCTCCCACTGCCAGTTGTTTTACTCTCTGACCGAGGGGACACTTGGGACAGATGCACTGGCTCACAGCTGGCCCCGGGGGCCTGCGCAAATATGCATTTCCCCCAGTGAGCCTACTTGCACAGACCCTGTGCAAAGTCAGGGAGGACGAGGAGCAGGTCTTGTTAGTTGCGCCTTACTGGCCCAACCGGACCTGGTTCCCAGAACTCTGGATGAAGGACCTTCTTCTCAGAGACGGGGCACTCTTTGGCACCCGCGGAGGTTCTAGGTGACTTACCCCCTGAGGTACTTAACACCATCACTTCGGCACGTGCACTGTCTACGAGACGTGCTTATGCCTCGAAGTGGAACCTGTTCATCGAGTGGTGTTCTTCTCGCCGTGAAGACCCCCGAAGATGCTCGATCGGAGTCCTGCTTTCCTTTTTGCAGCAGGGGGTGGAGCGTAGGCTGTCCCCCTCCACCCTCAAAGTCCATACTGCTGCTATCTCTGCTTACCACGACCACATAGATGGCAAATCTATTGGTCAGCACGACCTGGTCATCAGGTTCCTTAGGGGGGCGAGACGGTTAAATCCTCCTCGTCCCCCCTCCATACCCTCTTGGGACCTTACTCTGGTGCTGAGAGCACTCCAGATTGCTCCCTTTGAGCCTTTGCTGTCAGCAGACTTAAAGATTCTGTCTATGAAGACTTTGCTGCTGGTGGCATTGGCCTCCATCAAGAGGGTAGGGGACCTGCAGTCATTTTCGGTCGACGAATCGTGCCTAGAGTTTGGGCCGGGTGACAGCCACGTGGTACTGAGACCCCGGCCTGGCTATGTGCCCAAGGTTCCTACCACTCCCTTCAAGGATCAGGTGGTGAGCCTGCAAGCGCTGCCCTCGGAGGAGGCAGACCCAGCCCTGGCTTTGCTCGACACAATGGGGTTAACCCAGATGAGAAACGGCACTGTAGGAACTCAAGTACTGAACCAATCGGGCAGTAGACTGGATCCAACTGTCGTTCTTGACACCAGGAAGTGAACAGTTTCCACTTCAGGGCATATAGTTTCCTCGTGGAAGGAGCTCTGGACTGAAGAATGGTCTCTACAACCTCAGTTGAGAGACCAGCTTCTATGATCTTGGCCCCCTCAGAGGCCAAACCCACAGATTCCACATTTCTGGACGGGGATGCAGAATCGTGCCCCCCGCCTGAGACAGGAGGTCCCTCCTGATCGGAATCTTCCAAGGTGAGCCATCGAGAAGAGCTATCAGGTCCGAGAACCATATGCGGCTCGGCCAGTGAGGTGCTACTAGCAATAGAGTTATCCCTTCCTGGCGAACTTTCTCCAGAACTCCCAGGAGCAAAACAACTGGGGGAAATGCATACAGACGCAGCCTCGGCCACGTCTGTACCATGGCGTCCAGCCCCAGAGGAGCTGGATGTGTGAGGGAGAACCAAAGTGGACAGTGCGTCGTATCCTGAGACGCGAACAGATCCACTTCCGCTTGGCCATAAATCTCCCATATGAGCTTCACCACCTCCGGGTGAAGTCTCCATTCCCCTGGCCTCAGCCCCTGCCTCGACAGAGTGTCTGCTCCAATATTCTGAATCCCTGGAATATAGATAGCTCTCAAGGAGAGCATCTTCCCCAGAGACCACAGGAGGATCTGTTGTGCCAGTTTGTATAATGGGCGTGACCGCAGACCCCCCTGCCGATTTATATAGGAGACCACCGATGTGTTGTCTGTTCTGACTAGCACATGATGGCCCCTCAGGTCTTGAAGGAAGAACTTCAATGCATTGAAAACTGCCATCATCTCCAGGCAATTTATGTGCCACGAGAGCTGATGACTCTTCCACAGACCCTGAGCTGAGCGGCCTTCCATTACCGCTCCCCAGCCTGTGAGAGAAGCGTCCGTCGTCAGAGTGACACGACGACATCGAGCTCCTAACACAGGGCCCTGGGACAGGAACCAATTCTTCTTCCATATGATCAAGGCGTGGAGACAGCGGCGCGTGATCTTGATCATACGAAGTGGGTTGCCCCTCGGGGAAAACCCTTTGGTCCTGAGCCACCACTGTAAGGGTCTCATGTACAGCAGGCCAAAAGGTATCACGTTGGACGCTGCTGCCATCAGACCCAACAGTCTCTGAAACTGCCTTACAGTGCGTGACTGGCCTAGCTTCAATTCTTTCACGGCTGATAGAATAGCAGTGATGCGAGCTGGAGAGAGACATGCTCGCATTGTCACTGAATCCCAAACCACGCCAAGAAAAGTGGTCCTCTGTTGTGGAGTAAGCACGGTTTTCTTGGCATTCAGTCTCAACCCCAATTTTCGAATGTGTGCGAGAACGACATCTCGATGCCGAACCGCCATCTCCTCTGACTGTGCCAAAATCAACCAGTCGTCGATATAATTCAGGATGCGTATGCCCTGCAGCCTGAGCGGGGCCAGCGCTGCATCTACACATTTTGTGAATGTGCGGGGTGAGAGAGCTAGGCCGAACGGAAGAACCCGAAATAGGTACGCTTCGCCCCCGAAAGCGAACCTCAGGAACTTCCTGTGCTGTGGAAGGATGGAGATATGGAAGTATGCGTCCTTGAGATCTATTGTGACAAACCAATCCACGGATTTGATTTGAGTCACAATTTGGCTTAACGTCAGCATCTTGAATTTTAGCTTTTGAACTGCTCGATTCAGATGACGTAGATCTAAAACAGGGCGCAATCCCCCATCCTTTTTTGGAACCAAGAAATACCGGCTGTAAAACCCTGACTCCCTGTCGGCAACCGGAACCCTCTCTATAGCCTCCTTTGCTAATAAGGTTTTTATTTCTTGTTCCAACACCAAAGCCTGCTGAGGAAGCACTGACGTATGCAGCACTCCTTTGAATAGAGGTGGACGGCACCAAAACTGGATTTTATAACCTTTCTCCATAATTTGCAGGACCCAACGTGAGATATTTTGAAGAGATTTCCACTCTACCAGAAAATCTACTAAGGGAACCAGCCTCTCGAGGCTGGCCTCTGGTGTTTTGTTCACAGCACATTTTTGATGTAAATTTATCCTCCTCAGAGGATGTGACGCAGTGTCGTGTTGATGTTCTGAACACTGCGTCACTAATTCGGTGGGAACCGCTGCGCCCCGAATCACCAAGGGTGGCGGGGTTGGCAGAACGGCCCCCTGAGGGCCACGAGGTGGAACGGGCACCGTATACTGAGGTGTGTACCGCACCACCACGTGTGGGGCTGCCCTCAGAAGTCTGACGCCACTGGCGTCAGGACTTCTTCTGCCCAGCCTTCTTCGCCTGAAGCAAAACCCTCAGGTCTGTCTTTGGCTTGGAAGGCTTGGGCTGAGAGTGCCGTCCCGGCCCACCGTGTCTTTGGGGTGGAGCTCGAGAGGCGACACTCTCTTTCTGCTGCGCTCGGTACGAGGAGCTGTACGGCTGGGACTGCTCACGCCCAGCAGCCCCAGAAGGTGGATGGCGGCGTGGAAGATACTTTTTGAACGCCTCCGCCTGCTTCTTAGCTTCCTGGAACCTGTCGACGACAGATGTGACTGCGTCGCCGAACAGGCCAGATGGTGCAAGCGGAGCGTCGAGGAGAAAGGCCCTGTCTTTATCCTTCAATTCAGACAGATTAAGCCACAGGTGCCTCTCTGTCGCTACCAAGGCTGCCATAGACCACCCAACAGCTCTGGCGGTCTCCTTTGTGGCTCTTAGAGACAGATCTGTGGCTCGACGAAGTTCTCGAACAGCGTCCGAGCCAATCCCCTCCCCGCCATCCAAATCCTTCAACAGGTCTGCTTGGTACGCTTGCAACACAGCCATAGTATGCAAGCACGCACCAGCCTGACCTGCTGCCGTATACGCTTTTCCCACTAACCCTGATGTAGCTTTTAGTGGTTTAGTGGGAAGCGTGGGGGCCTTCAGGGACGATGCTGAACCCGGGGACAGTTAACTCGCAAGCGTCTGTTCAACCCGGGGCATCGCCCCACAACCATGCTCTTTCAGCCCTCTTATATTAGAGTAGTGTTTCACATGAGGGCTGAAAAGACGTGATGAATATGGCTTTTTCCAAGTTTTAGATATCTCATCATGCAAATCAGGGAAAAAGGGAAGGCCCCGTGGTGGAAGTGCTTTGTTTGATGACAGAAACCGCTCGTCCAGTTTGCTTTTTGGAATAGCGCCAAGATTCTCGGCTGGCCACTCGATGTTTAATTTTGACACAGCACGAGAAAGCACATCCACCAGCTCCTCGTACTCAGGGGAAAGTGATGGCGAGTCATCTTCCCCCATATCGACGCTCAGCACGTCTAATTCCTCAGAACTAGAGTGCTGATGCGACGAGCCCTCTCCCTGGGCGGAAGAAGCCGCAAGGCGGGCTTCCGACACCAGAGAGGGGGCGCGGGATCTGCCAGGTGAAGGCTGAGAAAAAGCACTCGTGCTCGTCTCAAGCCCCGCTGACAGATCCATCTGCGAGCCCCACGACATCTTTCTCCGCGCTGCCTCGGCAGCAGCGGGTCCAGAGCCGTGGGGAACGCTTGCCTGCGCACTTTCCTCGAAAAGTGCGAGGCGGGAGCGGAGCGTTTTCAGGGGAAGTTTTTCACAATGCTCGCATTCAGCCCCCTCGAAGGCTGAAAGAGCATGCTCCGCTCCCAAACACATAACGCACAAATCGTGTGTATCCCCACCCGAGAGAAAACGAGGTTCAGGGAGGAGCACACGGTTTAAATGCCTGTGTGTTCGCCATAACTGATATATATTGTGCTGTATGATAACGGGACAGACAACAATAAATAGACAAAGACAGTTTCACATAGAGCGCTTTGCTGAGGCAGAAAAGCTGAAGCCGGTTGCACCGGATGTGTATTTATCCTTTCCTGGTCGTGACGTCACCCGCCCGTGGCGTTCACTCTCGCCATTGGACTAGTTGACAGTCGTGCATCAGACGCTATCACGCTGGAGGCGTTCCCAAAGCGTTCCTATCGGACGCAGCGCGAGTTCCCTCGAAAGGGAACATAATTACTGCTGGGTTAAATGATACATTGGACACTGTGTTAAAAAAAAAAAAAAAAAAAAAAAAAAAATTTTTTTAAAAGGTTAAAAAAAAAAATTCTACTCTTACCTGTGGTGATGACCCGGACCAAAAAAAAAGGCCCTCTCAGCATCCCGCAGAGACAAATTCTGCAGCCCAGCCAGGCCGTAATATGGCCTATCAAAATAAATTTGTTCATTGAAATCTAGGAAAAAAAGTTCAAATTGAATTAATCATAAGATTGCATTTCCCAAAAGAATGTTTGCAAATGTTTCCTTCATGGAGAACTCTTCAAATGGGATTTCACTTTGCTCAACTTTGTTGGGTGAAACAAAGCAGAACTGCAGAACGGGCAGTGGAACTCTTTAGTCCAGGAAATGATCTCCCTTCATGGATTGTTATGTGTTTCTTGAAAAAGAGAGTCCAGTTGGTCAAATAAAACATTTTAAGTTCATTTCATATAAGTAAATAGACATAAATTAGGTCTAAGCCTAGTACTTCACCATATATTGCCTGCACTGAGCTGTGTCCTTGAAATCACTAGAGTACACAGAACATGACCAAATCTAACACGTGGTATTTTAACAGTCAGTTATTATGATGACCTCTCTTTTATGTCTGACTATTAAAAATGTCAAATGCCTCAATAAACATTATAAAAACAAATATGGTAACAATTTGTTTTACAGCATTAGAAGCTAATATATGACGGCTATAAAGTGCATTCAAGACTATTTAGTAACTCACAATTACTTCGGCTATGTTAACTTCCCAATTAAATAAATCGCAATTGTTTTTAATGCTAAACAAATAAAAAAAATGATTCACATTTGATACTCACACTCTGAATGTGGTCCATCTTACAGAAAACATGCGGTCACTGGTCCTATAATTTGGTAGGTGGCGTTGTCACTAAAAATCTAGGGTCCTAGAAATACGGTCCTAGGGCTATGGTCCTGAAAATGCAGCCTCCGGTTTTGCAAGCAGATGCTACTCTAAAAAGATTGAAAGGAATCATTTCAAACCACAAGGTTGCACTACAAATAAAGTTTGTAAATTTGTAAAATTTACAGTAAAAAAACGCCAGCTGTGGTTGCCAGAACTTTATCAAAAAAAATACGGTAGCAATGTTTTAGGAATTACAGGACAGCACTTAGTTCACTGTCTATTTTACAGTTCAAAATCCTACAATTTAAATGTTTATATTGTAGTAATTACGGTTCATGACCTTTTATTTTACACACCGTAAAAAACATATTTCATTAACTGATATAATATTAATTTACCAACCTATTGAAGTACTAATATCTGTTTTGTACCAATAACAAAGTGGTGATGAGACTCAAATGATGAATGAAAGTTCATCAGAAGCAGTTTTTCCTAAAGCTGAGAAGGACAATACAGATATATAGAAGATGCACACAGTGTCATTCACACAAACGCTAAACACCATCATGGTAGCACACATGAAATTTTAAAAATACAATAAACATTAATTTAACAACATTTGATGTAGCATAAACCCTAGTACATAACTGTATCTTCTTTTTTTGTAATCAGTTATTTAAACAAAAATACATCAAATGTGAAGTGTCATGCAGGGAATTGTGGGAATGTAAATTTACGGTTTTTCACTGTAGATTATTATAATTAGTTATTTTTCACTTCCAAAAACTGTAAATTTAACAATATTTTACTGTAAAATTGATCACATTAAAAATACCATTAGATCTATTACAGTTATTCACCGTATATACTACAGTGATATTTAACACGTCCATATTGCTGAAGGGAGTTTGTGGTCTTTTGAAAGTACTTTGTTAATGCAATATTTTTTTATTTACTTTTAATGTTCAATGGTTGAAGGTTAAGTAGAATAATGTCATCTTATTGTACCCGATTTTTAAAAAAGCTTATTATTATGTTCATATTGTGAGCCTTTCACTGATTATTTATTATTTTATTAATAATGATAAATGTTACATTTGCATTTCTATTGTATAGGTATGATAAAGAAAAGTGGTGAGAAGCAGTTTTTATCTTACTTTATTTACCTCAGGAGTGTTTACTATGCAGCTGTGCATGGGAAAGAATGTGCATGAGATAAGACCACTATTCAGTTATTAAGACCATGGATTAAGAACACATATGCACACAGTTAAGCAAATCAGAATTTATTTTCATATGGCATGACATTTAGAACAGCTTCAAATATGTTAATAGTCAATTAATAGCTGCAGTAGTCATGCAAGTAAACATTTAAGTTTTGATTATATTTATTAGATATATAATGTGCCAGTATTTTATATGTATTTTAAATTTGAAAGTTAAGTAAAATATAATATTTATGTTATATCATAATCCATGTGACCCTGTAGTTGCATTTTTTTGATGACGTTGCGGTGCGTTCCAAATGAGCGATTATTGTCAGCGAAGTCTTCATTGGATAGCATCCTCAGGGAGTAGGGAGCAGTGAACACTGCATAGGGACACTGTCAATCAGAACGCACCTCAAGTGTGCTGCACAAGTCCTGAAAAGTGAAGCCCCCTGTTGGCTGGCTGCAGTATAGGTCTTAAACCCTGCCCACTACATGTAATCGAATGGGACGGCAAATTAAAAAAAACTAAAAAATCCAATTACATTTCAAATAATTTTTTACGTAGATGGTGTTACGTGTTTGATGATAAAAATGGGATGTTCTCATAACATTTAAGTGAGACAACTGTTACCAGGTGTGGTGCAGATAAAAGATGGTACAAACAGAGTAGTTGTAAAGGACTTTACTTTGGCGTTATGTTTTACAGAGGGTTTAGAAAAAAATGGAAAAAAAAGAAATCATGTTAAAAAAAAACAAAAAAAAAAAAACAGGAGTGTCGCCCAAATAAAAGAAATAAACAAAATAAACCAATCCTTACAACTAACCTCTTAACTAACTAACAAAGGAAAATGTGAAAATAAAACCGAAATCTTCAGCGCATATGACGCCCAAGCTAAACTATCATAATCTACAAAAAAAAATACAAGGCTGGTGCGACACTCACAAGGCTAATATAATACAAATTAATCTAACCCCAAAAAAAAAACGCAAACAAAGAGCTCGTGGCTATGTTACTTAGCTAGATGGATTAACTATAGTTTGACACGCACAACGGCAAAACTCCAACACGGACATTGTTACACAAATCTATATATAGATCAAAGCTCACGTCACAAAGCACAAAGTGAGTTAACCAGAGAAACAAATGGCAATAGCCCGAAACAAATGGCCACGTTGGAGCGCGAGGTACGCTGGCCTGGCGCACGCCACACACAGACAAATCAAGCCCTTAAATACAGCTGGCGCATCAACAAATGGGCAAGGCATCATGACGTCAGAAATGAAGATTGCCAGTCGAAGCAGCCAATAGACTCCGACCTGCAGACAGAGAGAAAATAGAATAGAAGAGCGTAAAGGTGTACACATAACACGTGGAACGTAACAGATGGTTTCTGTCATTTTAGGTAGTTCTCATCACAAATACATATGTTTAACTGTTCGTTTTCCCAATAAGTTTGGTTTTAGTTAGTTTATTGATGCTATAGAAATGGGATGTAACATCATGATTGACAGATGTGCTTTGCAACCGAGTCTGCAGGAGTGGGAGGATAGGTCTTGATGCCGTGGTTCCACCTCAGGATCACTACTGCATAGACTCTGGCTCCAAATGATATAATCATCAATGACTGATACTGGGATATTTTGCCTTAATTTTTCTGCAGTGGAAGGAAGCATAGAGCATTAACAAATCATTGTTTAATATTAGCCAAACCACATTTAATTCAAATGTAATATCTGGCCACTTTGTGATAGAAATGCTATAGCCTGATGTGGACAAACTCAGAGCGAGGGTTTAAACTTCTATTTTGAAATCGCGGTGAACAACAATTTGTATATTTAGAAACACATTGATGTATTCCATATAATGTAGGTTTATAAATGATATGCTGTATTATGATTTTTAAATAGTTTTAATATATCGTATAGCCTTAGAAACACATACCTGAAAGTGACTCACAGCAGGATTCATCGCTTCTGCTGTGGTCTTTTCCCGGGTATAGATGTTCATCAATTATGATCATTTGCAGCCACCCGCAAACATGAGGTGGGGGCTAGGTGGATGCGGGAATGGAATGTTGCGTGTGCTTTCTGCATTCACCATAGAATATAGAAACACACCCAGCACCCCCAACCCCCCATACCACAACACTCACCCACCCACCCCCCACCACCCCCTTTAGTGCAATTTCAGTTCCCTTTTGAGGGAACTCACGCTGCGTCTGATAGGATTGCTTTGGGAATGCCCCCAGCATGATTGCGTCTGATGCACGTCTGTCAATTAGTCCAATGGCAAGAGTGAACGTCACGGACGGGTGACGTCACGACCAGGAAAGGATAAATACACATCCGGCGAGACCGGCTTCAGCTTTTCTTTCTCAGCAAAGCACTCTGTGTCAAACTGTCTTGCCTATTTATTGTTGTCTGTCCCGAAATAGTACAGCTCAATATACAGTTATTATGGCAACTCAGGCATTTAAATTGTGTGCTCCTCCCTGCCCTCGTTTCCTAATTGTTGGGGATACATGCAATTTGTGTGTGATGTGTTTGGGAGCGGAGCATGCTCTTTCAGCCTTTGAGAGGGATGAATGTGAGCATTGTGAGAAGGTTCCTGAGGACGCTCCACTCCCGCCTCGCACTTTTCGAGGAAAGTGCGCAGGCAAGCGTTCCCCATGGCTCTGGACCCGCAGCTGCTGAGACAGCACGGAGAAATATGTCATGGAGTTCGCAGATGGATCTGTCAGTGGGGATTGAGATGGGCATGAGTGCCCTTTCTCAGCCTTCACCTGGCATATCTGTCGCCCCCTCTCTGGTGTCGGAAACCCGCCCAGTGGCTTATTCTGCCCAGGTAGAGGGCTCGTCGCTTCAACACTCCAGTTCTGAGGAGGTGGATGTGTTGAGCGTCGATATGGGGGAAGATGACTCGCCATCTCTTTCCCTAGAGTATGACGAGCTGGTGGAGGTGTTATCTCGCACTGTGTCTAAGTTGAACAGCCGAGAAACAGGGCGCTCATCCTAAAAGCAAGCTGGATGAGCATTTTCTATCATCAAAAGCACCTCCACCAAGGGGCCTTCCATTATTCCATTATCTCCATGGTGATTTGGCGAGATCATGGAGAAAACCATATTCATCACATTTATTCAGCTCTCACGTGAAACATTACTCCGATATAAGAGGACTGAAAGAATATGGTTATGGGGCGATGCCCCTGGTTGAACAGACGCTTGCGAGCTATCTGTCCCCAGGCTCAGCATCGTCCCTGAAGTCCCCTATGCTTCCCACAAAGCCATTCAAAGCTACTTCAGGGCTAGCGGGGAAAGCGTATACGCCGGCAGGTCAGGCTGGTGCATGCTTGCACACAATGGTTATCTTGCAATCGTACCAAGCCGACCTGCTGAAGGATTTGGATGGTGAGGAGGGGAGGGGATTGGCCCAGGCGCAGTTTGAGAACTGCATCGAGCCACAGATCTGTCTCTGAAGGGGCTCGCTCCGGGACACGTCTTTAAAATTTGAACTCATTGTTTTCCGAGTAATAGTTGGGTGCCGCGGACAGGCGCCGAATGTCACTGCCGGTGTGCGTACACTCATAGAAAACAATGCGTTTAAATTTTTAAAGATGTGGTGTGGTGCGGCGCTGAGCTTCGCGTCCAGTGTGCGAGCCCCTTTAGAGCCACCAAGGAGACCGCCAGAGCAGTTGGGCGGTCTATGGCAGCCTTGGTAGTGACAGAGAGACACCTGTGGCTCAATCTGTCTGAGTTAAAGGATAAAAACAGGGCCTTTTTCCTGGATGCCCCGCTTGCGCCATCTGGCCTGTTCGGCGACGCTGTCACATCAGTCGTTGACAGGTTCCTCCGAAGCAGGCGGAGGCATTCAAAAAGTATTTACCACGCTGTCATCCATCCTCTGGTTCCTGTCCCAGGGCCCTGTGTTAGGAGCTCAGTGTCGTCGTGTCACTCTGACGACGGAAACTTCTCTCACATGCTGTGGAGCGGTAATGGAAGGCCACTCAGCTCAGGGTCTGTGGAAGAGTCATCAGCTCTTGTGGCACATAAATTGCCTGGAGCAATGCATTGAAGTTCTTCCTTCCAGACCTGATGGGCCATCATGTGCTTGTCAGGACAAACAACACATCAGTGGTCTCATATCTGTGGTCTCTTATATAAATTGACAGGTTTGCCGGAAGAGCAATCTATATTCCAGGGACACAGAACATAGGAGCATACATCCTGTTTATGCAGGGGCTGAGGCCAGGGGAATGGAGACTTTACCCAGATGTGGTGAAGCTCATATTGGAGATTTATGACCAAAGCGGAAATGGATCTGTTCGCGTCTCAGGATACGACGCACTGTCCACTTTGGTTCTTCCTCACACATCCAGCTGGATGCCATGGTACAGGCCAATGATGCGTCTGTATGCATTTCCCCCAGTTGTTCTGCTCCCGGGAGTTCTGGAGAAAATTTGCCAGGAAGGGATAAGTCTACTGCTAGTAGCAACTCACTGGCCGAGCCGGATATGGTTTTCGGACCTGATAGCTCATCTCAATGGCTCAGCTTGGAAGATTCCAATCAGGAGGGACCTCCTGTCTCAGGCAGGGGGCATGATTCATCATCCCCATCTAGAAATGTGGAACCTTTGGGTTTGACAGTTGGATCCAGTCTACTGCCTGACTGGTTCAGTACTTGAGTGTCTACAGAGTTGCTTCTCTTCTGGGTTAACCCCATCTACACTTAAGGTGTATGTTTCAACTATCTCTGCTTACCATGCCCATGTGGATGGTACTACTGTGGGGAAAACCCCATTGGTTATCCATTTCCTCCTTTGCACCCAGAGGCTGAGGCCTGTGATGCTCACTAGGGTCCATGCTTGGGATTTGGCTATTGGCCTATATACAGCTCCATTTGAGCCACTTGAGTCAGTCTCAGATAAGTTCCTGACACTTAAGACTGTCTTCCTTCTTGCCATCTCATCCCCTAAGAGAGTAGGAGACCTTCAGGCCTTTTCAGTGTGCCCAACTTGTCTTGAATTTGCACCGGGGATGGTCAAAGCCTTCCTTTACCCTAAACCTGGGTATATTCCAAAGGTTTTGACTAACGTTCCTAGGCCTATAGTGCTGCAAGCCTTTTGTCCTCCTCCATTTGTAACCCCAGACCAGGAGAAACTGAATCTTCTGTGTCCACATATGACACATATGTCCACAGAGCTGCCCTGTGGAGGAAAGCAGACCAGTTATTTGTGTGCTTTGGACCACATAACAAGGGTCGTCCTGCATCCAAACACAATGTAAGTAAGTGGATAGTTGAGGCTATTTCACTCGCCTACGAGGTCTCAGGCCAGCAGTGTCCATTAGCTGTCAGAGCTCACTCGACTAGGAGTATGGTGGCCTTCAAGGCCTTAATTTCGGGGGTTTCCCTCAAAGAGATCTGCGATGCAGCCGGTTGGTCCTCACCTCTCACATTTGTGAGGTATTATGACCTTGACCTGGATGCAGCTCCAGGATCATCGGTTTTGCTGTCTTAAGTGTGCCACAGTTTTACACAGACAGGTATTTGTGATTATGCCGTTTTGGTATATCATTCCCAAAGCGATCCTATCGGTTGGACGCAGCACGAGTTCCCTCGAAAGGGAACGTCTCAGGTTACGTATGTAACCATAGTTCCCTGAGAAAGGGAATGAGACGCTGTGTCGCGTTGCCATACTCCCTGCATCCCTATGATCGATTTGCTTCAGCAGTTTGAGCCGAAGCCGGATCTGTATTTATCCTTTCCTAGTCATGACGTCACCCGCCCATGACGTTCACTCTCGCCATTGGACTAGTTGACAGACGTGCATCAGACGCAATCACACTCGGGCCATTCCCTAAGCGATCCTATCGGACACAGTGTCTCTTTCCCTTTCTCAGGGAACTATGGTTACATACGTAACCTGAGACAATCTACGTTGAACAGATTTACCACAAAGTTTACCGGGTTTTTTGGCTTATCATAATAAATGAAGTCCTAAAAAAAGAATGGAGTTATAATTACAAAGTATTATAATACAAAAAGTTAAATAAAATGTTTTTTTTAAAAAGTATTTTTAACAATATTTACAATAAGTATGCAGGCCCCCAATAGTGTAGCTTTCATTTTGAAATCCAGGTTGCTTGGAAACCTCACTACAAAATCTGCACCTGCATTTAGTCCACAGCATGAGAAGGGTTTGAAGATCTTGCCAAATGGTCTGTCTATCGCTGCCCCATTCAAAGACACCAGCTGTGGTCACAATATAGACAAGTAATAGCAACAAACATTAACACAAGCAAAGGTTACTAGCTAGTCCTCATCTACAGTATTTTTTTAACATTAGAATGTTTTAGTAAATAGGCCTATTGGGATCTATGATAAATGTTTTCAGAAAACAGCACTGGATTTACAATTTAAGCTTCATTCTGCTACGGCTTAAGAAAGCAAACAAGATCATGTTAACTCTGACATTTAAAACCAAAGAAATGTGTGGGGGTCATGTTTTTCCCTTCAGTGTGGGGATCAAATTTCCCCAGAAATATAGAACAACCTGAATCACCTACAGCCAATGTGGGTCAGGCAGTGAAAAAAATGGCTTAACAAGCTTACTAGAAGCATTAAAATCATAATCTGATAATGCTAAAAAGTTTATGTGAAGGTTAACATTAATGTAAATAGTAGAAAATAACTTCAATTTAAGAAATAATAAAAGTCAATGGAAAGTAGAAACTTGTATCTGAGGGTGCATCACCTCAAAGTTCTCATCTGTGAAGAAGGCCACACAAGGTCCCACAATCTTAAATGCTGGTTCACCTCGTTCATTCTCAACAGTCAATTTAGGTAGGCAAACATGCCAGTTTTGCCGAACATGTCCAATGGCAACGCCTGGTGGAGACTGAACTTCCAGCTAAAATATACATACAACATATAATTTACGGTCCAACATAATCAAGGGCTAAACAACACAGAAATAGTGTACATACCTCATGACTGAAAGTGCTACAAGCATACGGGTGGACCAGTCTGATGATCTCTTGATTTGAGTGATTAATAACATTCATTATGAATTCTCTATTGAGTTGCCTGCTACAATAATCGCTGTCCTCAAGAATACTAAAAACATTGTTCCCGATGTCATCCTTCACCTTATATCTGTTGTTAGAGTTTATTCCACAGCAAACTTTGATAAATTAAAAGGAAGGAGATTAGGGTGTTGCTCATTTTATTTAGCTGTATTTCATTTATGAAATGCTGATGAACAAACCTTCATTAAAACATTCATCCAGATGTTGTTCTCTGTAGACAAACAATTGATCAATCTGAAATAAACATGAAAATCAAAGTTTAATACAATAATACATTAGAATATGCTAATATTGTTACATTCATCACCATAAACATTCATAAATACTCTAGTTTGTATAATAATGTTTTTTTTTTTTTTTTTTTTTTTCACATTTGTAAACTCCTCCAATGCAAAGCCATTGAAAAACTCTTTGAACGGCAATGACAGTTGGGTGATTTTCCCTCTCCCTCTCCAAGAAGTTTAAAGTTTATGGCACATGAAACTCGAAAACTCAGGTATACATTTTCGTTCCCCAGTAGTAAATACAAATTGAGTTTACAAGTGATGTATAAGCATTGCCTTATGCTATGCCCTTCAAACTGAACATGTTTGCTCCCTTCGGATTGGAATCTCACTTAAGATGGCACAATGCCCTGTGAAGTCCACTTCGCACTCCACTTACAGTCAACTGGAATGCACCTTGGTTGTTTTTTTATGTCTTCTTTTTTTCCCACAATAGCTAAAACACCTTGTCTTGTCATTAAAGTAGTGCCTATTTACATGTATGAATCATCATTTAAAGCATATTGTATGTATTATAGACAGCAAAAATAGCTTGTATTTGATAAAGATTCCAGAATCACCAGCAAGCTATCTAGATATGGTGAGTGTTTATATGGTTGTCAGCAATGGGAAGCTAAATATCATTTTGGCTTTTATAAGATTCCCACCAATAAATAGGCAAGAATAAACCTGGGGTCCATTCCTCATACCTTGCCTAATACATCTGAGATGATATGACAGATGCCAGATCTTCCAAACATGATAATTAATCTTTGACAAAAATAACGACTTTATTCAACAATTTCTTCTCTTCCCTGTCATCCTCCTACACACTTTCCATTGTAGACACAGTGCAGCGCTTCTGGGTTCTACGTCAGAACGTCGACACATTATTGGCTGGCTCCTGCGTCAGAATCATGAATCGTCCCACTCACAATACTGAGTCACCATTCTGACGTAGAACCTGGAAATGTAAACAGTGAAGGAGAATGCAGGGAAGAGAAGAAATTGTTAAATAAAGTCATTATTTTTGTTTTGTTTTTGCACACAGAAGGTATTCTCATAGTTTCATAACATTAAGATTGAACCACTGTCACATGGACTATTTTAACGATTTCTTTACTACCCTTCTGGACCATTGCTTTCGATGGGGGATCAGAAAGCTCTCAGATTTTATTGAAAATATCTTAATTTGTGTTCCGAAGATCATCCCCTATACCCTCATTCACTATTCCCCACATTAGTCTACTAATATAATTTACTTGAAGGAATGAATGAAAACGAGAGAGTAAATTCGGACACTGAGTGTGCCAGAAGGGCTGCCACTTTTGCATAGATTGAGCTTGCGTGAATGTAGCATAAGCTTGTTGTTTTGGTTCAGGAGGAACTGTAAAAGGTAGCTGCTGTTTCGGTTGCAGTGCTTAGTAATTTTGTAAGGCAGGCAATTTTGTCTCTAATATTTTTTCACTATAAACTGTTTAAGAGCATCAGATATATGTCACTTTACTCACAGCTGATTGGTCCAGTTTTGGTCCATGATGATGAACACAGCTAGAAACTAATCTCAGACTTACCTGGGTAGCAACTGAAACCAGCTTTGTGTAACATCGGGAAATTTTCTTTTTGAATAATGCAAGACTATAAACAAGCACTGGAACTCTTATTTTTAAATGTCTGAAATAAAATATGCGCTCTCTTGCCTTATGCTGCCTTCACGTGCTATCGGAAATTTCATAATTCCCACTTCAGAAGTCATGATTACGAGCTTGTTGCATTCAAATGCTTGTCGGAATGAATAAGAATCATTGAGGACACCAGGTTTATTCTTGTCTATTTATTAGTAGAATCTTATTAAAACAAAAAATATATTTGGTGTCCCATGCACTGACAACCATATACACATTCACGATACTATCAGATAGTCCGCTTGCTGACGAACTACATATGCAAACCCAGTCTCACGGCAGTTCGTGACATAGTCACGAAATAGTGTATAACATGCTTCAAATGATTATTCATATCGCACACGTCACAGCAGTAGTACCCCCCAAAAAGCCAAAATGATAGTGTCCCATTTGATATAATGATATATAGGCTACATTCACTGTGCTATCTATTTTGCAAATGCCAGAGAAAAAAATGCACTATTGAGCAAATAAGCTGATAAACCTTATTATATCATAAACATTAGTATTAATAATAAACATATCCAGTCTTAACTGACCCAGGTCAAGGTCTCCATATGACAAGGACAGTGGTACGGGTCTGGGCAAGGTATCATTGTTATGTCATCTAGTGGAGCAAAAACATGTGTATGAATCAAACAGTTTTTTAAAACAAATTATTACACACTGAAATCTATTGTGTAGGCCTATTATTAACCCTTTCGATCGTGAGTTTAAAATATTCTAACTGTCCCCCCAGAGTGAGTTTTTTTAAGGCGACCGTTATTTTAGAACGTTCGCCTTTAATGTTTCCATAGCGACGCGTCTTGCGTGTCACGAGCGCTGAGCGCAGCAACAATAACACTGTATGACAGATGGATCGCTATTATTTAGTTTTTCCTTTTTTATTTAAAATATTCGCAAAATTGCTTACCATGTCATCAACTATCTGATATTCCGATTCTCAAATATGTGTAAGTGAGTGTGTTTTGTCGTTTTAAAACCTTTATAAATGATCTTTATCTTGATCTATAATGCGATATGGGTGCCGCCATCTTAGTTTGCGCTGCAGTTCACAAGAGTCCTGTCAGTCGGATTTACAGCAGGTTAATTCATCAGTTTCTCCCGAAATATAAGCAAGTAAGTGGCTGTTGAACTGGAAGAATAATAGAGTAAACTTTATAGTTACTTAGGCCCATTATGTGTGTCTGATATGAATAAATGTCGCCAAATTAATTTGTTATTGCTGCTTCCACTGATGTCGGACATCAATGTGTAAATTATAAACGCTTAATGTATTGTTTTAATGGTGCTTATGCATATTTAAATGTCTGAAACCTTAAAATAAACATTATGTGCCTGAAAACACTGCATAGCTGTGATATATGACAAGAGCGCGCGTGTCTGTCTCACAGCCAGGGCGCGAAAGCACAGTTTGAATCTGGCAGTTATGTGACGTCGCTGAACGTTCGAAATCCCATATGTGGTACTGTACGCCCAGGGGCACTGAAATAAAAATCCCATATGTGGGACCGTACCGCTCAAAGGGTTAATAAAAAATGGATGTCATCCTTCTTACACAACATTCAATCAGGTTTATCTACTTCATATATGCAGATCATAACTTTCTTGTTCCCACCCTTAAGTTCTAAAAATATTTTGATGCAAGAAATATTGAAACATAATTACTTGATTCAGTACAGTGGTTTAAATTTGTCTTTCATAAACAGTCCCTGTGAAGTGAATAGTAGTGAAATTAAATGAATTGAATGTGCACTTGTAGTGTAACCTACTTAAAATCTAAAAAAATATATATTTTAAAAAAAAGTATTTACAGATATGCAGCGTTCACTCCATGTTGCAATTACCGTAATTTCGAGATGACAACACGTGACGTTCAGAGCTGATCACGTCCTCGGACTGGGAATTTTGCGTTTCTATGGCAACACTATTAAGGTGGTACGAGTAGGAGCTCTTAGAAAATTCCCATCTTACAACTTATTCTCCATTCATCCAAACATTGTAAATAGAAACCTTATGCACTGTAAAATTTGCCAAACCAATATGCTATTATTACAGAGAAAACTGATCCTAGACCTATGTATTTGCAGTCTGTGTTTTTCTCTTCACAAGATGTGAATAACTTTGTGTAGGGTAGACCAGGTACAGTTGGTACACTTTTTGCTTTCACCGTTACCACACCAAAACTATGGGACTGAAAAGAAGTGAAACGAAGTGATTTTTCATATGACATTTCTTTTACTTGTCTAAAATATTATTAATTATTAACATCCATAAGTAGGTCATATTTTTCACAATTAGCTCATAAACACAAGATGCTTTTTTGTTCCAACTGTACCCATGTCGGAAACAGTCAGGTACAGTTGAAACAGTACCCTAGTACAGTTGAGACACCCATCCGGAATGCTGTAAAGCTGCCTAACCTATTCACTACAAATGTAAAATAACTTTAAAAATTAGAATTTAACAGTTTTTATTTCCATTTAGTATTTTATTTTATTATTTTGTTTAGTTAAAAGTAGTCCATTTGTAAAACATTGTGCAGTAATGGCAAACAGCGATACAATATTTAATTTTTGGTCATAATTTTAATATTAACAGTTGAAAAGTTGAGTAACAGTAAAAAAGATTGAACAATTGCAAACAGCAATAATAAAACAGATGAAATCTATTCATTTTAATAGATTAATAGATCTTAATAGAACTTACACCGTGCAACTAAAATGCATGGGCCGCAATAGGATTCTGTGGTGGGTATGTGTTTCAACTGTACCCCGCTGACCACCTCGAACATTTCTCTAGATTTTACGAAGACCTTGTATGACACAAAGTCATGCAATATGTCAGTGTATAGAGCACAAAATAAGGTTTACGAAAATGTAAGTTAACTTTAACAGTCATGTAAGGATGAGAAGCTATTCAATGTGGAAGCGACGTGGTGAATTGAAAAAATTACCTTAGAAAAAAACTTTCGCCGCTATCTTTGGACTGGAGAAGCGCATGTACTTCAAATTTCACACGGTTGAAGAGGGCGCTAATATGCATGTGCTAAGAAAATTTCACAGATCAGACTTGTTGCGTACGCAAGTTATTTAAGGTGTTTCAACTGTACCCCATAACCAACTGTACCTGGTCTACCCATGAAATCATCAGATGCACAAACGCTTGAAGAGAAAGACACAATGGAGTGTCAGGACCCACAAGTAAAAATATAAATCGCCACCTATGCTATAACCTAGTGACCAATAGTAAGTAGTACTATATAAAATACCATCAGTGGAAACAGCCATTTAGTCGCGTGTGTTTAATGTTCGCTACATCAGAATTTATTCGGCAAATAAGATTCCTTCTCCCATTATTCACATTAACTATTTTTCACACAAGTCAAAAACCACCTCAAGCGAGCGTAAAAACCTTTTAGCGAAAAAAAAACGAAATTTGTCGTTTCCATCACTCGTTTCTGATGTGATAGCCTACTTCAAAATGTGCATAAAAACAGGGTGATGTATAAAAACATAGCTATACTGTCATCTGCACTCCCCATATAGGGGATCTCTATCTGGTGATCTCTATCTCTATCTGAAACGGTGTTATTTTTTTAATAAGGCTACTCTTTTTAACAGTATCCTAAAGCGCACTTCTTTTTCACAAGGGGTCAGGCATATTCTGCATCCACACAGTGCCTGTTATAGGTAAAACAAACACAACAGGCACAGATAAACACCATAACTTTAACAAACTCACCTGACAATTCCATATCTTAGTATGTCTGGCAAGAAAGAAAACATACATACATAAATACCTGGATACATACATCAATATCGTTTACACACATTTTGTTCTCTTTCATTATTTATTCATTGTAAATAATAAATGGTAAAACCTCAATAAGACTATAAAACTGCACATTCATATATCAAATAAAAATTAAAACATGAATTAAAATGAAATGATTTTAAATGATCATACTGAGAGATATACAATACATACCAGTGAGAATTAAATCGTCTGTTCGGCAGTAACACTGATAAGTAAAGGAAATGTTTCTCTCAACCTGTTTTTTTTTTTTTTTTTTTTTTTTGGGGGGGGGGGGGGGGGGTTGTTTTTTTTTGGCAGCATGAAATGTGTGGTTAAAAAGGTGGTTGATTTTTTTTTTTTTTTTTTTGCCAGCATGACATGTGTGGTTGAACAGGGGATTGACCTTTTTTTTTTTTTTTTTTTTTTCCAAAATTAAATGTGTGGATGAACAGGGGTTTGACACACTTTCAAATTTACAACTTCTCATTTTAACACCATGAAAATGTTCTGTTAGTTCTGGTATAAATAAATAATTATGCATAATTAGGCATTTTTCCCTTTATTTATTCTTTGTTTGCAACTGTTGAATATCAGCTTTATCAAATTTCTAGACATTTTTTTGCATAGTGGCAAGGCAAGTTTATTTAGCACATCTCATACACAATGGTAATTCAAAGTTCTTTACATTAAAATAATTTTAAAAAGTAATTAAAATAATTAAAACAGACCTCACCATTCCTAATATAATTCTTCAAAACATTCATATTTCAAAACATCCATTTTGACAAGAGGTTGAAAGTCATGCATTGTTGCTGTATTCATATGTATCCTGCTGACTATATGTAGACTCTTCCACTGCATGGATGATTAGGGATGTTGGTAGTGTTCTTCTTTTCTTTTAAAGTACATAAATATTTCTGGATATATTAAAAGTGAGGCTCCTGCACCTCCTTCCTTGCACCACCGGAGGGAGACATCACCTGAATATTGACTGTTTTCCATTCGGACTTCATTTCCCATAGGCCCTCATTCTTGAGACTGATTGCGTGCACCTGCACCACATGACACACAAACACCCCATTAAGCAACTATCACACACACATGTTGCAAAGTCTTGATGCCCAGTGATCGGCCGTTTCTCAATAAGCGTACTTGTCTGTACTTGTGTTCTTGTGGACTTGTGAAACGTCATCAGTCGCTGTCCAAGTACTGTTCCAATTCAAAGTTCGCATCTAGCCAAGTTCAGTTCGCATTCCCGGATGTGTTCTTGATCCGCCCCTTTTATCGAGGATGCATCGAGAGGTGACTTGTGCAGACTTGAGACAGCCAGGTATCCCAGAATGCATCTCGCACTAACCAGCAAGCTTCAATAGTAAAGGAGAAAACCCGCATAATTTAAACATACCTCTGTTTATATCATGATATGTAGTTTTAAGAGTTTTTCAGGTGAGAATGTGCTGGTTTAAAGCTCAAATTTGTGGTTTCTTGATAAAGATTGCGCCTTTCTGACAATTTGATCTGACGTTGTCGGAGTTGTGAGATCCAGGCGATCACCGGACGCTCAGCGCTCATGTGCCCAGCCGAGAGCAGCCTTACCTCGTCTAGTCCTTCTGACGTTTGCCGCTGGCTCCGTTTTGGCTGAGGGCAACGTGACGTTTCATAACTTTATATATGGCTATTTAACTTTTGTATCCTACTAAAGCGCTGATTTTGTACGCTTGACTGAATTTTTGGCTTTATTTCTTATTGGTTATTCTTACCTTTTATAATGGCTTATTGATCATTAAAACTGACATAAAAAAAATAGAGACATGGTTTTGTTTTATGTTATAGCCTATTTCATTTTATTACAGTGAAGTTAATCCGAGTATGCACAAATAGTACATTTAATATTTTTTAAATATATACGAAAAGAGGCAGGGTTGTTTAATATTTCGTTTTGTTATAAATACACTTTGCAGATAGTCAATCACTCGTTGCCTGAGACTATTAATACGTTTTTGTTTGTTTTTTAAATAAAACGAAAAGAGGCAGAGTGGTGTTTTATAACAAATTTCGTTTTGTTGTTTTGCTAAAATATACATACAGAGATAACCGGAGAAGCCAGAGCGAGCTGAGTGACGTTATCAAGAAGGCTGCTGTTCCATTTGCAGAATCACCGGACTTGTGGTCTCCCGTCCACGGGAGTTCGTTCTCCTGAGTCGAACTTGCCAAGTCCTAACTACCAAGGACGCGAGTCCGAAGTTTGCGAACTTGGTTTTGAGAAACGGCAATCATTTCTTAGTGTTTATTGTGGATTGATACCTGTGTTTGATTGGATTGTTCCTCGTGTTTGATTCTCTGCTGCCTGCCCTGACCTTTGTCTGTTCCTGGACTTTGTACTTTTGCTGCCTGCCCTGATCCCTGCCTGTCTTTGGACTTTGTCTGTTTGCTGCCTGCCCTGATCCCTGCCTGTCCCTGTTACCGCTTTTGCCTCGTCCTTGCCATTGTTGTGTTTGCTGCTTCAATAAACTGCAAATGGATCCTCACTTTGTTGAATCGTCATTACAGATAAATATAAGTGCAATACATCAGGTGAAAAATTAAAAATGAAATGTGTTCAATCCAGTCATCTCTAGACATCTATCTCTGTTAGCACATACCAGATTTCGGTCTGATTTTTAAAGAAACACTCCACTTTTTTAAAAATAGGCTAATTTTCCAACTCCCCTAGAGTTAAACAGTTGAGTTTTACCGTTTTCGAATCCATTCAGCCGATCTCTGGGTCTGGCAGTACCACTTTTAGTATAGCTAAGCATAGTTCATTGAATCTGATTAGACTGTTAGCATCTCACTCAAAAATGACCAAAGAGTTTCAATATTTTTCCTATTTAAAACTTGACTCTTCTGTAGTTACATCGTGTACTAAGACTGATGGAAAATGAAAAGTTGCGATTTTGTAGGCCGATATGGCTAGGAACTATACTCTCATTCCGGCGATCTCTGCTAAGCTATAAAAGTGGTACCGCAAGACCCGGAGATCGGCTGAATGGATTTGAAAACGGTAAAACTCAACTGTTTAACTCTAGGGGAGTTGGAAAATGAGCCTATTTTCAAAAAAAGTGGAGTGTTCCTTTAAAGCAGTCAGCACCTAGTACAAGAAGTGCAGATAGAGGAAGAGCAGGAAGCAGGCAATTAGTTAATGGTAAAATAATTGAATAGAGTTTACTGAGTAATCTTAGTTGCATGATGTTATTTAAATCTGGTCAGTGTGCCTTTTTCTGATTAGAGCAAAAGCTGCTTTTTAACCAGGCAATGTAAAATTAATGCTTCACAACATTGTCCTGTGAATGTCACGGTTGCACACAGAAACAAGATGGTAAGATCCAAGTGCAGCAGTTTAATAAAAGGGAAATCCAAAATCATACATCCAGCACAGGCATGGGTCAAAATCCAGAGTGACAGTCCACAGAAAACAAAAGCCAGCGGTACAAAATGTGCACATAACAGAATATAACAAACCACAACCAAGGACAGAAACAACTGAGACTAAATAGACAGACACTGATAATGAAACACAAAACAGCTGAGTGCAATGATGAATGGTGATTAGTCCAGGGAGTGTGTATGGGAAATGTAGACCATGAAATGGGTGAACAGAGAGTCCGGGATGGAGTGCCCTCTAGTGGCTGAAAGGGCACTCTCACTGGTGATCATGACATTACCCCCCCTCAAAGGAGCGGCTACCAGACGCTCCACCAGACAAAACAC
Source organism: Chanodichthys erythropterus (assembly GCF_024489055.1). Lineage (NCBI taxonomy): Eukaryota > Metazoa > Chordata > Actinopteri > Cypriniformes > Xenocyprididae > Chanodichthys > Chanodichthys erythropterus. The sequence continues at coordinate 17,899,541 of NC_090236.1, read as the reverse complement.
AAACACACAAAAACTCAGGAGGGAGGTGGACAGGAGGAGGATCAGGGGGAGGGATGGTGGGCCAGATCCAGGGTGCCCAACTGATAGCCAGGGCGGTGCTGGAGGAACTGACCAGGCTGGTTTCAGCGGTTCTGGAGTCCTGGCTGAGTGCCAGGGCGGCGCTGGAGGAAGTGACCAGACGGGCACTGGCAGGTCTGGATTCCTGGCTGAGTGCCAGGGCGGTGCTGGAGGAACTGACCAGGCTGGTTCCAGCTGTTCTGGAGTCCTGGCTGAGTGCCAGGGCGGCGCTGGAGGAACTGACCAGGCTGGTTCCAGCAGTTCTGGAGTCCTGGCTGAGTGCCAGGGCGGCGCTGGAGGAACTGACCAGGCGGGTCTCAACGGTTCTGGCAGCCTGGGCAGAGGCGGCAGGGCAGAAGGCTTGGACGGCGGCGGCAGGGCAGAAGGCTTGGGCGGCGGCGGCAGGGCAGAAGGCTTGGGCGGCGGCGGCAGGGCAGAAGGCTTGGACGGCGGCGGCAGGGCAGAAGGCTTGGACGGCGGCGGCAGGGCAGAAGGCTTGGACGGCGGCGGCAGGGCAGAAGGCTTGGACGGCGGTGGCAGGGCAGAAGGCTTGGACGGCGGCGGCGGCAGGACTAGCCAAGGGTGCTTCGAGGCCGTATCAGGGCGAGCGGGCAGCTCGGTGACGGCCTCCGTGGCCGTATCAGGGCGAGCGGGCAGCTCGGTGACGGCCTCCGTGGCTGTATCAGGGCGAGCGGGCAGCTCGGTGACGGCCTCCGTGGCCGTATCAGGGTGAGCGGGCAGCTCGGTGACGGCCTCCGTGGCCGTATCAGGGAGCTCGGGCTCGGGCTGCTCTGGGACGGCAGCGGGCTCGGGCTGCCCTGGGACGGCAGCGGGCTCGGGCTGCCCTGAGTCCATCACAGGACTGACAGGGAGAGCATGCGGAGCTGGAGCGGACTCACTGGCTGGAATGGATTCACTGGCTGGAGCGGGCTCTGGAGCGGACTCACTGGCTGGAGCGGGCTCGGGCTGTTCTGAGTGCACCCTCCAGGCACGCAAAACAGCCACCAGAGACAACGTGAAGACAGCCCTCCTAGCCATCACGGGACTGACAGGGAGAGCATGCAGTACTGGAGTGGACTCACTGGCTGGAGCGGGCACTGGAGTAGACTCACTGGCTGGAGCGGACTCACTGGCTGGAGCGGACTCACTGGCTGGAGCGGACTCACTGGCTGGAGCGGGCTCTGGAGCGGACTCACTGAGTGGAGCGGGCTCTGGAGCGGACTCACTGGCTGGAGCGGGCTCTGGAGCGGACTCACTGGCTGGAGCGGGCTCTGGAGCGGACTCACTGGCTGGAGCGGGTTCTGGAGCGGACTCACTGGCTGGAGCGGGCTCGGGCTGTTCTGAGTGCACCCTCCAGGCACGCAAGACAGCCAAAATATAAAAAGTGAAGACAGCCCTCCTAGCCATCACGGGACTGACAGGGAGAGCATGCAGTACTGGAGTGGACTCACTGGCTGGAGCGGGCACTGGAGTAGACTCGCTGGCTGGAGCGGACTCACTGGCTGGAGCGGGCTCTGGAGTGGACTCGCTGGCTGGAGCGGACTCGCTGGCTGGAGCGGACTCGCTGGCTGGAGTGGGCTCGCTGGCTGGAGCGGGCTCTGGAGTGGGCTCGCTGGCTGGAGCGGGCTCTGTAGTGGGCTCGCTGGCTGGAGCGGGCTCTGTAGTGGGCTCGCTGGCTGGAGCGGGCTCTGTAGTGGGCTCGCTGGCTGGAGCGGGCTCTGTAGTGGGCTCGCTGGCTGGAGCGGGCTCTGTAGTGGGCTCGCTGGCTGGAGCGGGCTCTGTAGTGGGCTCGCTGGCTGGAGCGGGCTCTGTAGTGGGCTCGCTGGCTGGAGCGGGCTCTGTAGTGGGCTCGCTGGCTGGAGCGGGCTCTGTAGTGGCCTCGCTGGCTGGAGCGGGCTCTGTAGTGGGCTCGCTGGCTGGAGCGGGCTCTGTAGTGGGCTCGCTGGCTGGAGCGGGCGAGGTAGTGGGCTCGCTGGTTGGAGCGGGCTCTGTAGTGGGCTCGCTGGCTGGAGCGGGCTCTGTAGTGGGCTCGCTGGCTGGAGCGGGCTCTGTAGTGGGCTCGCTGGCTGGAGCGGGCTCTGTAGTGGGCTCGCTGGCTGGAGCGGGCTCTGTAGTGGGCTCGCTGGCTGGAGCGGGCTCTGTAGTGGGCTCACTGGCTGGAGCGGGCTCTGTAGTGGGCTCTCTGGCTGGAGCGGGCTCTGTAGTGGGCTCACTGGCTGGAGCGGGCTCTGTAGTAGACTCACTGGCTGGAGCGGGCTCTGTAGTAGACTCACTGGCTGGAGCGGGCTCTGTAGTAGACTCGCTGGCTGGAGCGGGCTCTGTAGTAGACTCGCTGGCTGGAGCGGGCTCTGTAGTAGACTCGCTGGCTGGAGCGGGCTCTGTAGTAGACTCGCTGACTGGAGCGGGCTCTGTAGTAGACTCGCTGGCTGGAGCGGGCTCTGTAGTAGACTCGCTGGCTGGAGCCTTCCTCCTCCGCTTCCTTTTCTTCCGTGTGGGAAGCGAAGATTCAGCGCCCACCTCCTCAGTGATCTCAGGAACGGACTCACGAGCTGGAACGGACTTACTGACTGGAACGGGCTCTGAAGCGGATTCACTGGCTGGTTGTCTAGGTGAGGCCCACTCTATCCGATGGCAGAGATATGCGGCAAACTTCCAAAAGTTTAAGCTCTGTAGCCCTTCCATCTCACAATGAGACAACGGCTCGTCAAGGCAACCATTAAGCAGGTCTTTCAAAGCCGCGTCATTGTAATCCAGCCCCACCGCCATCGCCCAAAAGACCTTTGCAAAGCACCCTACCTCCCATCCTTCTTGCCGTAGGGCTCTCAATGTCCGAACTTGAGCCATCCGTTCTGTAATGCGGGCCGGGAAAGGGATCCGGAAATCCATGCTGCTGGATCAATATAGTGGTGGTTTGTTCTGTCACGGTTGCACACAGAAACAAGATGGTAAGATCCAAGTGCAGCAGTTTAATAAAAGGGAAATCCAAAATCATACATCCAGCACAGGCATGGGTCAAAATCCAGAGTGACAGTCCACAGAAAACAAAAGCCAGCGGTACAAAATGTGCACATAACAGAATATAACAAACCACAACCAAGGACAGAAACAACTGAGACTAAATAGACAGACACTGATAATGAAACACAAAACAGCTGAGTGCAATGATGAATGGTGATTAGTCCAGGGAGTGTGTATGGGAAATGTAGTCCATGAAATGGGTGAACAGAGAGTCCGGGATGGAGTGCCCTCTAGTGGCTGAAAGGGCACTCTCACTGGTGATCATGACATTACCCCCCCTCAAAGGAGCTGCTACCAGACGCTCCACCAGACAAAACACAAACACACAAAAACTCAGGAGGGAGGTGGACAGGAGGAGGATCAGGGGGAGGGATGGTGGGCCAGATCCAGGGTGCCCAACTGATAGCCAGGGCGGTGCTGGAGGAACTGACCAGGCTGGTTCCAGCGGTTCTGGAGTCCTGGCTGAGTGCCAGGGCGGCGCTGGAGGAACTGACCAGACGGGCACTGGCAGGTCTGGATTCCTGGCTGAGTGCCAGGGCGGTGCTGGAGGAACTGACCAGGCTGGTTCCAGCTGTTCTGGAGTCCTGGCTGAGTGCCAGGGCGGCGCTGGAGGAACTGACCAGGCTGGTTCCAGCAGTTCTGGAGTCCTGGCTGAGTGCCAGGGCGGCGCTGGAGGAACTGACCAGGCGGGTCTCAACGGTTCTGGCAGCCTGGGCAGAGGCGGCAGGGCAGAAGGCTTGGACGGCGGCGGCAGGGCAGAAGGCTTGGGCGGCGGCGGCAGGGCAGAAGGCTTGGGCGGCGGCGGCAGGGCAGAAGGCTTGGACGGCGGCGGCAGGGCAGAAGGCTTGGACGGCGGTGGCAGGGCAGAAGGCTTGGACGGCGGCGGCGGCAGGACTAGCCAAGGGTGCTTCGAGGCCGTATCAGGGCGAGCGGGCAGCTCGGTGACGGCCTCCGTGGCCGTATCAGGGCGAGCGGGCAGCTCGGTGACGGCCTCCGTGGCTGTATCAGGGCGAGCGGGCAGCTCGGTGACGGCCTCCGTGGCCGTATCAGGGTGAGCGGGCAGCTCGGTGACGGCCTCCGTGGCCGTATCAGGGAGCTCGGGCTCGGGCTGCTCTGGGACGGCAGCGGGCTCGGGCTGCCCTGGGACGGCAGCGGGCTCGGGCTGCCCTGAGTCCATCACAGGACTGACAGGGAGAGCATGCGGAGCTGGAGCGGACTCACTGGCTGGAATGGATTCACTGGCTGGAGCGGGCTCTGGAGCGGACTCACTGGCTGGAGCGGGCTCGGGCTGTTCTGAGTGCACCCTCCAGGCACGCAAAACAGCCAAAATATAAAAAGTGAAGACAGCCCTCCTAGCCATCACGGGACTGACAGGGAGAGCATGCAGTACTGGAGTGGACTCACTGGCTGGAGCGGGCACTGGAGTAGACTCACTGGCTGGAGCGGACTCACTGGCTGGAGCGGACTCACTGGCTGGAGCGGACTCACTGGCTGGAGCGGGCTCTGGAGCGGACTCACTGAGTGGAGCGGGCTCTGGAGCGGACTCACTGGCTGGAGCGGGCTCTGGAGCGGACTCACTGGCTGGAGCGGGCTCTGGAGCGGACTCACTGGCTGGAGCGGGTTCTGGAGCGGACTCACTGGCTGGAGCGGGCTCGGGCTGTTCTGAGTGCACCCTCCAGGCACGCAAGACAGCCAAAATATAAAAAGTGAAGACAGCCCTCCTAGCCATCACGGGACTGACAGGGAGAGCATGCAGTACTGGAGTGGACTCACTGGCTGGAGCGGGCACTGGAGTAGACTCACTGGCTGGAGCGGACTCACTGGCTGGAGCGGGCTCTGGAGTGGACTCGCTGGCTGGAGCGGACTCGCTGGCTGGAGCGGACTCGCTGGCTGGAGCGGACTCGCTGGCTGGAGCGGACTCGCTGGCTGGAGCGGACTCGCTGGCTGGAGCGGACTCGCTGGCTGGAGTGGGCTCGCTGGCTGGAGCGGGCTCTGGAGTGGGCTCGCTGGCTGGAGCGGGCTCTGTAGTGGGCTCGCTGGCTGGAGCGGGCTCTGTAGTGGGCTCGCTGGCTGGAGCGGGCTCTGTAGTGGGCTCGCTGGCTGGAGCGGGCTCTGTAGTGGGCTCGCTGGCTGGAGCGGGCTCTGTAGTGGGCTCGCTGGCTGGAGCGGGCTCTGTAGTGGGCTCGCTGGCTGGAGCGGGCTCTGTAGTGGGCTCGCTGGCTGGAGCGGGCTCTGTAGTGGGCTCGCTGGCTGGAGCGGGCTCTGTAGTGGGCTCGCTGGCTGGAGCGGGCTCTGTAGTGGGCTCGCTGGCTGGAGCGGGCTCTGTAGTGGGCTCACTGGCTGGAGCGGGCTCTGTAGTGGGCTCACTGGCTGGAGCGGGCTCTGTAGTGGGCTCACTGGCTGGAGCGGGCTCTGTAGTGGGCTCACTGGCTGGAGCGGGCTCTGTAGTAGACTCACTGGCTGGAGCGGGCTCTGTAGTAGACTCACTGGCTGGAGCGGGCTCTGTAGTAGACTCACTGGCTGGAGCGGGCTCTGTAGTAGACTCGCTGGCTGGAGCGGGCTCTGTAGTAGACTCGCTGGCTGGAGCGGGCTCTGTAGTAGACTCGCTGACTGGAGCGGGCTCTGTAGTAGACTCGCTGGCTGGAGCGGGCTCTGTAGTAGACTCGCTGGCTGGAGCCTTCCTCCTCCGCTTCCTTTTCTTCCGTGTGGGAAGCGAAGATTCAGCGCCCACCTCCTCAGTGATCTCAGGAACGGACTCACGAGCTGGAACGGACTTACTGACTGGAACGGGCTCTGAAGCGGATTCACTGGCTGGTTGTCTAGGTGAGGCCCACTCTATCCGATGGCAGAGATATGCGGCAAACTTCCAAAAGTTTAAGCTCTGTAGCCCTTCCATCTCACAATGAGACAACGGCTCGTCAAGGCAACCATTAAGCAGGTCTTTCAAAGCCGCGTCATTGTAATCCAGCCCCACCGCCATCGCCCAAAAGACCTTTGCAAAGCACCCTACCTCCCATCCTTCTTGCCGTAGGGCTCTCAATGTCCGAACTTGAGCCATCCGTTCTGTAATGCGGGCCGGGAAAGGGATCCGGAAATCCATGCTGCTGGATCAATATAGTGGTGGTTTGTTCTGTCACGGTTGCACACAGAAACAAGATGGTAAGATCCAAGTGCAGCAGTTTAATAAAAGGGAAATCCAAAATCATACATCCAGCACAGGCATGGGTCAAAATCCAGAGTGACAGTCCACAGAAAACAAAAGCCAGCGGTACAAAATGTGCACATAACAGAATATAACAAACCACAACCAAGGACAGAAACAACTGAGACTAAATAGACAGACACTGATAATGAAACACAAAACAGCTGAGTGCAATGATGAATGGTGATTAGTCCAGGGAGTGTGTATGGGAAATGTAGTCCATGAAATGGGTGAACAGAGAGTCCGGGATGGAGTGCCCTCTAGTGGCTGAAAGGGCACTCTCACTGGTGATCATGACAGTGAATTGTAGTTTGCGAGTCAAGCTGTAAATTCCTCCATTAACGTCAGCTGCCTTCCTAATAATGCTCTGATACATGCAAGTGAAAATTGCTGCGTGCATAAATGATAAATCTATCAGGCAGTATCTTAGAGAAATTGCTTTTCTTCTTGTTTACTTCCATACAAAAAGTTGTATCGTATATGATGTAAGCATGCTCTGGCCGAAGCATGGAAACGCTTTGACAGTTTCCCCGTCTGAGCCATTCCATTCCGCAACATTGAAGGTGCTCTCTCTAAAGACAGTGCTTCTGCTTGTGCTCGCATCAGTCAAGTGTGTGGGTGACATACTCTGTCAGTTAATGAGTCTTGCATGGAATTTGGACCAAATTACTGTACAGTGGTGCTCATACCAAAATGTGCATTTATGTTGAGCAAACTAGACAGTTCAGACTTTCTGAGCAGCTCTTTGTTGGTCGGACCAAGGGACAGCCTGTTTCAAAGCAGTAGTTATCTCATTGGATTGTGGATGTGATACTGCTGGCACACAAGAAGACAACTTCTGGAGTTTTACATCATCAATACGGACAAGCCTTCTTGTGTTCATCTATTTTTAATGTGTCTTGACTGTTATACAGTCTGACAATCAATGACAACTGAGATCCAACAGTGTGAGATGGCTTCGTACAGTGAGTCATACAGAACTATTATAAATCATACAGTTTGCAGGGCTCAACACATTTGAAGTAAATTATTAGTCTGTCTGCAAGTACACTGAAGTATGCCAAAAAATGAGAAAAATTGCTGAGTGTGATGGTATACTTGGATGAAAATGTGAATATATTCTGTTTTCATGAAGTGCCACAATCATTACGTATATCTACCATTTTTCAAGAAAAAGAGAGAGAGAGATCATGCAGTTGTGTATGATTTGGAAATAGCAGCTATACACAAAGTGACTCCCGAGATTTTTATTGTGTTTTAAATGATTGCTCAGCAGATGATTGTAAGGTACTCGGCTCAGCACGTTATTCATCTCTGTCTGTTCAGGCTGCAATCAACCATAAAGCATTCAGGGGCTCTCGCAGAATTCTCCTCCACAAAAGAAAAAACGTAATCAAAGGTCTCTGGGTCAGAGTAGATATTGGTTTACATTTAGTGTTCTAATTAAAACTCGGTCACACTGTAAACTGTGCACAGTTAGCCTATTAAGAATAGAAGTATGAGTGCCTGCAGGATTCCATCTGATGGTACATACAAAGGGCGTTTCTATGGCAAAAACAACACTAAAAAGTTTTTAAAAATCAATAAACTCTGATGTTAAAATCACTGAAATAAGTTATTTTTTGAATAGTATATCTAACATGTAGCCTAACTATTATCAAAGTCCCTTTAAGACAAGTCATTTCACTCGGCAGCCATCTTTGAAACGCCTCTCGGGCATCCTGGGCATCAGCTCCTATCTATCTCTTTGAATGGGGAAACATCAAATTCTCCAAAACTGTTCGCCAACCTTACGATCATATTTCATTTTTGAAATCACCAATCAAATCAAACAACAACTGTCTCGTAATTTGTTTTCCAAATGCTCGAATCATGACCAAAAAAAAGGTATTTTTCAGGCTGGATCAAGATAATGCGCATGCGCAGACGTAAATGCGCATCTCCTGTGCCTCATTTCGGAGGCGCGCGTCTGACTGTTTCTATAGAAACCGGTTCTTCTAACGGCCGCTGCAGTGACGCGATGAATTTACCAGTCGGCGATTGGCTCTTATTTAAAAGGCGCGACTTATTCCGCCATATTGTGCATTTCACTTCCTCCCATTAAAAACAATACGAGTGACACGTCTTGTGTTATTCTATAGTCTTTGCTATTATGCACTTCTATAAGACTTGAGACTCTTCAGACCAAATGATCATGTGAGAGCAATGATACACCTGAGCAGAACAAAGGTGTGTTGTGTTTAAAACATGTTTAAACCCGAAAACGACAAAAAGCAACAAAATGGGCAAAGAAATCCATCAGTAACACTTTAGAATACTGTCCTATCATTAATGAATAACTACAAAGGAACAAATGAGTAAAGCACTATTAACATTCTTAACTAACAAGAAACTGCTAAAGGAACTACTAATTTAATAATAAATGTTACCAAATCCATCAGAAGGAATTATTATCCAAAACCTTACAAAAAATTTCAAAATTACTTCAGTAATTACTAGGGAGTAATCATGCTTTTCACTTTAGAATACTGATCCAAATAATTACTAGTTCCTTTAGAATGATAACACTTGAATCATTATCCAAAACCTTACAAAAAACTCAAAAGCTTACAATGATCAATTACTATAGAAAGTTGTCATGTTTTCACTTTAGAATGCTAATCCAAATAATTAGTAAGGATTTGGTAACACTTAGTCATTACCAGTGGGCTACCATGACCTTCACTTTAGAATTAATTATACATTATGTATTATTTGTGTTAATTATGAACCTGTATATTGTAGTTCTCTGGGAGGTATGAAAAAATAGTAGTGACTGATTTGCTAATAGTGAACTACCTCATTCAGTTAAACACTACTAATTTGGTAATTAGAGTTTTTTTTTTTTTTTTTTTTTTGTTAATAGTAGAGTGCTAATAATTTGTTACTCATTTTTTCCTATGTAGTTATTCATTAATTAATGAACAATATTCTAAAGTGTTACCCATCCATCTAACACGTTCCCATAGGAAAACAACTGCCTTTGTAAAAATGCCAAAGGTATCATCATCTGTATGTTTACTTACAGGATTAGATGATGATAGCACTTAAGCACATTAAATGTTCTATCATTTCAAGGATGTTTGTCTGGCATGGAAATTTTAAATGCTTCATTTATACTGTTGTCTGTCACTTTTCTCTGTTTACACTGTTGCTTAAATTGGAATTGCACCTACATGAAAAGGCAATGACTTTGCAAACTCCTTTGTCTGACATATTGTGAAGTATCAAGACACCATCAATTTTTAACAACCCTGGAGAACACTGCACTTCACAGTTTAGCAGGGAGATTGTCAGGATACTGACTGACAACATTATACCCCTCTTTACAAAAGCATGGCTCCTTGTTGATGTTTAAAGCACTAAAAATTGCTTAAAAAAGGAAAATTAAACATTTATGATTGTTGCTGGATTACTCTGGCTAAGATTGGATGAGCAAAATGCATCATGTACATTACAGATGTCACAGAACCCCTTGTTCCCCTGGACTTCATTTCCCAAGTTCCTCCTGTTCTCCACACCTGCACGCACTTCCCTCGTCAGCTCCTCATCTTCACTCATCACCTGCACCTGGACTCTATTGTCAGCACTCCCATATATTGCACTCACTCCCTTCACTCCTCGTCCGTTCTCTGTTGTGTTAACGTTGTATGTTGGTGTTCCTGCCTTGTTTAAGTAAAGATCTATATGTATTGTGGAAATCCGTATCTGCCTCGTCTCTCTGCACCAGTACTCGTAACAGAAGAACGGACCTAAAACTACCGGATTTTCCACAGAAAAAAAAAAAAAAAAAAGAAAAAAGATGGAAGCTTCCTTCTTCTCCCGGGCTCCAACTTCTCCCATGCCTCTCTCATCCTGGACAGCTGGTGAGCGGCTCATTGGACTCTTACAGGTGGGTCGTTTCTCTGGAGAGGTATGTGGAGGAGTTCGCTGAGCTTGCTTTTTTGTCTGACTGGCCTGAAGCACGTTTGATCGCCCTGTTTCTGGATGGTCTGGACGACAACACTGTCCGTTTAAACGAACCTGATTTTCGTCTCTCCTTAAGCGAAACTATCAATTTAATTTTGTTTTTGAATGAGTCCAAATTTTTCATGGAACAGGTTCAGGATGTGTGTTTGTCTCCAGGCCATCCAGAAACACGGTTGGCCGGGCCAGTCAGTCAGCCTCCGTCCTCCTCCGCATACCCCTCCAGCGAAGGTTCCCCCTGTGTCCTGCCGGGCCCACAAATCTCCGCTGGGTCCGGTAAACCTAAGAGGAGGAAGAGGAAGAAGGGCGAGCGCTCTCCAGTCTCCTGCGAGCCAGTCTCTCCAGTCTCCTGCGAGCCAGTCTCTCCAGTCTCCTGCGAGCCAGTCTCTCCAGTCTCCTGCGAGCCAGTCTCTCCAGTCTCCTGCAAGCCAGTCTCTCCAGTCTCCTGCGGGCCAGTCTCTCCAGTCTCCTGCGGGCCAGTCTCTCCAGTCTCCTGCGGGCCAGTGTCTCCAGAGCCCGGGCCAGTATCTCCAGAGCCCGCTCCAGTATCTCCAGAGCCCGCTCCAGTATCTCCAGAGCCCGCTCCAGTATCTCCAGAGCCCGCTCCAGTATCTCCAGAGCCCGCTCCAGTATCTCCAGAGCCCGCTCCAGTATCTCCAGAGCCCGCTCCAGCCCTTTCCGAGCCTGCAGCTCCAACCCTGTGCGAGCCACCAAGTGAGGTGGCCTGGCTTATAGACTTTTGGTCCGAGCCAGCAGCGCCAGTCTCCGCCGAGCCAAGTTCTCCAGTCTCCGCCGAGCCAAGTTCTCCAGTCTCCGCCGGGCCAAGTTCTCCAGTCTCCGCCGCCGAGCAAAGTTCTCCAGTCTCCGCCGCCGGGCAAAGTTCTCCAGTCTCCGCCGCCGGGCCAAGTTCTCCAGTCTCCGCCGCCGGGCCAAGTTCTCCAGTCTCCGCCGCCGGGCAAAGTTCTCCAGTCTCCGCCGCCGGGCAAAGTTCTCCAGTCTCCGCCGCCGGGCAAAGTTCTCCAGTCTCCGCCGCCGGGCCAAGTTCTCCAGTCTCCGCCGCCGGGCCAAGTTCTCCAGTCTCCGCCGCCGGGCCAAGTTCTCCAGTCTCCGCCGCCGGGCCAAGTTCTCCAGTCTCCGCCGCCGGGCCAAGTTCTCCAGTCTCCGCCGCCGGGCCAAGTTCTCCAGTCTCCGCCGCCGGGCCAAGTTCTCCAGTCTCCGCCGCCGGGCCAAGTTCTCCAGTCTCCGCCGCCGGGCCAAGTTCTCCAGTCTCCGCCGCCGGGCCAAGTTCTCCAGTCTCCGCCGCCGGGCCAAGTTCTCCAGTCTCCGCCGCCGGGCCAAGTTCTCCAGTCTCCGCCGCCGGGCCAAGTTCTCCAGTCTCCGCCGCCGGGCCAAGTTCTCCAGTCTCCGCCGCCGGGCCAAGTTCTCCAGTCTCCGCCGCCGGGCCAAGTTCTCCAGTCTCCGCCGCCGGGCCAAGTTCTCCAGTCTCCGCCGCCGGGCCAAGTTCTCCAGTCTCCGCCGCCGGGCCAAGTTCTCCAGTCTCCGCCGCCGGGCCAAGTTCTCCAGTCTCCGCCGCCGGGCCAAGTTCTCCAGTCTCCGCCGCCGGGCCAAGTTCTCCAGTCTCCGCCGCCGGGCCAAGTTCTCCAGTCTCCGCCGCCGGGCCAAGTTCTCCAGTCTCCGCCGCCTACGAGCCTGCCGCTCCAGCCGCCGCCTACGAGCCTGCCGCTCCTAGTATGGTCTCTGTGATTGAACTCTCCAGCCCAAAGACTGTTTTCCCTCCCTGCCTCCCTCTCCCGCCTCCTCCAAGTCATGTCTATACTGCACCTCCACCTCAAGCCCCCTCGCCCAGATCTCCACCTCGGACCTCTGGGCGATTACCTTCACCCCGGCTCCAACCTCCCTCTGCTCCACCGTTGCCCATCAGTCTACCAGCTTCACCAGTATCCATCCTGCCTCCACTCACACCTTATTCACTCGTCAGCCTGCCCTCCCCTCTGGACTACACTCCTCCGTCTCCGCTCCGTCACTCCGTCCCTCGGATTCAGTTGGCCTCCTCACTCCCCCCTCTCCAGAGCCCGCTCCAGCCCTTTCCGAGCCTGCAGCTCCAACCCTGTGCGAGCCACCAAGTGAGGTGGCCTGGCTTATAGACTTTTGGTCCGAGCCAGCAGCGCCAGTCTCCGCCGAGCCAAGTTCTCCAGTCTCCGCCGAGCCAAGTTCTCCAGTCTCCGCCGGGCCAAGTTCTCCAGTCTCCGCCGCCGAGCAAAGTTCTCCAGTCTCCGCCGCCGGGCAAAGTTCTCCAGTCTCCGCCGCCGGGCAAAGTTCTCCAGTCTCCGCCGCCGGGCAAAGTTCTCCAGTCTCCGCCGCCGGGCAAAGTTCTCCAGTCTCCGCCGCCGGGCAAAGTTCTCCAGTCTCCGCCGCCGGGCCAAGTTCTCCAGTCTCCGCCGCCGGGCCAAGTTCTCCAGTCTCCGCCGCCGGGCCAAGTTCTCCAGTCTCCGCCGCCGGGCCAAGTTCTCCAGTCTCCGCCGCCGGGCCAAGTTCTCCAGTCTCCGCCGCCGGGCCAAGTTCTCCAGTCTCCGCCGCCGGGCCAAGTTCTCCAGTCTCCGCCGCCGGGCCAAGTTCTCCAGTCTCCGCCGCCGGGCCAAGTTCTCCAGTCTCCGCCGCCGGGCCAAGTTCTCCAGTCTCCGCCGCCGGGCCAAGTTCTCCAGTCTCCGCCGCCGGGCCAAGTTCTCCAGTCTCCGCCGCCGGGCCAAGTTCTCCAGTCTCCGCCGCCGGGCCAAGTTCTCCAGTCTCCGCCGCCGGGCCAAGTTCTCCAGTCTCCGCCGCCGGGCCAAGTTCTCCAGTCTCCGCCGCCGGGCCAAGTTCTCCAGTCTCCGCCGCCGGGCCAAGTTCTCCAGTCTCCGCCGCCGGGCCAAGTTCTCCAGTCTCCGCCGCCGGGCCAAGTTCTCCAGTCTCCGCCGCCGGGCCAAGTTCTCCAGTCTCCGCCGCCGGGCCAAGTTCTCCAGTCTCCGCCGCCGGGCCAAGTTCTCCAGTCTCCGCCGCCGGGCCAAGTTCTCCAGTCTCCGCCGCCGGGCCAAGTTCTCCAGTCTCCGCCGCCGGGCCAAGTTCTCCAGTCTCCGCCGCCGGGCCAAGTTCTCCAGTCTCCGCCGCCGGGCCAAGTTCTCCAGTCTCCGCCGCCGGGCCAAGTTCTCCAGTCTCCGCCGCCTACGAGCCTGCCGCTCCAGCCGCCGCCTACGAGCCTGCCGCTCCTAGTATGGTCTCTGTGATTGAACTCTCCAGCCCAAAGACTGTTTTCCCTCCCTGCCTCCCTCTCCCGCCTCCTCCAAGTCATGTCTATACTGCACCTCCACCTCAAGCCCCCTCGCCCAGATCTCCACCTCGGACCTCTGGGCGATTACCTTCACCCCGGCTCCAACCTCCCTCTGCTCCACCGTTGCCCATCAGTCTACCAGCTTCACCAGTATCCATCCTGCCTCCACTCACACCTTATTCACTCGTCAGCCTGCCCTCCCCTCTGGACTACACTCCTCCGTCTCCGCTCCGTCACTCCGTCCCTCGGATTCAGTTGGCCTCCTCACTCCCCCCGGTGTTCGTTTTGTTGGCTGTCCTCCTGCTTCCACTGCGGCCTTCTGGAGCCCCGGCTGCGCTTCGGTCGGCGGAGCCTTCGGTTCCGCCATCACCCGCCAGTCCTTCAGCGACGCCTGGGCTCAACGCCTCGAAGGCTTCGGCTCCTGACCCGCCATGGCTGCCCGCTGCACCTGACCCGCCATGTATGCCCGCTGCATGTCTGCCCGCTGCACCTGACCCGCCATGGCTGCCCGCTGCACCTGACCCGCCATGGCTTCCTTCAGCCCCTGACCCGCCATGGCTTCCTTCAGCCCCTGACCCGCCATGGCTGCCTTCAGCCCCTGACCCGCCATGGCTGCCTTCAGCCCCTGACCTGCCATGGCTTTTGAACCTGCCCAGGAGACCTCCACTCCAGTTTGCTCCCCCCCTGCACCAGCTTGAGGTAATCCTCTCCATTGTGTGGTTATCCCTATTGCTTGTACACTTTTTTCTACCACATCTTTTCCTTCCCTTCGCCTCTCTATTAATGTGCTTGGACACAGAGCTCTGTGAACAGCCAGCCTCTTTTGAAATGACCTTTTGTGTCTTGACCTCCTTGTGCAAGGTGTCAATGGTCGTCTTTTGGACAACTGTCAAGTCAGCAGTCTTCCCCATGATTATGTAGCCTACAGAACTAGACTGAGAGACCATTTAAAGGCCTTTGCAGGTGTTTTGAGTTAATTAGCTGATTAGAGTGTGGCACCAGGTGTCTTCGATATTGAACCTTTTCACAATATTCTAATTTTCTGAGATACTGAATTTGGGATTTTCCTTAGCTGTAAAAATCAAAATTAAAATGAATAAACATTTGAAATATATCAGTCTGTGTGTAATGAATGAATATATACAAGTTTCACTTTTTGAATGGAATTAGTGAAATTAATCAACTTTTTGGTGATATTCTAATTATATGTTAATTATAATATATATATATTAATTATATATATATATTAATTATATATATATATATATATATATATATATATATATATATATATATATATATATATATATATATATATACCAGCACCTGTTTATGGAGAAAAATCCTGGAATGTTTTCCTCAAAAACCTTAATTTCTTTTCAACTGAAGAAAGAAAGACATGAACATCATGGATGAAATGGGGGTGAGTAAATTGTCAGGAAATTTTAATTTGAAAGTGAACTAATCCTTTAACATGTCTGTAGGTTTATGGGACACTGAAAATGTCATGCTCAAAAATGATGAAATGCTCAATTTCCAGATCTTTATTGCAAAATCAAATTGACAAAAATATAGGCTGCATGTCTGTGCAATGAATTTTGACCATCAAGACAGAGACTCATTTGTAAATTTGAAGTAATAGCATTTGCTGTGGATTTTCCATGATGAGCAACCCAAGTGCCAGTTGGGCTGGTTTTTACATCACCACCACCACCACTTCTGCCATCTGTGTTTGTGGTAACTGCTGTGTTTGCTTTACTTTCAGATAACACATTCAACCTCAGTGTGACCTTTATAAGAGAGAGCTACAAACTGAAACAACATGTGATAACGTGTAATGTGTCACTTTTGAATTGAAGGATTTTACAAAATAAAACAGAAGAGATTTATGTGCCACAGAAAAAGAGACAGTATATTGTTAGCGACTTAAACAGTGTTTGCAATGTGAAAGCATATGTTTTTGTTTTGTTTTGTTTTTTTAAATTAAGAGATACAATATTAAAAAGCAATGTTTGGCCATATACAGTAACTATATTTTTTTCTCTCTTCAACCTTTATTGGAGGATAATTTTCCAAGCAGTATGTAGACATTTGTCTTTCTTCTGTCTTCTTTCTGAAGTAGGCCTATAGTATCCACAAAAAAACAAACAAACAAACAAACAAAAAAAGATATGTTACATAAACAAGGAAAAAAATTGCCACCTTGGTAAATTTTTACACAATTTTAAAGGCCTTAAAGGGTTAGTTCACCCAAAACTGAAATTTATGTTATTAAGTACTCAACCTCATGTTGTCCCAAACCCAGACCTTCATTTGTCCTCAAAACACAAACTAAGATATTTTTGATGAAATCCAAGGGTATCTGATCCACACATAAGCAGCAATGGCACTGCATCCAGAAGGGTATTAAAAGACATTGATAAAATGGTCAACACGACCACATTGGTTCAACCTTAATGTTATGAAGCAACATACTTTTTATGCTCATAAAACTAAACAAAATAACAACTTTTTCAACAATATCTAGTGATGGGTAATATTTAAAACACTGCTTCATGAAGCTTCTGTTTTGAATCAGTGGTTTGGAGCATGTATCAAACTGCCAAAGGCCTGTACACACCGGGAAGAATATCGCACGCGTTTATCGCCAGCGTTTTTCGAGACGTTTTTTGTGTTCATACCCAAGCAATTTTCACTGGCGATGCGTAGAGTGAACATGCAAATTCACTCCCTGACAGTATGTGGCACTTGTGCTAAACGGTAGTGCAAATAAACATATTTATGATATCAATAAAGTTAAAGAAGATAAAAATGCAGATATAAAATGGCATATATGCAAATAAGTCACAATGACAGTATATATAGTGCAAGTGAACGGTAGTGCAAATAAACATATTTATGAAATAGACAATCTCAACTATATTTCTTGAATGTAAAAGAAAATAAACACAGTAAAAATACACAAATAATACACATATTGGTGTGGCCAAGAACTGGCAGAGCACCCATAGCGTGCATCTCAATCAGCTCCATAGTTCAGTAGTCAGGGCACTGATCAGGGAGTCGGCCACATTCATTTACACGGTATACTGATACACAACCTAGGAAGCTAGGGAGCTGTTTGAGATGCAGGGATAGTTTGTATGGGTCTTCCTCATTTACTTACTTCCTCTTCAACGTCTTGGTATCAATGTGTGCTTAGCAAGACCGTTTTGTGCTTGAGCGCCACCAAGTCGTGTTTTACTGTAACTTCAGCATTTCCATGCACGTGAACAAAAGCGCCAATCTCATTGGTCTGCCAGTGTTTAACACGGCGCGTCAAACCAAAAAAAACAAACCCAAGGCATTTTTTAAAAATGACGCTTTTACGCCTGCCATTTTTTCGCTTCCCTGTGCACACTCACATTGGCGCCCTTTGTTTAGTCACGAGGCGTTAAACGTCGCGATAATCACGCGCGATATTCATCCTGGTGTGTACAGGCCTTTATGATGTAAAGAAGCCTCGTTTACTAAAATCACGTGATTTTGGTGTTACAAACCACTGATTCGAAACAAAAGATTCATAAAGCTTCGAAGCTTAATGAAACAGTGTTCTGAAATCGCCCATCACTAGATATTGTTGAAAAAGTCGTTATTTTGTTTTGTTTTTTTGCGCATAAAAAGTATTTTCGTCGCTTCATAACATTAAAGTTTAACCACTGTAGTCATTTTATCGATGTCTTTTAATACCCTTCTGGACCTCAAAAGATGTCATTGCTGCTTATGTGTGGATCAGATACCCTCAGATTTTCTCAAAATATCTTAATTTGTGTTCTGAGGACAAACTAAGGTCTTTTGGGTTTGGGACAACATGAGCATGAGTACTTAATGACAGAAATTTAATTTGTGGGTGAACTAACCCTTTACATACACATATCCATTTTGTACAAATAAAAATATCAGATCTCTTCACGGTAGTATGTCAGGATTAAGTTCAGTTTAGTTTACCATTTGTTAGTTTGTTAGTCATTTTGTTCTTGTGTTTCTGTTTCTTTGTGTTTCCTTTCAGTTTAGACACCGGTGTCTCATTTAATTGCCTGTGTTTGCCCCTTTTATGTATCCACCTTTTTCCTATGCGCCATGACACTTTGCGTGAATTATGGGAGTAACTTCCGTTAAACTGTAAATGTGGCAAGTGGGACGAGGCCGAGAGCCGTGGGAACAAGCAAGGCCAGCAGCTCGATTGCTGATGCATGTCACCCACACACCGCACCGTACCAGCCTCGAGCCTCGTGGAAGGAGATCCGGATAAATAAAAGGAGGAGTGATGACAGTGCAAGAGGAGAAAGGACCAGAACTGGGGGGTATTCCAGAAAGCAGGTTATGTGACATACCTGGGTATGTTTAAGAGTAAGTAAGCAGATAACCTCAACTTTCGGTTCCAAAAACGGAGGTTACTTTCAGGGTATATAAGTAGCCATAGCAACTTGCTCTCTGAACATAACCTGCTCCGGAGCAGGTTATGTTCAAGGGTTAGTTAGCTTAAGAGGATATCAGATGCATGTTATATTATCAATATGGTTATATTAATGTATCTAAATTTGTTATATAGTTACAGTTATATACACAATGTTATATTATACAATATATAAATGTTTATTCAATTCTAATATATTAATTTATTTTATTGTCATCTCACACATGGATCTGCTTTTTATCCTTTATAACAGGACATTTTCTATGCTATAATTTCTATAATAAAATACATATCATATATGTGATATATATTAAATAATTAGCATCAAACAAACAATATTAAGATTAAAAAATGATTGCACAACCAACCAATAGGTGGTGATGTGCACCAAGTAGGTTATGTAAATCGCCATTAAATAAAAGAAGAAGAATAAAGTAGAATGGCGCGCATTTTCTTAGCGTCTGTTTCCATGGTGAATCATCGATTCGTCGCTCTGTTGAGAATGTCTTGTGTGTTAACCGGGAACATACTCTGGGTTGGCTGAACTTACTCTCGGACGCATTTTTGGAACCAGCATACCTCGAGTAAGCAAGGTTTGGGTTAATCAACCAAGAGTTCAGGGTATATGTGACAGTAAGTTAACCCTGCTTTCTGGAATACCCCCCTGGACTTTACATTTTGTTTATGTTTCTATGCCGAAGTCATTCTCGAGGGGCTGCCACTTTCGTTTTATGTTTTTTTATATTTTGACATCAAGGTTCGTTGAAAGTTCACCAGTTCCCGCCTCCTTCCTCCCTAAACACTAACCTTCTTACAGTAAACAATTAGTGAAAGCATTTTCAAAAATGGGTACTGTGGCGAGGGGGGCGTGGTTCAGCGAAGTCTGCAACTGCAGAGAGCGTCAGGAGACGCGTGGTAAACAAGCGGGTTGAATGCAAATCACGAACACCTGTTTCTCATTCCAGTAATTGGTGCGGAGACAGGATAAAACACTAGGAGAAGCAGGAGTGTGTGAGAGAGAGAGAGGGACTGCTGACTGAGACTGCTGGAGCTGATCAGGAGAGCAATGCTGGAGTGAAGCCCGTCTGTAGATGTGGATTGTTTGATTGTGCGTTGCACAGACTTTTGTTTGTTTATTTCTTGGTGAAATAAAAATTCAGTCAGCAGTCAAAGCCGACCCTTGTCCTCTTCCTTCCCTGACGAATTTGATCATTACTACAGGTACAATGAGAAGACATTATTCTACTCACCCTTCACCATCAAACATTAAGAGGAAATTTAAAAGTGTATTTAGTTACCACTTGTTGTACACATGGTTCAAGTCCTTTTATTTTAGGTAACACTTGGTTCAAGTGTACTACAGGTGGCAGCTGCCTTCACGTAATTATCGTAAATAAGAGTTTCCTAGGTAAATATTGCACAGAAATGCAAATATCAAATTATCGAAAGCACATGAAGGCAGCATAAATAGATTTTTTTAATACAGAGTTAGTTTGTTTTTTAGTGTTTTTTTTTAGTGTTTGTTTCACACAAACTGGAGACGGGGCCAGAAGAAGAGCGTGTCCACTCATGCTACTCCTCCATGGACTAGGGCACAGAGGAGACATGATGCTAAGAGGAGAAGGCAAGATCTAGGGATGATTAATAAGAAGCTGTTCAGTAGATCAAAAGATCAAATCACTGAGGATATGTAAAATTCCTCCTTAGTGGTAACACTTTATTTTAGTGCCGTAGTTACATGTTACTACATGTACTGTAGTAACAGTAAATTATGCATAATAACAAGTAATTAACCCTAAACCTAACCCTAACTGTAAATCTATAGTAAGATCAATTTACTCACCCCCATGTCATCCAAGATGTTCATGTCTTTCGTCAGTCGAAAAGAAATTAAGGTTGAGGAAAACATTCCAGGATTTTTCTCCATATAGTGGATTTCAATGGCTACCAACAGGTTGAATGTCCAAATTGCAGTTTTAATGCAGCTTCAAAGGGCTTTAAATGATACCAGACGAGGAATAAGGGTCTTATCTAGTGAAACGATCTGTCATTTTTGAAAAAAATACAACCGTTTATGCTTTATAAACAAAATATCGCCTTGAACGTACTTTCCGTTTCAGCATTCTTCAAAACTCTTACACTGAATGTTCTATGCCTTCCCTATTCTACTTCCCGCAATCATTTCGTAAGTAGAATAGCGTTTTGAAGAATGCGGAAACGGAAAGTACATTCAAGGCGATATTTTGTTTATAAAGCATAAACGGTTGTATTTTTTTTTTTAAAATGACAGATCATTTCACTAGATAAGACCCTTATTCCTCGTCTGGTAGCGTTTAAAGCCCTTTGAAGCTGCACTAAAACTGCAGTTTGGACCTTCAACCTGTTGGTAGCCAGTGAAGTCCACTATATGGAGAAATCCTGCAATGTTTTCCTCAACCTTAATTTCTTTTTCGACTGACGAAAGAAAGACATGAACATCTTGGATGACATGGGGGTAAAATTATCAGGAAAAGTGTATTTAAAAGTGGAATAATCCTTTAAGTACATTATGGAAGTGTACTTTTTTTTTTTTTTTCACCTGGGGTTGGTAAGGTGTATGTGGCACCAGTTCAGGCTGATGGTTCTTTGCACACAATGGCTTTGTTGCAAGCCTACCAGGCTGATCTGCTAAAAGATTTTGATCAGGGACTGGGAATGTCTCCTGAAGTGGTATCTGAATTGAGCTGCATCACAGACTATGGCACTGTAAAATAAAGTGTAACCCCATTTTTTCCCCTCTCTATTTAAATTCTATTTACAAACAAAAAATGACACCTTGCACTTGAAGATCGCACATTGTTTTAGAATTGTACAGACAAAAAAAAAAAAAAACTAAATATGTGAAAAACATCTATTTTAACTTCAAGTACTAAAAGGTTAAATACCAATTGTTATGTTATTCTCCTGATTCTATCCTGAAAAAGGATAAGGATTATTTGTAGCACAACCTTATGATTTGAAATTATTTGTTGCAGTCTATTTGTGGCAGCTATGGCCTAGTGGCTAGATTGTAACCCGAAGGTCAAGGGTTCAAATCTCAGTACCAGCAAGAAATGTAGGTGGGGGAATGAATGAACAGCGCTCTCTTCCACTCTCATTACCCACAACTGAGGTGCCCTTGAGTAAGGCACCTAACCCCTATTCGCTCCCCAGGCGCTGCAGCAAAAATGGCTGCCCACTGCTCTTCGTGTGTGTGTGTTCAATACTCTCTACTGTGTGTGTGCACTTGGATGGGTGTAATGCAGAGCACAAATTCCGAGTATGGGACACAATCCTTGGCTATGCATCATGTCACTTTGAATGGAACTTCCCTAAACCAGAAGTGCATCCCATAATCTAAAATGCAACATATCGTTATAGGAAAAAGGTGGATCTCCCTGAGTTTTCAGTTGTCTTTGTTGGGTTTTTTTTGTTACTTAGTGTAGTGTTTGTTTATTCTGCATTTCTCCTGCAACCTCCTACTTCTTTTGGTTTATTAATAAAGAATGTGAATAATGTGGATTTACCTTGTTATCATCTTCATGTGTGTTATCTAAGACAACACTGACATAGTAGAAAAGGTAACGGTTGTTGTTTATTTTCATAATACACACTTTCCTGAAAATAGAGTTATAATTATCTTATTAAATGTTATATTACAAAACAGAATAAAAGGTTTAAAATAGTATTTTTAACAATATTTACAATAAGTATGCAGGCCCCCAAAAGTGTAGCTTTCATTTTGACATCCAGGTTTCTTGGAAATCTCAGCACAAAATCTGCACCTGCATTTGGTCCACTGCTTGAGAAGAGTTTGACGATCTTGCCAAATGGTCTGTCTATCTCTGCCCCATTCAAAGACACTAGCTGTGGTCACAGTATAAGACATTTAATAGCAACATACATGCACTCATTAAATCCAGTAATGCAGCAGGCTTTTACCACTCAGTCCACATGAGGGAGCGTGTTCCGGTGGGAAAGAAATGTCAATGCATACCCTCTATCTGTCTGATTGTCTTATTCCTGTCACCTGTTCTGGTATTACCTTGTTAGTCTTGCCAGCTGTGTCTTGTTTCCTTGATTAGTCCTTTTAAGGCATGAAAACACCAAGCCGATGGTTGGCTGTCAGGCAGTTTTTGTTCATTGGCCGACTAAGTTTTCTCAGTGTGTTCTGCACCGTCGGCTGTTTGTCCTCGTCTGCTTTTTTTGGGCCAATTTGACATGTTGAATCGGCGTCAGAGCTCGTCGGTCCATCTGATCATTCTGATTGGCTGTTCAGCTACTGCCACCTGCTGGTACGGAAAGGCATTTCCTCTTGCGCAGGCGCAGAATGGACATGGTAATTGGCTGTCGGCTGTCGAGCGTCGGTTTGGTGTGTCAGGGCAACTTTGGACCCAGACGCTGCTGACGTGAGCCCCGCAGTCTGCTTTCGCCGCCACTAGTTCATTGGCGTCGGCTTGGTGTGTTCTGGCCTTAAGCCCTGAGTTTTGTTCTGTAGTTGTCTTTTAACTGTTGCGTTTACCTGGTTGTTCTGTTTGTGTTTTCTTAGTCAAGAGTGTTTTGTTTCTTGTTCTTGTTAATAAACCATTTACTGCTGCATTTGGATCCTGTTACTTACCCTGCAACAACCATTGTGACATACTTGTCACTTGCTGCCAGTTAATAACTGTGAATTTCACAGTCAGTTTCTAACAGTGCACAGAGAACCTTTTGATTTTCTAAAAAAAAGTCCCAAAATGTACAAAAAAACAAAAACAAAACACAAAATGTAAATAAGTCACAGAATATGTGAATAACTCAATTATAACAAAAAATTTCAGACAGAACCTTTCCAAGGTGACATAATGCTAAAAGGTTTATCTGAAGGTTATGTTTAAGTTTAAATAATAGAAAACAACTTTGATCAATTTAAAAATAATAAAACTTGTATTTGAGTGTATGTGCATCACTTCAAAGTTCTCATCAGAAACTACAAGCTACACATGGTCCTGCAATCTTAAATGCTGGTTCTCCTCGTTCATTCTCAACGGTGAATTTAGGTAGACAAACATGGCAGTTTTGCCGTACATGTCCGATGGCAACGCCTGGTGGAGACTGAACCTCCAGCTAAAATATACATACAACATATAATATACAGTGCAACATAATTAAGGACTAAAAAAGACAAGGATAATGATCATACCTCATTTTTGCAGCAGAAGCAGCAAGCATACGGGTGCACCAGTCTCATGATCTCTTGATTGGAGTCATTAATTACATTCATTATGAAGGAACGTGCTGTAGAGCACTGCCTGTTACAACAATCGTTGTCCTCAAGAATACTAAAGACATTGCTCCCGATGTCATCCTTCACCTCATATCTGTTGATACACTTTATTCCACAGCAAACTTTAAGAAATTGAAAGGAAGGAGATTAGGGTGTTGCTTGTTTGGTTTCACTGCATTTCATTCATAAAATGCCGATGAACAAACCTTCTGCAAAACATTCTTCCACATTTTGTTCTTTGTAGACAAACAATTGATCAATCTGAAATAAACATGAAAAATCACGGGCTTCTTTGAGTGAAAATCATTGTAAAATAAATGCATTTGTCAGTGTAACTGTAATGAAGGGTCAGTGGAGAGTGGATCTATTTGCAGCTTTATTAAAACACAGCAGTATACAAACAAGGGCAAGGCAGTACCAAAATCAGGGACAGGCAAGGATCGAGACAGGCGGCAAACAAACACAGATCAGGGTACAGGCAGGAACCAAGGCAGGTGGCAAAGGTTCAGCAGTGATAAACAGTCCAGGTAATAACGAGTTAGCAGTCCACAAAATAATGCTCAGAAATGATCACAGTAGCAAATCAAGACTTCGCGATGGGTGTGAGTGTGTGTGTGTCTTAAATAGTGTGTGTGTGATGCAGTGCAGGTGTGAGTGCAATCAGTCCCAGGAATGAGGGCCTATGGGAAATGGAGTCCGAATGGTGGGGAGTCAATATTCAGGTGATGGCTCCCTCCGGCGGTCCGGAGGATGAACCGTGGGAGCCACATTCATGACAGAGCCCCCACCCTGCGAGCGGCTCCAGACAAGAGGAGGCGGACACCGGGGTCTACCACGAGGTCGCGGAGCCGGTCTCTCCGGATGCGTCCGATGGAATTCCTCCATGAGAGTTGGCTCCTGGATATCATCTGCATCGACCCAGGATCGCTCCTCCAGTCCATACCCCTCCCATTCGACCAGATATTGTAGCTTCCAACCCCGGCACCTGGAATCAAGCAGTTCTTGATAGGCCTCTTCGCCCTCGATCAGTAATGGTGGGGGGTGATATTGACATTTAGATTCTTGAAGAAAGCAGCCCAAACCCGGGAGGTGAATTGTGGTCCTCGGTCTGATACTATGTCGTCAGGTAATCCATAAAGTCTGAACACAAAGTTACATAACACTTCAGCGGTCTCGAAGGCAGTGGGTAGTTTGGGGAGTGGTATGAGGCGACACGCTTTGGAAAAGCGATCGACAACTGTGAGGATAGTAGGGTTGCCTTGTGATGCAGGAAGGTCGGTTGCAATGTGTGACCAGGGGCGTTGCGGAATGGGTAGTGGCTGAAGCAGACCAGCAGGAGACTGATGAGAGGTTTTGGATGTTTGGCAGGCTGTGCAGTTGTGGATGAACTGAGTCACATCATGAAGCATGGATTCCCACCAGAACCGGTTTTGCAGCAGGTTGTGAGTGGCAGTGATACCGGGATGACCAGAGCTGGGAAGCTTTATTTAGAATTTCATCTCTCAGATGTGCTGGCACGTAGGTACGGTTGGGTGGACATGTGGTCAGCTGAGCAGAATGTTCATTGGCCTGAGTGATTTCCTTCATGATGTCCCACTGAACTGGTGCGAGAAGAATGAAGTCAGGGATTATATGCTCTTCAGCCTCTGGTTGTTCGATCCATTCCGTTTGCCGAGATAATGCGTCGGCCTTGGTATTTTTAGAACCGGGTCTGTATGTGATTTTAAAATGGAAATGGGTGAAGAACATAGCCCATCGGGCCTGACGTGGGTTTAATCACTTGGCTGAACGGAGGTATTCTAATTTTTTGTGATCTGTGAGCACCGTGAACGGGTGTTGAGCTCCCTCCAACTAATGATGCCACTCCTCTAATGCCACTTTCATGGCTAACAGTTCACGATCACCCACATCATAATTTTGTTCTGCTGCTGACAATTTTCTGGAGTAGAAGGTGCAAGGATACATTTTTTCAGGATTACCTTGACGTTGGGACAGGATGGTGCCGATGCCTGTGTTGGACGCGTCTACTTCCACAATGAAAGGACGCTCCGGGTGGCGGAGAATGGGTGCAGTCGTGAATTGTTCCTTGAGCTCCTTGAACACTTGGTCAGCTTCTGGGGACCAGAAGAGACAGGAGGATGGGCATTTAGTCATAGAAGTCAAGGGCGCGGCTACACTGCTGAAGTTTCGCATGAACCGAGTGGATCCATTTGCAGCTTTATTAAAACACAGCAGTATACAAACAAGGGCAAGGCAGTACCGAAATCAGGGACAGGCAAGGGTCGAGGCTGGCAGCAGAGAATCAGAGTCGGGTCACAGGCAAGGATCGAGACAGGCGGTAAACAAACACAGATCAGGGTACAGGCAGGAATCCAGGCAGGCGCAAAGGTTCAGCAGTGATAAACAGTCTAAGTAATAACAAGTTAGCAGTCCACAAAATAATGCTCAAAAATGATCACAATAGCAAAACAAGACTTCACGATGGGTGTTAGTGTATGTGTGTCTTAAATAGTGTGTGTGTGTGATGCAGTGCAGGTGTGAGCGCAATCAGTCCCAGGATTAAGGGCCTATGGGAAATGGAGTCCGAATGGTGGTGAGTCAATATTCAGGTGATGGCTCCCTCCGGCGGTCCAGAGGATGAACCGTGGGAGCTACATTCATGATGGTAACATGCGCTCTAAAAAAAATGCTGGGTTAAAAACAATCCAAGTTGGGTTGAAAATGGACAAACCCAGTAATTGGGTTAACCCAGCAGTTGGATTTATGGAAATACATACAGAATGTTGACAGGCAGGTCGGACCGAATGCAGTGATTGGAACATTTTTTTGTTCCTGAGACTTTCATAGAAAATATATGTACATGTTTTAATATTAAGACCACTTCTGTTATTGATTGCTATTCGAGATAACAAATAGTATAACAAACAGTGTTTATAAAACAAACTGCCTACCCTTTAATGAGATAAAAAATAAATAAATAAATAAATAAATAAATAACTATTGGAGAGCGGATTAGAACCCAGAACCTCTGGCACACTTAACATCAGTGAATAAACTAAATCTCAGGACTAACATAACATAGCCTACTATAGTCGATGAAATGATCATATTCAACATGAGTTCTATATCGATAAATTAAATGCACTATTAAAATTGTTGATTTATGACATTGTTGACATTGTAATGTTATGCAAACAAGTAAGTATAGCCTAAACATTACTATTAATAATAAACATATCCATATCTGACCAAAGTCAAAGTCTCCAGATGAGAAGGACAGTGGTACGGGTCTGGGGAAGGTATCATTGCCGTGTCCTCTAGTGGAGCATAAACAGATGTGTAGCCTATATATCAAACAGTTTTGTTAAAGAAATTATTATTCAATGAAATTTTGTTTTAATAATGAAAATATACTTAAATGCATGAGATACAAGTTTTAATAGAAATACTAAAAACTAAAACACTTTTAAGTTCTGCATTTAAATTTGAACTACAATACTTAATAAATAAATAAAATATAATTAAATGTCCGAAAACATTACATTAAGTTTGCATGTATTTTTTTGAAGTGAGTTATTTCTGTAATACTTTAAAGCTAAAGTGCAGTTCTTTTTCACAAGGGGCCATATCTGGCTAAGCCATAGTCTGCATCCACACTGTGCCTGTTGTAGCCAAACAAACAAAACGGGCAAAATAAACACCCTTAACAAACTCACCTGACAATTCCATTTTTCTTATCTGGGAAGAGAAAATAAATACATGCATACATAAATGATGACATCAGTATTGTTAAGTGTTAAATTTTCTTCTCTTTCATTACTTATTCATTGTAAATAAATGAATGGTATAAATTTTACAAGACTTTATAAAACTGCACATTCATTTTTAAAATACAAAATTAAAATGAAATGATTTCAAATGATCATATATTGAGAGATATACCATACCAGTGAGAATCAAATCGTCTGTTCGGCAGTAGCACTGATAAGTACAGGAAATGTTTCTCTAATTTTTTTTTTTTTTTTTTGCCAGCATGATATTTGTGGTTGAATAAGGGTTTGACACACTTTCAAATTTAGTTACTTCTAGTTTTAACAGCTTTAAAAAGTTCTGTTAATTCTGGTAATGTTATGGAAGTAAATAAATATACCATAAATAATAGCAAGCCGTTTGCTACTTTTGGAAATCAGCTTTTTAATTTTTATTTATTTATTTTGGCTCAAAATGTTTTATAAGTGGGTGTCTGTTTCTCATCAGCCTCTCTGTTTTTTGTCACTTCACAAATTACACTAAAGGCACAATATGTAAGGTTTTTAGATTTAAAAAACCACTAAAACAATGTTATATATTTTGTTCACTTGTGTACTTACACTATCCCATATGTTTCCAACAATGTGTAAATCCAGAAAAATCAGCGATTTTAATCAGGACACAGAGTATGTTGCCTGTCAATGACTGCATATCCATGTTACCCTTGATTCCCAGTTTTACTTTCATAGAAGCCGTGGAAACACCAAAGATGCTTTAACTGTTTTAATACTTTTAATAACAGAAAACAAATCATTGTTATATAGCTCAATACGGTTAGTCTTATTTTTTAAATTGTTTGATTTTTTTTTATTTACCAAGAGTAGATAGCTTTTTGCATCATGCAATATTTTTAAATGAATTGCATGTCATTTAGCAACACAAGTCATCCAATTTTTAAAATGACATTCTAATATCGATCTAGATTACTGCAAAGTGTAACAAGTCTCTTGTACCAGCCACCAAGCGAATGCACAGTAACATTATAACAACTTTCAACATACTGTAATGTATTTTAGAGCTGCCAGGGTGGATTTCACAGGAAACACATACTGTATGTCATTCGTGCATGGCACAACATATAAGAAAAACTGACCATGGATCATCCAAAATGTAAACATCTAGCAGCAGTTGTAAAAACACACGAACAAACAAACAAAAGAACATTTATTTGTCCATCAACTCTGATAAGATGTGTCCATGTGTACACTGGTGCCTCTGCTCAAACCACATTCATCTGAGCAAAGTGCCAAAGCACAACGTTCTTACATAACACCCATGCATTTTTTTTTTAAAACCCCTAGTTATGTGGACCAAAAGTTGTGTAGCTTCAATTATATGGTAAATATTTGACTTTTTTACAAATATTTACTCTTTACAAAATTTTAATGGTACCAGAATGGTTACAGTATTTCACAATTGCTAAAACACCAAACCCCATTCTCTGAACCCAATGCTCAGTGGCTTAAACCCATTTGTCGAATCAGTCACTTTGTAGGCAAAACCTTAAACAAGCTCAGATAGTTAAGACACTGTTTGCAAATCTCATCCACTCTTTTTGCAAAACTTTAAACACATTCTTACTCACTAAAACACATGCAAAATGGTAAATACATGTGGCAAAAGTTAAACACAACTACAACACAGTTGTCATCCTTTAAACACAATGACTCAAAATTATTCACACTTATTTCTAATGATGTGACCAAATCAACTGTATAAAATATAGGTCAGTTCAGAGTGTACAGGTGACACAGGTGCTGAATGATGATACCAACAATAGATGGAAACAATCTGAAAAGTAAAAGGAGGAAGAGTATGTGTAAGAGGATGATGAGGAGAAAGAGCAAGGGGTGTGGAGACAAGGCTGTCAAGGCTGGATCCGGGACAGGTTTTTCCCTTTGCCTGGCAAGAGACGACATTGCCTGTGATGTGGAAAATGTCCTCAACAATATTCAATAATATTCAACAATATTATTGATCTGACAGTACTGACATTATAGGATGAGAACTGAACTAAGCTAGCCTAGATGATGACATCACTTGTTTTCTGCAGAACTGCTTTATAGAGGAAAATAATTACAGTAATTAGGGCCCAAGCGAAAATTCGTGCAGGGCCCTCTTGATCCCCTAAGGATTATTATTATTTTTCATTATAGGATGAGAACTGAACTAAGCTAGCCTAGATGATGACATCACTGTTTTCTGCAGAACTGCTTTATAGAGGAAAATAATTACAGTAATTTACATAATAATTGATGGTCCTTACAATGTGAGTGAATCAACACTGATCTGACTTCAGCTGAACAATGACACTATTTTCTTTTAGAGCTGTACAGCCAAAATGAACCCTCTTTGCATTACTGATCATCATGTACCTGTTATCACTGTAAAGCTGCTTTGACTATACTATACTATACTATACTATACTATACTATACTATACTAGACTATCTGTGTAGTATAAATTGCAATTGAAATAAAGGTGACTTGACTTGATTTAGGCCGGACCCAACATGAAGACATGATGCTGAAGCAGAATGAATCTCTCACTGACTCTGAACTTTTTTTTTTTTTGTGTGTGTGTGTGTACTGTATCATGCTTTTCATTTAGAGTTTTCTTTGACCTTTTAGTCATTTGCATTTAGACTGCTGTATGTTTGCAGTATGTAAGTACTGTATATACAGACATTTAATACTATATAATATTGAATATAATACTGTACTTGCAGTACAAGCAGTATACTTTAAATTCACATTACTTGTGATTTCTATACATTTTATGTAATGGCAAAATGTGTTTACTGTGTTACAATATACTTTTTTTTCCTGTACCTCATGTTCTGGATGTTGTGTTTTCCATTTTTTAATGTAGTGTCTAATGAATGATCTGTATGTGTTTATATTTTGCTTAATGTGTGTATGATCTGACAGCTTTTTTTGATTTTGCCATAAGTTTTGTGAAATTAGATTGAAGATTGGATTTGTATTTAATGTTTTGAGAAAATGAGTGATGGTTTCAAGAAATGTGTTTTAGCAATTGTGAAATACTGTAAGAGGAATGGAATCAGAACCGTTAAATTCTTCATGATTCTCATTCGTATAGCACAGAGGTGTCCAATCCTGCTTCTGGAGGGCCAATGTCCTTCAGAGTTTAGATCCAACCCCAATTAAACACACCTGAACCAGCTAATCAAGGTCTACTAGGCATACTAGAAACAAAGCCACTGGAAGGCAAGCGTGCTCGTTGTGCCAAAACTCTACACACAAGTAAACATGACACAACACTGGGAAATATACCATTCACATCTCTGTCAAATTGAAACTCTGCTATCAAAACCTAACATTCCTTTGTCAAAATGTCACTCTGATGACAAAATGACACACACTTGCATCATATGAATACACTTTCAGATCAGCAGCAACACACTAGTCTACTTCATATAAAACACTGCAGTCTTTAATTTTCTCTGTTTTTATTCAGTTCATCAGTTAGCATTCTGTGAGGCTCAATGCAACACTTAAAGTTTTTGTTCTGTTTTTTTTTTTTTTTTTCCAACAAAGTTTTTCACAACAACCAAAAATGAAAGTAAGTTTTGTAAGTAAGTGTTTTGAGCTGTGTATCTGAGTTGTTGCAATTACCCGATGTGTTTTGTATTTTGGATACATGTGTTTTCCAAATGGCACCCTGAGATTTCATTTTTGAACGAAGTGTCCACTGGTGTCAAAAGTATTCACATTCATTACTCAAGTAGAAGTATAGATACTAGGGTTTAAAAATACTTCTGTAGAAGTTGAAGTATCAACTCAAGCTTTTTACTCAAGTAAAAGTATAAAAGTACTGGTTTCAAAACTACTTAAAGTATAAAAGTAAAAGTAATGTAGGGGAAAAAATGCCATTAAGGACAAAAGCTTAGGCCGTGCCACAAGGGGCCTATTGTGTACTCCACCTCCTCAAAAAAACATTTTTCTAAAGGCCATAATGACCATAATGTTATATTAAAATGTTAATGTTGAAAAATTTGGGATGCACTAGGCTACCCGTTTCAG
Source organism: Chanodichthys erythropterus (assembly GCF_024489055.1). NCBI lineage: Eukaryota > Metazoa > Chordata > Actinopteri > Cypriniformes > Xenocyprididae > Chanodichthys > Chanodichthys erythropterus. The sequence continues at coordinate 17,868,359 of NC_090236.1, read as the reverse complement.
CCGCATATATGTCCATTGAAAATGAACGCATTTTAGTACAATGCAAATACATTAAAGCACCATATATGTGTACTACTGACCATTAACATGGGTTTCATGGAGTGGAAGATATCATGACTAGTTGCCTATAATTATTCTAATGGTGCAAAAAGTCAAAATTCAGAGGCATTAATAACCTTTATTGGAATGTAAATGTACATCCAAGCTTAACTGCAGAAATTTGTGAGGGCAACGGACAAGAAAAATGCGGGTAGTTTTGGTGTACCCAGGGCAGGCTTAGTAACTATCAGGGCTTGACATTAACACCTGCCAGCTGTTTTCAGCTGTTTCAGTTCACACCGCACCAACAAACGCCAGCAAACTCTCTGTTGGAGTTTGTTGGATAGGTGTTGGCGTTGGTCGGAGTCTGTTTACCCGACTGAACATGTTTAAAGGTGCCATCGAATGTTTTTTTACAAGATGTAATATAAGTCTAAGGTGTCCCCTGAATGTGTCTGTGAAGTTTCAGCTCAAAATACTCCATAGATTTTTTTTAATTAATTTTTTTAACTACCTATTTTGGGGCATCATTAAATATGAGCCGATTTATGCTACTGCCCCTTTAATTCTCATGCTCTCTGCCCCCAAGCTTGCGCTTGCCTTAAACAGTACATAAACAAAGTTTACACCCTCAAATGGATCTTTACAAAGTGTTCGTCATGCATGCGGCATGTATGCGTCGGATTATGTGAGTATTGTATACTGTTATATTGTTTACATTCTGAATGAATTTGAGGCTGTGCTCTGTGGCTAACAGCTAATGCTACACTGTTGGAGAGATTTATAAAGAATGAAGTTGTGTTTATGAATTATACAGACTGCAAGTGTTTAAAAATTAAAATAACGATGGCTCTTGTCTCCGTGAATACAGTAAGAAACGATGGTAACTTTAACCACATTTAACAGTACATTAGCAACATGCTATCAAAACATTTAGAAATACAGTTTACAAATATCACTAAAAATATGATGTTATCATGAATCATGTCAGTTATTATTGCTCCATCTGCCATTTTTCGCTGTTGTTCTTGCTTGCTTACCTAGTCTGATGATTCAGCTGTGCACAGATCCAGACGTTAATACTGGCTGCCCTTGTGTAATGCCTTTCATAATGTTGGGAACATGGGCGGGCATATGCAAATATTGGGGCGTACACCCCGACTGTTACGTGACAGTGGGTGTTATGTTGAGATTCGCCTGTTCTTCGGAGGTCTTTTAAACAAATGAGATTTATATAAGAAGGAGGAAACAATGGAGTTTGAGACTCACTGTATGTCATTTCCATGTACTGAACTCTTGTTATTCAACTATGCCAAGATAAATTCAATTTTTGAACCTTTAATCGGCGTTTGTTTGGTCGTCTGAGCATCCAACAAACTCTGACGTAATCTGACCTGTTCACGAACCGTTGCCATGACGACGAGGCAAGTCCCCTTTAAAGACAGCTGTTTGATCGCGCCTGCGCCTCACGCGCACACAACAAAGCACTGGAAACGTGACATCGCAGCTTGTTCGTTATGAAAAATAAAATACAGTTTTAAAAAAAAACATATAAAAGGTACAATAGTCTGTAGTGCAATCCGTGCCATTCAGCAAGAGCACTGCTCCACTTCACTGAAAGAGAGAGGTATACCATGAGAGCAATGCAGGTTTACCTTAAGTTTCGTTTTAAATTAATTCGTTTTGGCTTGTTTAGTTACATGGTTGTATATGACTATGTGTCACATAAATAAAAGGGTCGCGCTTAAAAAAATAAAAAAAAAAGTTTAAAAACCGGTATACGATTTAAACGTCTCTCTATCGAACTAACATTACGTTACCTAGCTTAATTTGCAGAGGACGAAGAGAAAGCACCCGTTTGATAGCCTAAATGAGCCAGTAGTGTAGAAATAATAACTTATAAGAAATCATCTTTTTTGAGTAATGCCCCCAACACTGACTATTACTGCGTTCACGTCACCGTATTTACCGGAATCTTGACATGACAACACGTGACGTTATATTCGGAGCTGTTCACGTCCTTTTGGTCCTTGGACTAGGAATTATGCGTTTCCATGACACCACTATCAACACCTAAATGAATCTACAGCGGTCAGGTGGAACATGTGGGAGATCTCAGAAAACTCCCAGCTTACAAGCTGTAATTACGATCTCTACGAGGACGTGAACGCTTTTTACAAGCTCGAATCTCGTAACTACAGGAATTACAAGGCCGCGTGAACGCACCTTTTAGTCCTCTTTGCTGGAGTGTGACGTGATTTGATGTGCAGGTGTGATGGATTACGTACAAACCAATAGGGTGTCAGAATGGTACGTTATATGTTTTATCTTCTCATCCAACCACAATCAAATTCACTCTATCCGGATGGCGCGATTTATCTGGATAGTTTTTTTTTTTTTTTTAAAGCCGGAATGAAAACAAGACGAAATGAAATAAGAGTAACGAGGCTATTTTTAAAATGTAAGGAGTAGAAAGTACAGATAATTGCGTGAAAATGTAAGGAGTAGAAGTAAAAAGTAAGCTGAAAAATAATTACTCCAGTAAAGTATAGATACCCGAAATTTCTACTTAAGTAAGGTAACAAAGTATTTGTACTTCGTTACTTGACACCTCTGGAAGTGTCTTATGTATAAAATAGAGTGTAGTATGCAGGACCAAGTGTGTTGCATAAAGGAGTAAGTGTGTTGCAGAATTGCAACTAGAGTGCAAAGCAGCGCTTTTGTTTAAGGTATGGGTACATGTGTTTGAGGTATGGTAACAAAAGCTTCAAGTTGTGTTACTTTAGTCAAAGCATGGGTCTATAGTGTTCAAGCCACGGGCAAAAAAGTAAGTAAGTTAGCCGTTACGCTTTCTCCAATAGTAAGAGATACAGACCCTATCATCTCAATAAAATATACAATATCTGCTAGAAACTTCCAGGCAGGTGTGTTGAAGCAAGTTGGAGATAAACTCTGCAGGGCAGTGGCCCTCCAGGACTGAGTTTAGACATCTGGTATAGCAGATGCTGTAAAGTCAGCACATATCCTAGAGAAAGGTTCATGTATATGAACAATGATTTTTCTCTCTGGTGAATGTAAATGTTTCATTATAAGGGTGTACATGCTCACTTCACTGAAAGAGTTATGCTGTTATTCACCTGGGTCAGGTACAGACCTGGAGGACAGCCCAGGGCTCTGTCTGGGACTGGTGTGACCATCAGGACTTTAGGAGGTACCAGCAGAAAAGAAAATTCTTGCAGTATGTGAACTCTATAAACACATTATTCATAAAGAAAACTTTCTTAGACTCTTTATCATTTTACCTGCTGGTGGTGTAGGATAAACTTAATTTCTGCCTGGATGAAGGACAGTACTATGGGAGAAACAGAAAATCTCATAAATGATCAGATAGGATATCTGTACCTGTACATGTTCAGATATGAAGTGGAAGAGAATGAAAACATATTTCTCACAAGGTCTAGAGCCATGCTGAGCTTAGGAAATCTGACCCATACTGTATGTACCCTTGTAACAAAAAGTGTGCATAATTGTATTGAAGGCACATTTGCAGTGTACTTCAAATCTTCACAAGTATATTTAAAAAGTATTATATATTTAAGTCCAGTATAAACATGCCTTGGGAAAAAAAAGAAGGAAAAAACAAAACAAAAAAATATTACTGGTGGTGTGCATCTTAAGACAAAATGTATTCAGTTACTAACGTAACCTCGGTTCCCTGAGATATGGAACTAGTACTGCGTATGGGGGAAAAGTCTCCCTTTTTCCCAGCTACTGAAGCCTTTTCAATAACGCAGTGTAACTGCACCGTCATTGGTTCACTCATAGAAAAGTTGTTGAACCAATGGCGGCGCGGCTCAGCTGCGTGACCTATGGGAAGAGAGCGCGCTTCACAAATGTCTTTGATTGAGACTCCACTGGACCAGGCCCACGACGAAGCCATGCCTCTAGTAGAATGGGCCCTAACTCCGATGGGGCAAGTAGCGCCCACAGAGGAGTATGAAAGAGCTATATCGTCCGATGAACAGGGAAGCGCAGAGAGTGAAATCACTTGTGCTCTGAACGGCGTTGAGAGCACTTTAGGAACGTAGCCAATTTTTGGTTTCAAAACGACCATGGAGTCGTCTGGACCGAACTCAAGGCATGCAGGGCTCACCGAGAGTGCCTGCAGATCGCCAACTCGCTTGACTGATGCCAGAGCAAGTAGTAAGGCAGTTTTGAGCATTAAGGGTCTGAGGCCCGCTAGACGCAGTGGCTCAAAAGGAGGACCTTTAAGAGCTCTGAGGACCACGGAGAGGTCCCAGGGGGGAACAGTGAGGGGGTGAGGAGGATGCAATCGCCTAGAGCCCCTCAGGAACTTAATGACCAAATCGTTCCGCCCTACTGATTGTCCAGCAATGGGCAAGTGAAACGCTTCAATGGCTGCTACGTAGACCTTAAGCGTAGAGGGGGCTCGCCCCAACTCTAAACGCTCCTGGAGGAAGGTTAGGATGGAAGAAACATCACATCCTTCCGGGTCTATGTTGCATGTGTAACACCAGCTAACAAAGATCGACCACTTCTGGGTGTAGAGGCGTCTAGTAGACAGGGCTCTCGCCTGTGAAATGGTATCTAGCACTTCCTTCGGAAGGTCAGATGATTCCCGTTGAGAATCCACAGATGTAGAGTCCAAAGCTCCGGCTGCAGGTGCCAGATTGTTCTGTTCACCTGAGAGAGGAGATCCCGTCTCAGGGGGATTGGCCATGGGGCTTTTGTGGAAAGCCGAAACAGCTCCGATGTCCAAATCTGGAAAAGGCATAAAGAAGGGTATTGGGCCATGTGTGGGCCAACGCATCGTCCTCCTTCGAATAGTAGGTTGGGCAATGAGAGTTGTCTTCTAAGGGGAAGAGGTCCACCTCCGCTCTCCCGAAGAGCTCCCATATAGTGAGAACCATCTGGGGGTGGAGCATCCACCCATCTGAGGGAACGTTGTTCCGAGACAGCATATCTGCTCCCGGATTGTTCTTTCCGGGTATATGAGTCGCTCTGAGTGACCGAACCCTTGGGTTTGCCCATTCCAGAAGGCTTTTCGCCAGAGCGCATAAGCGGCTGGACGAAAGACCCCCCCTGGCGATTTATATAGGAGACCACTGTCATACTGTCCGACTGGACTAAGACGTGGCGATCCGTCAGATAAGCCCGAAAGGCATGGAGGCCGCATGCGAAGTAGGCCAAGCCGAAGAACTGGGGAGGCGGAAGCCATGAGCCCTAGCAACCTGTGGAACAGCTTCAGAGGGAGGTAGGCTTTGTTCCTGACGGAGGCCGCGAGCTGCTGAATGGCCAGAGCATGCTCTGGCGAGACTACTGCCGTCATACGGACAGAGTCGAAAACTGCGCCCAGGAACGAGATACGTTGAGTGGGAAGCAGCAAGCTCTTGGCTGGGTTGACCCTGAGACCCAGGCACTGTAAGTGGCTGAGAAGCATGGATCTGTGGTGCTCTAGTTCTGTGCGCGAGCTGGCTAAAATTAGCCAGTCGTCGAGGTAGTTTAAAATGCATATTCCCATCTGTCTCAGAGGGGAAAGGGCCGCGTTCATGCACTTCGTAAAAGTGCGAGGAGCCAGGGAGAGCCCGAAGGGGAGGACCGTGTATTGGTAAGCCACATCATCAAACGTGAATCTCAAGAATCGCCTGTGATGGGGGGCTATCTGGATGTGAAAGTAAGCGTCCTTCAGTTCTAGTGAACAGAACCAGTCCTTGTGGCAAATATGCGCGAGGATCTGCTTCAGCGTCAGGACTTTGAACTTTTGCTTCATGAGGGAAAGGTTCAGTAACCTGAGGTCCAGAATGGGTCTGAGACCGCCGTCTTTCTTCGGCACCAAGAAGTAATGGCTGTAGAAGCCCGACTCGCTCTCTGGGAAGGTAACTATTTCTATAGCCCCCTTTCTCAACAGGGTTAAAACCTCGGTTCGGAGGACATGTGTGTCGTCCGCTTTTACCGAAGTCTGAAAGACCCCGCCAAACCGTGGAGGTCTTCTGGCAAATTGGAGCGAGTAGCCCTGGCTTATGACCTTCAGAATCCAATCTGACACGTCGGGGATGGCTTTCCAAGCCTCGGCCCGGGTGGCGAGAGGGAGAATAATATCAGATGATGGCCCGCTTAGAAGGGGGTCGAGCAACGCATTGGTTGGAAGAGGAAATTTGCTCTTTTGTGAAATATTTAAAAAATGGGTCGCCGGCGGTTGGTGAGGGCGCAGCACATGTGGGCCCTATTACAGCAGGTTGTGTTTCTCCCACGCCCAGATATAAACGAGGCGGAGGGGAGTTTGCACCGGAGCGTTTTTGGGGGGGTCTGGCCACGGCGGGACCTGCCCCAATCCTCTTCCTTCTCAGACTAGGATGACTTAGGGGGTCACAGGGTCCAGCACAATCCTGGGCCGGGGTCCCTGGCGCCTGGGGAAGGAGAAGCGCTTAGAAGGTTGCGAGTTCTGGCGTTGCTCCTTGGGCGGTGCTGCTTGGGAAGCAGAAGGGGCGGGCTTGGTCTGCTGAACCGGTGCAGGCCTGGGGCGGCTAGAGGCAGACACGGAGCTAGAGCGTTTCGGCAAAAAGTGTAGGACTTCTGCGCTGCAGTGAAGCGCTCTGTGATACCCTCCACCGCGGGTCCAAAGAGTCCTGACGGGGACACGGGGGCATCCAAGAAGGCCGTCTTGTCCTGCTCCTTGATCTCCATCAGATTCAGCCATAGTTGGCGCTCCAGCACAACAAGGCTGGCCATTGACTGCTTCGTCCAGGGGTGGCAGGTGTTCGTACCCTTTTTCCTCCACGCCGTCCACGGCGGTGAGGGCCGAGTGGTGGGTCTTGTGTAGGCGGGCAGAGTAAGGGGCACGCCACGACTTTTTCAGCTCCTCGTGGACTTCAGGGAAGAACGGGGCGGAGCGCTGGCGAGGGGCTTGGTGGCGGCCTGGAAGAAACAACTCGTCCAAGCGGCTCCGCGATGGCTCCTCTGGCGGAGCCCAGTCGAGGTCCAGTTCCTCTATAGCCTTAGACAGGACGCGGAAAAACTCGGCGTCCATGCCGGTGCCGTGTTCTATAGGCTCCAATGAAGGCAGGAGGACGGGGTCGTCCGGCTCACCAGCCCACGCTTCATGCTCAGGGGCTGCCATGGATAAAGAGTCAAAGAGTGGATCTTCATCCGATCCACCGAAGGAGACGAGGTCGCTCGCATCTACCGATGGATGCTGGTCTGGGCGGGAGAATGAGACGGGGGTCTGCTCTCTGTGGGGAGAGGGCGAGGCACGCGGGCGTTGGGCCGACGTGTGCTCGCCCGTCTCCATGCTCTGAACTGTTCTGCAACTGTCTTTTCCTGGCAGGCGCGGGAGACGGGAGGGCATGAACAGGGGGGTCGCTCTCGGAGAAGAAGGCGGCCAGCGAGCGCAGAGACGCTAAACTCGTTCACAGTGTGGGCATGAGCCCAGACATCCAACGCACTCCCCGTGTCCGTCATCTTCGTGCAGCGGGGCTCTGCACGTAGCACAGTAGTGAGGCATTGAAAAATGCCGGTAGCGCTGTGAAAACGGCGATTGGGAGGCTCTTTAACGACGAGGGCAGGGCTCGTAGCGGTGAAAACCGCTGGAAAGTTGCTCTGAGGCGCGGTAAGGTGACCGCTTGAAGATGCTCTCAGGGCGCGCCGGATGGCGGCAAGAGACACACTTGGAACCGGCCGGTTCGCGGAAGTAGGAGGCGGCGGCTCGACGACGGTGCGAAGGCGGCAGTCGGCGAGGGCGTGGCCGCTGCGAGGAACCGTCGAGTCAGCTGGGTCCGCTGCAGGGCCTCTTCGACGGTGGCAGAGCTTCTTCGAAGGCGGCGAGCCTCTTTCTCAGCAAGCTGCGCCGCCATTGGTTAAACAACTTGTCTATGAGTGAATCAATGACGGTGCAGTTACACTGCGTTATTGAAAAGGCTCAGTAGCAGGGAAAAAGGGAGACTTTTCCCCCATACGCAGAACGAGTGAAATATCGAAAGGGAACAATGGCACAGACAGATTTTAAGATATGTCAGTGGAAGTTGCTGCAAGTTGCTTTCAGTTAAAACAGCTTAAACATGCATTTTAGTCTGAGACTAGGCCAAAGCCTTGTATGGGAAACTGGGGGTTAATGTTTTAATAATAATTAAAAAAACATTCATTTAAAACATTAGTTTAAAATATTTAATTTGGTGTTTTATTTTAACGTTGATTTTAAATATTTAATTTAATGTTTTATTTTAAAGTTGATTTTAAATCATTATGTTTTAATAATCTTTTGTTATGCTGTAAAGAAGTACACTTATTTTGATGTGCTGACTATTATACTAAAGCACATGTAATGTACTTGATTATAATTTTAACTGTAGTGTGTTGTTTGAAATCACATTTAAAGGTGATATATTTTAAATGTTCTAAATTAAAACTTTATAAATACAAATATGTAATTAAAGCTGCAAGCAGCGATGAAAGGGCCCTTGCACCCTTGCCTCCACCACCCGGTGGCTTTAGGAAAACAGAGCATGGTGGGTAAAATGCATTTAAGTATATAAATATAGGAGGACAATATCAGTCATTTGTATTTTCCACACTTCCTGCGACCAGCTGGATGACTATAATAACATTTTGGCATGTAGATGTCTTCAGGCCAGGGCACTTATCAAACGTGAAATTTGAGACAGATTGGACATTGTATGCTCGAGTTAAAACAACTTCCTGTTTCATGATGATAATAGCATACTTTAGCACTCAGACAAGTGTTGCTAGCATGTTTTGGAAAGTTTTTAGCATGTTTAGCACTCAATCGCATATTTTAGTATGTTGCTAGCAGTGCATCACAGTGTTAAACATGGCACTTCCTGTTGCCAGTGGGTGGCGCTATTACTATAACTGAATATTGTCATGTAGATGTGTTTAGGGCAGGACTCTTCTCAAGCATGTTAAGTTTGGGGCAGATTGGACATTGGGTGCTTCTCAATATCCTTCCTCATTTCCTCGCTCCTCCATCCTCCATCCTATGACCCGGAAACCGATCAAGCTCAGCCATCTTGAAGGACATCTCAATTGTCTAATTGCACTGTGAGGAGGCGAGGATCGAGGATCAAGGAGTGAGGAAGCTTCCTGAGGAGTCATGAGCTAAGATAAACAGGTGTATCCTTTGCGGAAGTCTTTCTCATTGAGAAATGTGACACATATACATTCTCCTCCCCCTTTATATCTGTCACAATAATTTAAATGTGCTTTACTTTTGCAGTTTAAATAAACTTTACATCTGACGTATTTCAACGGGGCATCATGCTTTATTAATGTTTTTTTTTTTTTTTTAAATAACCAAACTTTAACAACATGTGGTTAGATCCCTCGAGTGCGGCTGATGCTTTGAAGTGATGCTAAAGGGAGCGAGGATATTATTACACTTGATTCAATTCCTCCACCCTCGAGTCTTTTCCTTGTGTCCTTCCATTTCATCCTGAAGGGGTGGAGCTAAGATGCAAAGAAAGGAAACGATGCACAAATAAGAACTGAGAAGCACCCATTGTATGCCTGAGTTACAACAACTTCCTGTTTTGTAATGTTAATCACATACATTAGGACTTAGGCAAGTATTTCATGATTTAACGTGTTTCTAGCATGTTTGGTTCTTCATGGCATATTGAAATGTGTTTCTGGGAGTGAATTACAGTGTAAAGCATGTCTTCAGGCCAGGACTCTTATCAAACATGTGAAGTTTGGGGCAGGTTGGACATTGTGCCTGACTTACGAAAGTTTCCTGTTTCATGACGAAACATCAGACTTTGTCAGGCCGCCATGGACACACCCTTCAAAGAAAACTAAAGTTCTTCGCAATTTAATGTGACAAAGGCCTTTAGATTAGACTGACCAAATATGATGTTGATTTGATTAAAGCTATAGGAGGAGTTTGTTAAATTGCAACGTCTGGAAATGGCAAAAACAGCTAAAATTTTGCTGAGAAAATTCAAAATATCTCACTTCCACAGATTTTTTTGAAGGCTGTTACATGTGTCTGCCAAATTTTATTTCTGTACGTGAAACGTAACGCGAAGGGTGTTTAATTTAAATTTTGTAGATAGCACTATTGAGCCATTTTGCCACACTTAATAATGAAATCCATAGCAGACATACATTTTCACCACTTCTGACGTGTGCAAAGTTTCATGATTTTTCAAGCTTGTTTAGGCCCTCAAAAATGTGATTCATTTTGGAGATGAAGAATAATTGACGAAGCAATTACAGTAGGTTCCTCCTCACACCATCAGTGCTCAGGCCCTAATTACAAAAATCTTCAAATACATGACATAGGTTCAATAGAAATATATTTTAGTTTACCATAAATGCTTGTCAGTACATCCGAGAGTACACTTTAAACCAGTTAGGGTTTAAAACCCACTAAACCACTTTTACCTAACCCATTCCACCACCATTGACCATGTGTGAGCCTCACACAGATGGGGAGCCACCACCCGCCGCGTGTCAGCCAGAGCCCGAAGATAAGAGGTCAGTGCAGACACCTGGCCCAGAAGAGGAGCCCTCCAGTGAGTCTGACAGGGGTGTGAGACCACAACATCAGTGGCAGAGGGTATATTGGTGGAAATTGAGACTAAGGACTGGCTAATGGACTAGAGCGCAGAAGTATTGTCTCCCACCCCCCATTTCTGGTTCTTCATCACTGTTTCTAAACAGCACAGAGATCTGCTTGGATCATATATTATAACCTCCAACCCTGTTAAGTCTCCCTCTGACTTCATCACCGCCCTTCTCAGCCAGTGCTCAAGCCCTGTCTCTGCTGGAGATTGTAAGCCCTTCACCATCTCCTGCGATGCCAAGCACTCACATCGAACCTCAGGTCTTGCAACCACCATCAGTGCCTGAGCGGATAGATTCAGTGGCTCCGCCTCTGGCCTCAGATTGTCTCACTCTGCCCGTCGACCTATTGGTTCCACCTTCGCTCCTTCCACCTTCAGCTCAACCAGACACCCTCAACCTTTTGACTCCACTGGATTCCCTCATCCCACTGGCTCCCCCTTGGTCAGTCATTGCTCCACCTTCGCTACGGACTTGCAGACCTTCCGCTACACTCCTTTCTTCCAATCCTATGGCTGCAGTGGGCTCCACTCTCCCTTCAGGGTCGCCACGGTCCTCCATCACACCGGAGTTGCCTCAGTCCTCCTGTGCCAGCAATGTCGCTCTTCTCCATCGGCTCTACATCTGCTCCCTGAGATCCATCGGCTCTACATCTGCTCCCTGAGATCCATCGGCTCTGCCTCCTTTGGTCATCCCCCAGTTGATGTCAGCCTCCACAACATATTGGCTCCTCCCTCTCTCTAATCTACCATGGGCTGTCGGCTCTGGGTCTGTGCCTTCGGACAGGGTCTCGTCATCATCATGCCCTGCCACTGTGTGCAGCATTGGTTCTGCTTTGGCTTTGAAATTTTTTTTGGCCTTGATAAACCAAAAACGGACAGTAATTGTTAACCTTGTAAGTTACTCAATATTAATTTTATGCTGATGAACCAGGCAATAACAAACAGTCATGGCAACGAGTGACATCTTTATGGGTGAGTTATAATTGTGTCATCCACTCAACTGATTTGCTGGGCCTGGGTGTTCCTTGGATGTGTGCCACAGTGTGATTCTGCTTTCGCTTCAAATTTAGAGATGTTTCTGCGGAGCAAAAACACAAAAGTACCTGGCAATAAAATGAATTGATTACTAAATAATTCTTGCTTATTGAACTGTTGTATTAAAGGGATAGTTCACCCAAAAATTAAAATTTTATGTTTATCTGCTTACCCCCAGCACACCCAAGATGTAGATGACTTTGTTTCTTCGGTAGAACACAAATGATGATTTTTAACTGCAACCGTTACCATCTGTCAGTCTTATAATGTGAGTGAATGGGAACACAATCAATAAGAGTAGAAAAAACTTGCATAGACAAATCCAAATTAAACCCTGTGGCTCGTGACGACACATTGATGTCCTAAGACACGAAATGATCGGTTCGTGCGAGAAACCGAACAGTATTTATATTCTTTTTTACCTCTAATACACCACTATGTACAACTGCGTTCAGCACTCACTTAGTGAGGTCTGATCGCGTTCTGACAACGGCAGTGATGTCTCACGCTTATACTTCAATGAGTGCTAGACATCACTTCCGTTGTCAGAGCGCGTTCAGACCTCACTAACAGAGTGCTGAACACAGTTGGACATAGTGGTGTTTTAAAGGTAAAAAAATATATAAATACTGTTCGGTTTCTAGCACAAACCGATTGTTTCTTGTCTTTTGGACATCAATGTGTCATCACGAGCCGCAGGGTTTAATTTGGATTTGTCTATGCAAGAGTTTTCGACTGTTATTGATTGTGTTCCCATTCACTCGCATTATAAGACTGACAGAAGGCAACGGTTGCAGTTAAAAATCATCATTTGTGTTCTACTGAAGAAACAAAGTCACCTACATCTTGGATGCACTGGGGGTAAGCAGATAAACATCAAATTTTCATTTTTAGGTGAACTATCCCTTTAAATCAGTTTACTGAAGCAGTTGCTGCTTTTCTGAATCAGCACTCTCATTTGTATAATTGACTTTTGGACCATGGAAGACTACATTATGCATTACATTTATTATGCAATGTGTTATATTCTATGCACTTTTCATATCTTCAGATGGTTTTGAGATTATGGGTAATCACTTACCTTGCAAAAACACAATATGAAAAAAACATTAAGAGTTCCCATGACTAAAGTTCACACCAGCGGATGATAACTGTAAAGATAAGGATAACAATAAAGTCTAAAAATCATTCTAAATATAAAAGATTAGCAGTGTCCACACTACTGTTTTTTTGTTTTTGTTTTTTTGTCCACACTACTGCTATTTTTATTTCTCCTTACTTCAACCACAGACACTGACAGAAGAAAGGACCATGAAAATTGATTTAGCTGCAGTAAAAATCCTCTTCCTCTCACAGGGGGAATGCTCCCTCAAGAGACATACACAGGACTTATTGAATTTGTACCATCTAGTCCATTACGATGACAGCCAGTACATGTTTTTCCAATGCGGAGACAAGCGTGTGCCTGCCCAGAGACAGTCCTTGAGGGACCTTTATGGAATTTTTAGACTGGGTGCTGTTACACAATGGATCCCCCTTTACCATCTGCGAGAGAGAGGAGCCACCATCAGCTCCACCTCAGTCTGTCATCCCCACTGCCAAGTCTCCACCATAGCTCCCAGACTCTGCCGTGTGCCTACATCCTGGGATTGCTGCTAAGGGCCCTGGGTCCTCCTGCCATTGTCTCCTCCATGGCTTTGCCTCTTTCATCTCCTTCCTGGACTTTCCCACTGTTGTCTCCTCTCTGGTTTCTGTGGTTGCCCCATTTTCCAGCCCTGCGTCCACTTCCTAAGCCCCCTCTCACCCTCCTCTGTTGGATTTTGTATATTAATGTTGTAAGCCGTGCAGTCATGCCTTTTTGTGTGTGTCTTTGGGGGTTGGCCTTTTATTTTACCTTGCTGCAACCACATGCTGAAAAGTATATTATATAACGGTCTTTATAATGTCTTTATATCTTTAATTTTAGGTAAAACAGAAAGTGGAACATTTCAGACAACAAAGAGGTTTTTTGTGGGTTTATGGGACACTGGAAGTGTCATGCTCAAAAAGCCCAATAAAATGCACAATTTCCAGCTATTATTGCATAATGAAATTGAACAAAAATTAAAATTTAGGTCAATGGTCTGAAAAAAATAAGTTTTACTCATCAAGACAACAGAAGCTTTAAATTGGTGCATTCTCTCTGAATTTTCCATGACAAGCAATGCTAGTTGGGGTGTTTTTTTTTTTGTTTTGTTTTTTCTCTCAACATCACCAGAATTACTAAGAACTTAAGCTGTAGGTGTTTGTGGTTACTGTGGTGTTTGCTTCACTTCTAGATAAAACATGCAACCTCAATGTCACCTTCCTATAAAAGAGAGCCATAAACTGAAACAAATACGTGTTTATTTGTCATTTTCGAATGGAAGGATTGAAGGAAAATAAATAAACAATGATTTCTCCCTCGGGGGATCCCCCAGTGGTGTAGTCTATGTGATACGTAGGTATATGCCTTATACCCACTAGGAAAGGTCAAGGATTTCCATATATCCACTTAAAAAAGCCAAGGATATGGATCTGACACTCTTTAACGTGTCTTGACAGGTCACTGCAGCCTCATTTGAAGAGAAGCGGCAGCCTGAACCATGAGATTTACTTTCGACATTAGAACAAAATATATGGATATGAAAACATGTATACAACTAAATTAATGATCCCTTAAATATTTTATAATTCCACTTAACATTTTCATTTAGTTTTGTGAATTTTTTTATTAAACATGGACCTTTATTTTCATTAAAAGGGATTATTTCTGGTATTGTAGGCACATTTTGTAAATGTAAGCAATTTAGAAGCACAAACTGGGTGCCGGTATGGTGAGACGTACATACTCGGCCAGATTCACCTCGCATCTGTGCATCTTCGGATGCGGAGCCGCGCGGGAAGTTACTGGCAGAGCGTTCCAAACGGGATATATCGCCTTCCAATGGGCACTTTGGAGTGAAAATAATCATGGCCGCCATATTGAAGGGTTGTTCCAAACCGAAGTGCTCAAAACTGGCCACTTCAAAGGGCCATTCGGAAAATAAGGATTTCGAAGGGTACAACTGATGGACACTTAGGGCCCCCATGATCCTTTGCACAGGGAAGTTGTTTGACATCACAAAATGGGTACAGGAGGCTCGGAGTTCGATTTTACCTATAAATGTATACATATTATGATTTTTTTATGTTCTTTAATAGCCTATATAATGCATGTTTGAATAAATCCATCAAGTTGAAAGCCACCATTTAAATGTTTATATTTAATTTTAAAGTTAGTAGGCCTCTTTTTAACCTTCAGTATTTATGTAGTACCAACTGATTCCCATGTAACCAATAACCAAGACACACGACCCTGGATACAATACAAAAAAAAAATCAAGATTGGTCATATACAGTAACTATTCTTCTGTCTTCAGCCTTTATTGGAGGATATTTTGGCAAGCAGTCTGTAGACATTTGTCTTCCACCTTCTTTCTGAAGTAGGCCAACTGTAACCCAAAAAAAAAAAAAAAAAGGTTACATGCACACAAAGAAAAAAAATGGCCTTAACTATGCACTTACATAACTTTTATGCAAATAAAAATACCAGAATACTATGGAAGCTTGTTTCTGCCACTAAATGAAAAAAATAAAAAAGGTAATTGCGACTTAATCTCACAATCCTGATGTTTTTTTCTCACAATTGCAAGGTTGCATCTATGAGATATAAACTCATGAGTTATAAAATCAGAACTGAATTAAATGGTGTGTGCTGACGTCTTTCTGCATTTGAAACAACATTTCTTTTCATGTTCATTCATTTATTTGATGCTATAAATTAACTAGTAGGAAGAGATGATCGGTTTACGAGCCTCTTGAGCTGAGGCGCTACAGCAATCTGTCACGACACATTAAAGAGCCACGAAACGTTTTTTGTTTGAATTTCTTAAAAAAAAATAAACAGTTTGAAAGCTGGGACTTTGTTTAATATCATAAGTAACCTGCTTTGTCTTGTCTGTCAATGTGTTGTCAGTGTCCTCTTTTCTCCGCAATGTATTTTTCACTGTGTGGCGTGCCGGCGCCACGGCTTGTCGGACAAAGCAACAGTAACTGAGGGGGGCGGGTCTTTGCTAAGGGTCAATTGAGTTTCTATCTCGTTATTCTGACTTTTTTTCTCAGAATTGTTAGTTTATATATTATATATTATGCAATTGTGAGTTATAAAGTCAGAATTGTGAGATATAGGCTACTCACAATTCTGAGAGAAGCCTTTTTCCCTTTACAATTGGGCATCATAAGACGCAAATGTGAGTTTATATTTCACAATTCTGACTTTTTTTATCGCAACTGCAAGTTTATATCACGCAATTCTGACTTTATTACTTGCAATTCTGAGTTTATATCTCACAATTCTAAGAAAAAAGTCAGAATTGTGAGATATAAAGTCGCAGTTTTGAGAAAACAGTTAAAACTGTGAGATAAAATGTCACCTTTTTTATTTCATGGCAGAAAACAGCTTCCATAGAACACTCTTTTTCACACTACAGTATTATCAAAATACACCAGTGCGCTTGCCACTCACAGTTTCATGTTATTGTAGCTCTTCATAATAAATGCAGTCCTAAAAATGAATTGAGTTATAATAGAAAAATAGCCATAGTAAATTAATAGCAAATAGTAGATTAATATATTACAACACTGTTTAAAAAAAAAAAAAAAAAAGTATTTGTAACAATATTTACAATAAGTATGCAGGCCCCCAATAGTGTAGCTTTCATTTTGACTTCCAAGCTTCTTGGAAACCTCAGCACAAAATCTGCATCTGCATTTGGTCCACAGCATGAGAAGGGTCTGACGATCTTGCCAAATGATCTGTCTATTGCTGCCCCATTCAAAGACACCAGCTGTGGTCACAGTAAGACAGGTAATTACAACACACATAAACAATTTTGGTTGCTAGCTAAATGGTTTCAGAAAACATCACTGGATTTACAACTTAAGCTTCATTCTGTTTAAGAAAGCAATAAGACCATGTTAGCTCTGACATTTAAAACCAAAGAAAAATGTGTCAAAAAGTCATGCCTTTGGTGCTTGGTCCCTTATTACAGAAATTAATTACAGCTACAATAGAGTACCTCAGAGACGCGTTTTTGTATGCAAAGCCCAGAGGCGAGTTAGCATTTCAGGACCTCCGGTTCCATTGCCTTAAAATCTATAGGTTTTTGCAAATACAGTACAAGAAATCTTGAAGGAGGTGGGTAATTTTCGAAATTGTCTTATAAAGTCATAATATATACATTGTTTTTGAATTACCGTAAAGCATTTTGTCACTCTCGCGTGAACATGAGGCGAGATTGTGTCGGGTTGGCGCAGCTCATCTTGCAAGTGCTGTTTTTTGGCGTAGACGTGCCAGAAGGGGTTAGTGCACGCCTCAAACACACCACTACAAGTCAATTAACCATCATAAGGACTTAGAAAACTATTTATGAAGGTAAAAAATGTTACTTCTGCTTTAAAAACGGCGGTTGCTAACAAGTTGCTAAAAGGGACTACTTCCTTTGGTGGGGACTTTAGACATCATCATGACAAACAGGACATCATGACAGCATTTCTCATGAAAAGTGGATAAGTACACAGCGCAGATCATAATCAGCGAGCATGTTTTTAAATAACGTTTTTTTTTTTTTTTCAAATAAAGTTAGAGGAAGCTTGGTGGTGGTGACATTGATCTGCGATCATGGTTTGCTGTAGTCCGTTTAAAGCCTACTGTTAGCTTTTTATATCTGCCGACTTTATTTAGGCTTCAAAATGTATAAATGTTGTGTTAACTTGTAAAGATTATCTTGATAGACAAAAGGTGTTAGTGTCATTAGCCTTTGTTAAACACAGAGCTTATTTTTTGCGATTTTTCAAAAGTCTATGGGAAAAATGCATAGGCTTTCATTCTAGGGAACCAGTGCGCCGCTAACTTCCGGGTTGGCCTACAAAAACACATCATCTCTGAGGTAATCTATTACATGCAAGTATTTTATTTTAAATAAAAGTCAATGGAAAGCTGAAACTTGTGTCCGAGTGTATGTGCATCACCTCAAAGTTTGCATCCGTGCAGTAGGACATGGAAGGTAAAAATGATCCTGCAATCTTAAAAGCTGGTTCACCTCGTTCATTCTCAATTGTGAATTTAGGTAGGCAAACATGGCAGTTTTGTTGAACGTATCCAATGGTAACGCCCGGTGGAGACTGAACCTCCAGCTAAAATATACATACACCAGAGTTTAGCTCCAGCCAGCTCCAAAACACCTGTAGAAAGTTTCTATGTCTAGTTAGGTGTATTTAATTGGTGTTGGAGCTAAACTCTGTAGGACACTCGCCCTCCAGGACTGAGTTTAATCAACCCTAACGTACACCATAACATACAGAACAACATAATTAAGGGATAAACAAGACAAGGATAATGTTCATACCTCATTTTTGCAGCAGTTGCAAACAAATGGTCGCACCAGTCTGATGATCTCTTGATTTGAGTCGTTAAAAACATTCATTATGAAGGAACGTGCTGCAGCACAGTAAGTCCTGTTACAACAATCGTTGTCCTCAAGAATAGTAAAAACTTTGTTCCCGATGTCATCCTTCACCTCATATCTATTGTTAGACTTTATTCCACAGCAACCTTTAAGAAATTAAAAGGTAGGAGATAAGTATGTTGCTCTTTTGAATTCATTCATGAAATGCTGATGAACAAACCTTCTACAAGACTTTCTTCCAGAGTTTTTTCTTTGTAGACAAACAATTGATCAATCTAAAACAAACATGAAAATTACAGGTGTCTTGCTGTGTAAAATAAATGCATTTGTCTAATCAGAGTAACATATAATGATAAACATAAGTAATTATTAATATTAATAAGCATTTCCAGTCTTATCTGACCAAAGTCAAGGTCTCCAGTTGAGAGGGACAGTGGTACGGGTCTGGGCAAGGTATCATTGCGGTGTCCTCTAGTGAAGCATAAACAGACATGTTTATGTATCAAACAGTTTTGATGAACAGTACACACTGAAATCTATCGTGTATTATTAATGAGAATGGATGTCATCCTTCCTGCAACATTCGATCAGGTTTATGAACTTCATATACTCTTCAGATTGTTTACACTTTTAAATTCTATATATATTACACTGATGCATATTTTGATGCTAGAGACATTGAAAAAATCAATAATTACTTGATTAAATGCACTTACATTTATCTTGCACTTAATTGTATTGAATGCACACTTAGTGGACTTAAAATCTTAAAAGTATAGTTGTTGACAAGTTAATATTTAAAATGAACTAAATTACAACTTCATTAAAAATGTGTAATTACAAATATACTTAAATACATGACAAACAAGTTTAATAGAAATTAGATTATATTTTAGTTTACCATAAATGCCTGTCAGTATGTTTGGCAGCAGCCTACACTTTAAAGCTGCAGTCCGCTATCTTTTCCTCTTTGTCGCCATCTCTGTTTGAAACATGCAATTGCAGTCATATGCGGAACAGTTATTTGTATGTGCGTTGTGCCTCGGCACAGCTCATCAGCGCGGATGAATCTAATGTTTGCTGTCAGTCACCGCACGCTGTGGATACTGTACTTCAGAATCACAGACTCTACGTCTTGAAAGTATGACCAATAAATACCAAAGAATTTTCACTGGAAAATATCATCTGAACAAGTAAGTAACATTTTGTTCTGACCAACTGAGGAAGAAAGCATTAGGCCAACTATCTAACGATCTAACGATCGCTTAGCTCGGATCATGTCAAACCGTGCAAATTATTATTACTGTTATATTGTTCTCAAATTGTTATTGTTAACAACATCAGCACTGCTTGTCTGTGTATTTAGTGTGTAGCATTACCTGTAGATTTCAATTTCTGTAATCACTCCACAGTCCGAAGTCTTTTGCTTTTTGGCTACGGGTGAATCTCCAATTGTCACTGATGATTGTCATTTGGATCTTTCTGGATTACAATCCGCCATCAAAATGATAAGTTTAATTATTTCAGCTGCTGTGAGAAAAGGCTATAAATGTGGCGCTACCGGCAGCATCCTCACATGATATAACTGACTAGCCGCTCGACAGGACTCCTTAATTTACGGACATGAAATTGCTCAAATTGCTCATGCTGCATGCTCAAATTTCCGCTTAAATCCGCCATGTCGCTCTTATTATAAAACATTATTACAAGCTTACTGTTGTGAATCGAGACAAGATAATTAGATAGTTTTGAACACTGGCTGGTTATGTACTTGCTCAAAAATTGATTTTGGATAATTTTTAACCAAAAAAAGTTACGGACTGCAGCTTTAATTATATATTTTAAAGACAATAGATGTAAATGTACTTAAGTCCTATACTAAAGTGGGTAAAAGAGCACTCTTAAGTTCAACTGCATTTAATATAACTTTAAAATAATATTTTTTTATTCAGTTGTGAATAACATGCAATTGTGTCTGCAAAAATTACATTAATTTCACACTTATTCTTTTAAAGTATGTTATTTCCATAGCGAGTTCACTTCTTATATATCTTTCCTCAGCCATAGTCTGCATCCACACTGCCCATTGTAGTAAAACAAAATAAATGGGGATAGATAAACACCCCCACCCTTAACACACTCACCTGACAATTCCATATTTGATTGTATCTGGGAAGAGAGAAAAAATAAATAAATAAATAAAGGAATAAAATCATTATTGCGGTTTTCAAAATTTCAATATTTCATTAATAGATCATAAATCCAATGGTAAAAACTCCATAAAACATAAAATTGCATGCATATATAAAAATTAAACATGATTTAAAATGAAATGATTTTAAATGATCGTATGTTGAAAGTTATACCATACATAACAGTGAGATACAGATCCTTTGTTCGGAGTGGCACTTCAAGTACATTAAATGTTTCTCTCATGACAAACAATGGGTGTTTTTTTTTCAGCCTGGTGTTTGTGGTTGAACAGAGGTCTGACCCACTTTCAAGTTTAGTTACTTCTGGATTTAACAGCTTGAAAATGTTCCATTAAATCTGGTAATTCTATGTAAGTGAATAAATATGGTATATATAATTGCTGTCATTTTTCCTTGATTTTCTTGTTTGCAACTGTTGGATATCGGCTTTATCAAATTCCCAGTCATTTTTGCTGTTTGGACCTCCTCCAGGCTATAGCATAAGGCAATTCACGATTTTTTTTTTTTTTTTTTGTAGTGTTGGTACTCTTCTTTATGAGTGTGTGTTTCTCATCAGACTCTTTATTTGTCACTTGTCACTTCACAACACTTCAACTGTGATTTTGAAACTAATGTCACAGTGTACAATAGCATTTGGTGACTTGGTTCTGCTTTTTATTTTTATTTGTTCAGTTTCAATCAGTTTTCATGGGGTTTTGTTGAAACAAAAACAAACAAACAAACAAATGTTTGAGCAAAATTAAATTCTATTAAAGGGACACTCCACTTTTTTGCTTGTCAACAGTTTAGTAGTGGCTCCTTGCAAGGGGACATTTTTAAAACGCTGGCTTAGTGTACTATGACATAATATTAAAAGATGTGCAGACGAGCCCTGAATAAACTGTTGACAAGCTCCTATGGTTTTGATTTTGGTTGTCATTTGTTGAAATAAATATAAAAATACAGTGTGTTCATGTCCGTCTGTCCACTGGATTTGACCATAATCTCTGATTCTCCTGCTCTGTGATCATGGAAAAGGGGAATATTTACAATGACAGCAGTTGTAGGCCCGTTTAAGCATCATTTAAATGTTTCCAACAAGTAAATTAATCGACTTCTCTTAGTTTGTTGAACACATAGATTTGTTTGGATATTCATATGATGGCTGAAGCAGCCACGAGCGACCAGCGTTGCGACACGGTAAACAGATCAACACTGTAAACGAAATTCTACAAAACTTCAGTGAAAAAAATAAAATAAACAAAATTATCATGTGATGCAATAAAATAACTTCTATTCCCTGCAAACGATACCATTAAAAAATGAATGTTCCACTTAATGGCAGAAACAAAACAAAAGGTAAGCAAGTATCCGTATTAATTTCAGTGCAAGTAATAGGGAGCGATCCTGTCAAAATGGCGCCGCCACCCCATCATGCAACGCGGCATGACGTTGGATCGTATTCTCTACGAACTATGCTAAGCTATGCTAAAAGTGGTATCGCCAGTCCCGGAGATCGGCTGAATGGATTCGGAAACTCAACTGTTTTACTTTAGGGGAGTTGGAAAATGAGCCTATTTTCAAAAAAAAAAAAAGTGGAGTGTTCCTTTAAGGGGGGACACTACTGGCAAAAACATTGTTTTTTCATGCACCTGTCAATTTTGAGATTGTGCTCTTTTTGGCTTTTCATAGTGTTTTTTTCAGACTGGTGGGAAGAAAACATGAAAAATACACTTTTAAGTGTATATTTTATAGCACTTTATCTATTTGCGTCTGTAAATTTCAATTACAGTAAATATCTTTAAAGGCAGTTTTCTCAAAATGATTTTTTTCTCCTGGCTGTTCATAGTATTTTCTGATTTATGGAGTGATAAAAATAGTTACCTCTGTAAAAACCTTTGAATTTAATATGTCAAAAAAATAGAATTAGAAATTTTAATCTGACTTCATCCAATATTCAGTTCTAGAAATGTATGCGAATTAGCATATTTAATATAACGTTTCTTTTGCATATTTAAACATAACATTTCAAAAAACTTGTAATAAAAATTATGTTAGCAATTTTCAATGTACTCAGTCAGCTGGGGAAGTATGGGTAAGTAGCTATTAGTTGATTTAAAAAAATAAATAAATTTTTTACCCTATTCACCTGGGGTGTCTCGCCTTAAGCCTTGTAACCAAATGGACAAGACAGAAAATAAAATTAGGAGACAATTATAGGCAAACAGAATTGTAAAAAGACAGGAAAGTTGTAGATATATGTCTAGTGCTGCGGCTGACAAGTGTACACAATGCCCTGACAAGAGGCTTGTTTAGTTTAGTTTAGTGAATTCATAATTTAAAAATAGCCTTGCTTTCTGAACTAGAAACTCCTAGATACTTCTTTGCTGCTTCTATATCGTTCTGCTCAATTCCTACGTATAGCCTACTACTGTTCTGTCCACTAACAGTGTCTCTTTTTTATGTTGCATTGATGAGGGGGTTTGTTCAAAAAACCTTGACCTCCAACTTCTTTTTCTGTTTTTACAGGTTTATTTCCAAGACTTTGTTTATTTTTGATTACCTTAGATCATTTTGTGGCGACCAGGGCGGGCGAGAGCCGCGAGGGAACGGCGCGAGGCCGGTGGTGCGAGTGTTAATGAGCTTCACCTGGGAGGCGCACCGGCCTTGAGAATGTAACAGTTCGTAAATGGGAAGAAGGAGGCGGGAACCGGCGAACATTCAACAAAACTTTAATCCAAAATAAACAAAGAACAAAAATGAAAGTAATGCCGGCAGACCCTCGCGGACGTCTGCCGGCCACACAAACATAATAAAACATAAAATAAAGTCCAGGCCTGGTCCTCTCTCGTCCTCCACGGTAGTCGCTCCTCCTTTTATGCTCCCGGAGCTCCTCCGTGAGGGACTCAAGGCCGGTGCGCCTCCCAGGTGAAGCTCATTAACACTCGCGCCACCGGCCTCGCACCGTTCCCTCACGGCTCTCGCCCGCCCTGGTCGCCACACATTTCTTTAGAGCTTCAGAAAATGAAATTGTATTCATAATTTTGTCTTTCTGAGCTTCTTTGGCCTGTTTTTGTTTGACATATCCTTTGTATGCGGCACTATGTTGTTTCTCTACAGTTACAGAATTTAACTGGGACATATTTTCCACACTTTGTGCTGTCCTCCATGCCTTGCACACCTTTCTTTACCCTTAAATTGATTAGCAATGAGTCCCAAATGTTGGCATTTAAAACATCTTATCACTGGAGGAACATATTCCTTTACTGGGAAGCTGGAAAATTCTAACAAATCCTCAAATTCAATCATGAATGACAGTGTTTCAGTTTTATTTCCATCCTTTTTATTGATTAACCTCTTTACGTGTTTGACTTTCCCCCCTCTTAATTCCTTCTTGATTTCATCCTTGGTTATCGATATGGGAACACCCTTTTTGCCTTGTTGCTGCTCCGGGAATGTGTGCCCTCATTTTCTTCCAGTCTATCGTTTGCATCTTTAGAATCTTCTCTTGTTGTGCTTTGATGGTTTGAATCAATATTCATTTGTTATTTAAATATTTAGCAAACTTAACCTATCGCCTTAGCTATCGATATCAGATGGAAATTATCCTCAAATAATAACTTTGAATGTTGTTCTGATGTTGTGTTATCCTCTTACTTTTTTAGCTATATCATCTGTTTCTGAATTACTACTCTTTTTCTTTTTACGCTTATTTGCAACCTTTTGTCATTCCATGTCCTTCTCAATAATCCATCCATCTTCCACAGATACTGAAGCCATTCAGTTACATTTACAGTATTTCTGCTGTAACTCACCACCCGTCAACACGCTCCCTACACCCGGAACCACGGGAACCGGCCAAACGCCTCCATGACGTATCCTCTTTCATGGCCTCCTGGGAAGGCTGGGATAAAGGATCCATCTGCACTTCAGAATCTGGGCCATCCAGGGATTTCTCGCCTACTGTTTTATAAATACTCTGACGTTTCGGACATACTACTCCTTTTACTTACTGTTTTCTCCAATTATATAGTAGGTAGGCATATTCAAACACGCTTTTAAGTACGCACGACATGTACGCACCATCGGCTGAAGTTGGTCCTTGTCTGCTTTTTTTTCGGCCGATTCGACATGTCGAATCAGCATCGGAGCTCGTCGGTCAGTTGGGCCATCTGATCATTCTGATTGGCTGTTCAGCTACTGCCACCTGCTGGTACGGAAAGGCATTTCTTATTACGCGACGCAGTACGGACATGCTACTTGGCCTTCGGGTATCGAGCTTCGGTTTGGTGTGTCAGGGCAACTTTGGACCCAGACGCTGCTGACGTGTATTTATTCACATAAAAACATGATATCAGAGTTTTAAAATCAAACATTTTAAAAGAGAACAATGTATAATGGCTGTTTAAACCAGTGAGCATTAATCTGTGTCATCAGCAAGTTGTCTCCCATCATGCTTTTGATCAGTGCAGTAGGTGGAGAGCAACTGCGCCTGA
Organism: Chanodichthys erythropterus; assembly: GCF_024489055.1. NCBI lineage: Eukaryota > Metazoa > Chordata > Actinopteri > Cypriniformes > Xenocyprididae > Chanodichthys > Chanodichthys erythropterus. The sequence goes on along the minus strand of NC_090236.1, from coordinate 17,843,469 downwards.
CTGCAGAATCCAAGAGTATGGCTAAATCCCAAATGGCACCCTAAACCCTCACGGTCTTCCTCTGAGTCTGCACTTTCGTGACGTAATGCCACTGTGACTGCCGAGCAAAGTCCTCTGTGTAGCTCGCAGACTTGCGGGCTCAGCTGAAGTGTGCATTGAGGGCGCATAGCAGCCGCAAAGGGGGTGCTCGCGACTTAACGGACACACGAACACGGCAGCCATTTTAAGTCCACAAGACCGAAAGTGCATAGAAGTTCCATTTGGGATTCAGCCTATGAAGTCTCTGTGGAACAAAAGTAGGCATTTCTGTACTTTTGTTTTCAGGTAACGCTTTCAAAAACACCCCTCTGTTTATGGCCTTGCCCACTGATCTGGTAAATTCTATTACTGTCCTGTAGAGAACTGTACGATGCGGCCGCCTCGTTGTCACAAGAGTGTTTTGACACACGTCGGCATGACATCACAGAAAGGCGGTCCACACTCGGACACATTTCTAATTGGCATGCATCAGTGCCCTGACTACTGAACTAGGGAGCTGATTGAGACAGGGTATATGCAGATTTTAGCTTGATAAAAATGCATTTTTTTTAAGAGAAGGCAGACTAGGGAATGTTGCAACTGATGTCACTGCCACTAGACCCTCTCATCAAAGAGCTTAGAACCCAAGAGGCGGCACTTTGATACTTTTTGGGTAACAGCTACTAGATGGCCCTCCTTTAGCGCGGCCGCAATTATGGGCTGAAAATACTAACTGGATCATAGAATCCTTCACATCTTACGCACCCAAAATCGGTGAATTTCACTGCCAAATCAGAAGCCATCAGTAAACTTTATGGCTCCTACATTAAATGCTGTATTGTCTTATATACGTTTTATTTTACCAGTTGTGGAATCCAACCATTCTCCATTTGAGGTAATGTAGTTAGCCTACTTTGAGTATTTCCATTTTATGCAACTTTACACATTTATTAATAGTAAATTAATAATTAATACATTTAAGATCATCATGTTTGCACAAACAATATATTTTAGACCTAGTGGAGTAATAGTAGCCTAATAATATCTAGGTCTGAAATGAAATATATATTTTTATTGTACGTTTTAATGGATCACGCTACAAACATAATGATCTTATAATACACGATGCATTGGTGTGTCCATTATCGCATAATTCACACTTTTGGACACTTTTGCTTTAACAGACATTAGACAACACTGCAAAATCAAGCTGTTATATTCATATATTTATTGTCCAACATTCCCAATTTTTCTGATGCATGTCCTTAATTTAATTTCATATGTTGGTGATAATTCAGTGTTTATAAGCCTTTTAAAGAATTTTAATCCAAACTGACTGGGTTTCTAGAGAGCAAAGGTTTTGTGAAAAAAGTGGAAGACTTAAACACAAAGTGTGTAAAATAAACTGAAAAAAGGATTTGATGATCACTAGTGTTTATTCTGTGTTGTCATCATTCAGGTTGGATTTCAGATTTAAAGTACGTTTTTTTTAACAAAGCAGCTGATATTGCCATAGAAACTAGTGGACTGCCGACTCTCACCCCAAAATGGCGGAAACACAGGACCGCAACTGGGCGCCAGTGTTTCAAAAGAACGTTCTATTGAGTTTTGCTTCTTGTTAGAGTATATTCTTAAATACAATCTTTGATGAGTTTACTCACGGCCCCGGGAAATGATGACAATGTGCCGATGAGTGTAGCCCGTAAACCTGAACAGCGCACAGACGCGAATAGCACATGGAGTTTTAAAGGTGCTCTTAGTGATGTCACGTGTTTTTAGGTCAAAACATTTTTTGTCACATACAGCAAACATCTCCTCACTATCCGCTAGCTGCCTGTCCCCTGAACACACTGTAAAAACTGCGGTCTCTGTAGTCGCCACAAGCTCCGAAAACGGCAATAAAAACAAACTGGTGCAGCCTGGACGACGAAACATAATAAACATGCTCCAGCCAATAACCAACAAGAATGATTTTAAATGCGCGTTCATGACTGTTTCAGGAAGCAAGGAGGGGAGGAGGAGGAGGAGGGAGGGTCTAGCTAGCCTCTGTTTTGTTTGACAACACTTCGAACATCAACAGGAAATTACTCCACCCAGGATCACTTAGAGCACCTTTAATTAGTGACGATCCTACTTTCTGGCAGAAACACCTCAGATAATGAGCACAGTGAGCTTATTAAGAGAGGACCCGTTCAAATAAAAGAAAACTTTCCAGTGAACAGTAATGGCCTACGATTCACAAACAGCAATTACTTCATTAATATGAAAAATAGTGAAAAGATTAGCCGATCGTGGCTACAGTAGCCCCATATGGGCAGAGCCCCACCAAAATATTCATCCAAACATAGACCTCTATACACTGAATTATTAATAAATTATTCAGCATTCTGCAAAAAAATATATTTTGGACTAGACTATATATATTAAGCATAGACTGTAAAAAAAACTTATATTAAAGGTGATAGAGGGGATTTTTTCGTCGACTGAGAATCCAAAGACTGAGTTTTTGAAATGAGCGCATGCGTAAGAACAGCCCCCCTCCTTCACAGCTTTTCAAAGGAACGCCTCCCAAAACTCGTGCGCGAGTATACCGGCATTTACCACCGGCATTCGCTGTGTCGTGTTTTTGGATTGATTATGTCGGACTCACTGCAGGTAACTCATAATCTGCAGTTGTTACTCCTGTCTCCTGACAAAAACATTGCATGCAGTGCCTGTGGAGTGTGGAAAGTTACTGGAGCGTGCAGCCGCGGTCATCTCTCGCAAGGAACGTCGCGGCAGTGATTGACAAGCCAGAGGGCCAATCCATACGCGATGATTGCGTAAACGATTGGCTGATTTTTTTAAGGCCCTACCTCGTGCACAGATGATGTATATTAATATTATTACTTTCATTGGGTCTCATTCATGAAACATTCGTAAATATACGAGTAAATATGTGAGTGATTTGCGCGTAAACAGACTTTCCCGAAAACTCTCCTGATTCACAAATACTTCGTAAACGTCAGAAGTGATAGTGAAATGTGTGTGTGTTAATGAATTCCAATCAGTCGTAAATGGGACGCGCGTGCACGTTCATTCTCAATTACCATAAATCCCGCCCATTAAATCCGACTGACAACTATATATGGGCATCATTTCATGACACCAAATGAAGGATTTTGGCCATTTTATAGGAAACAAGTTCCATAGTTTGCCCAGCCCTATTGAAATCAATTCATTATTTGATTTAAGTGCTCCGTTTGCAGATGCTATAGGTGCGTTCACGCGGCCTCGTAATTCCTGTAGTTACAAGATTCTAGCTTGTAAAAAGCGTTCACGTCCTCGTAGAGTTCGTAATTACAGTTTGTAAGCTGGGAGTTTTCTGAAAGCTCCCACATGTAACATGTGGCCACTATACCACCTGACCGCTGTAGATTGATTTATTAGGCGTTGATAGTGGTGCCATGGAAACGCATAATTTCCAGTCCAAGGACCAAAAGGAAGTGAACAGCTCCGAATATAACGTCATTTCAAGATAGCGGTAAATACAAGGTGACGTGAATGCAGCTTATTTCTGGCTCTCACAACAAAAGTAAAAAGAAAAAATGTATGTGATTACTATATATAATATTTTTTTCATGGTGTAAATATGTACCTTATTAAGGTGAATTAAAATGCAGCCTTATTAATGAGCAAAACGTTCGGATGTTAAACGCACTATTTACACGTGACTGGGTGCAGGTGTAGATTTCTTTCGTACCAACTAACATTTGGAAAATACAAACATTTTAATGAATCCGAAAATTTACGCCAGAACCACTTTACACACGATTTACACAAAAATTCGTTCTGCTCTTGTTTCATGAATGAGACCCATTGCACCTAATAAATAGTCTTTTATCAGTTAGTAAAGACAGTTTCAAGTAATATTGCAAAAATGTATAAAACAAAACATCCTCTTTAGCACCTTTAAGTCGTAAAGTGAGCAGGATATAAATGTAGCGCATGGATTCGGCAGTCATGCGTTCATGAATAGGGGGAGCCGGTCTCGGAGCCCTCCCCAGCTCTACAGCGCCCCACAAATTTCCAATGTAAATCTGTGGTGAGAAATGGAACTAGCGCCCTTCAAAGAGCCATTTGGGCAGATTTTTCTGCCTCACGTAAACCTCGCTCCAGATCAAGACGATATCAGTCCGTTTCAGATATGTGTCTGCATCAGGACAGTAACTAGTTGGCATGTCTGTAGCGTATTAAATTAATGAGAGTAAACGTGCTCATGTGAATTGATTTTATTTACAGTAGTTCTGTTGTGTTTGTGTTATGTTTTTCTGTGAATAGACATAACTTTTTTCTTCTTCTCTGGAATTCCTACATAACTTGTAACATTCTAAAACAACATTCGGACGCAATAAATCCTACATTAAGGCAATTCTAAGATGACATTCTATGCGTTTGTTGTGTGTACTAAAGTCATTATTAGAGTGCCACCCTCAGGCTGAATAACGCAAGGACATTAGAATTCTGTCAAAAGTGTGTCTGATGTGTTCAGCCCTGCCTAAATTTACGGCCAGGAACCGCTACTGGTCTACAGTGTGAAAAATGACAGTGCTGTGCCTCTCAAATTTTGACGCATTAATATTAAAGTGTAATCACAAAAAAGAATTAACTGTAAATAGTTTGTTTGTGAATTTAGATTTACATTGAGAAATAAAAGTTCCAGGTTATAGATATTTTATAGAGAAAAAACTATATATATATATATATATATATATATATATATATATATATATATATATATATATATATATATATATATATATAAAAACATATAGAAAAGGAGTGTTTTTAGTTCGAGGTTTGACTGTTGGGGCCCCATACCTGAAATCGCTTATAGGGCCCTAAATCACTAAGTTCACCCCTGTCCCTCAGATACGGGTAGGTTTTCATTCAGACTTATTCATTTAAATTTTTAAATAAGTCATAATTCAGATTATTTCAGGAAAATAAAATATTTTCCATATATGCAATATTGCATATGCAATAGCAAATATGAACATTATATATTTGTACATTATTCTTCCATTACATCATATTGATATTCATACTGACATTAAATGCCACAGTTTAATGTGTAAATGAACTTATCACAGAGAGAACTTCAACACACACACACAGCTAGGCATTTATTTGTGCATGAAACATAAATCTATTTAGCCTATAGAATGTCTGGCTGTTTCGTCCGCTTATTTCCGAGTTTTGGCTGCTTCATTTTTTACTAAACACCAAATGACACTGTTTTCGACACTCTCGAAGCTTTGAGGGACAATCAGGGGAAAGCCTCAAAGCATCATGAGGCTTCAGTTGTCATATATGAAAACTATCGTAATTGTTATTTAAGTAGAAACAACAGTAGGAGCCACAGTACTTTTAGAAGGAAGCAAGGACTTTTATTTCATATCCGCTATAGTGTGTCGACCGGAAGTTGGATCAGGATCGGGTCGGCTGCAGTCAGTTCTCTTCATCACTCTCGCGCCTAACGGCCATCTTCCTTCAGTTCGAGAAGACTGTTCCTGTAGACATGGCCGACTATTCTAGCGTGGCTCCGCCGTCCTCAAACGCCGGTGGAGGGATGAACGATGCTTTTAAAGACGCTCTTCAGAGGGCCAGACAAGTGAGTGCTTCGAAATAGTCTGAAAATATTCTGTGTGTCCAAGCTTTCCGTGTAGCGTAAAATCCAAAACGAAGCGTAACGAGTTCGTTAGCTAACGTGCTAATGTGAGGCCTTGATGCGTTGCAACAAAGAGGTTTCAGTTTTGCGCGTTTTTATTTTTTACTCGCATATTTCAAGGTTTATCGGAAGAAGAATGACGTTTTATAGATCATACGTATGTTTCGCACAAGTTGTTATAGACTAAAGAGCAAACGAGTAGTTTTAGCTCCACATTATCACAAATTTACGCAAACTGTAATTTACATACAACCAGACGCTTATAGCTGGAAATAGGCCATTAGATATAGGATGGCCTCAATAGAGTCCGTAGTTTCGTTTCAGCCATTTCTATAAGTAAGCGGAGTTTGTACTAATTTACAGGAAATCGAAAGTTTCTACTTTTTTTTTTTTTTTTTTTTTTTTTTTTTGGTGCTGACGAGTCGTTCTATTTTTGTTCAGGACAACGGTAGAGATTGTACAGGCCTCATACTCATATGTTACAGGGTTATTACACGGGCTAATCGAAAACCGTTTAACTTTGTAATTCACAATTTTTTAGATTGCTGCAAAAATAGGAGGTGATGGTGTACCCCCCTCTCCAGCCTCCAATGAGTTTGGTTATGGAGGACAGAAGAGACCCCTTGAAGATGGAGGTAAGTTCATAGGAGCCATGTTGTGGCTTTATTATTGTGGATATTTGTCGGTGTAAACCACATTATTATTCATAACTGATTGAAATAAGTGTAACATTTTTAATGAAATTAATGTGCTATGTTTTTGTTAAATAATATATTTTTCTATAATGTTTTATATTGAGCTGAACCCTTCATCTTCAATGTATGCCTCTTGTACTTTTATAAAACAATACAAATTTTAGAGAGACATTTTACACCTTTTTTTGCTGTAAAGCCGGCATGAAACAAAAGTTGAGATTATCTTGAGGACTGCTTACAATCACGTATTAAATATAGTGGGTATGCACGTGACTTCACGGTTGGCCGGAGTGACTGCAGTTACGCCCACTGAGCGGCAAAAAGGCTTGTGGTTTTCAGCGTGAATGCTGCGAAAAACACTTAAAACGGAAAAGAGCTTTGTGATTGACTGTACAAATAGATTTGACAAGAAATCTGAGGTATATTTTTACAGACTGACGAAGGGTACTTGAATGATCTCGAGTCGCTTCAAAAAACTTTTGTAACTTATTTGATGTGTGAGCACTAGGGATGAAAATATTTTTTTGGTACGATTATTGTGTGAGGAATAATCACTGTTTCACAATTATGTATTCATTAATTTTACAACACTACTAATGTATAAAATCATATGAACACTCTTTAAAGTGTTATTTATTGCCACCTTTTGAAACCGAAATTACACAGTAACCAAATTATACAGCACAAAAATAATATAGACAAACAAAAAGCCCATCTCTCCGTTTGGAAGTAAAGAAAGGTGACCCCTGCTCTGTAAACATCTGTGCCAGTATTTATTATTTGAAAATAACAAATGGAAATAGATCACACAAGGATTTAGTGTTTTTCAGTTTGTGCATTCTTTTTACATTTCTTTTGGACATGAGAACTTGGAAACATGATGAGAGCATTTCTATTTTTTTTTTTTTTTCATTTAAACTAATGATAGTATAACAGGGGTAATAAATCACAATGAAAATAAAAATAATCAATCTTTGTCTCTTTGGAATTAAATATAAGCTAAATATTAGCTATGTATTTCCCTTTTAACTCTTTCTCTGCTATTGACAAGTTCTCGTCTTTGACTAGTTTTTCCGGCTTTCCATGTTTTCACTATCTCCAGATCAATACACAGACGAAGAAGCAGAAACGAGCGATCTCACATGTAAGCAGATGCATATGAAAAATGACGTGATCAACAGCATTAAACAGTATATAAATCAAAACTGCCTAACATCACTGAATGAAATGTCGACCCAGGACGAGCTATAGGACTGTGAAGCTTTGGGGGTGTTGATGGACTCAATCTAATGTTACTCCATCTGTGTTTTACATGTACATGAATCTAGAATACATTTTTTTTTGTGAATTTTTTTTTCTTCTTTTTTTTGGTGGAAATAAAGCTTTGCTGTTTGGTCCCTCTGGCATAGTTAATCTAGTATGTAGAGTAGTAACCTCAGTGTCTGTAAGCACGACACTTTAAGCTGTGTAATTTTGCACCGCTAGTGTAATTTTGTTTTCATTTTGTGAAAGTTGCAACAGTTCTATGCAACAGAAACATTTTACGATTAATTCACTGTGATGTTTTAAATCATGGTTAATTGTGAAATGTCCACATTCACTACGAACTCTCTGCCTGTATATCTGTGCCCTAGACATGCAGATATACATACAGGGTTGTGCAATCCCTAGTTGATGAGAACAGTGTTTTTAAACTCATGCACTTTTAATTTATGCATTTGGATAAAAATTATTTTTAGTTTTTTCAAAGGCTGATTTGTATCCCCAAAAATGTTTTCTTTTTTTTTTTTATATATATTTTCCATCAATTTCCTATTGTCACATTTGTGACTTTTTAATACCACTTTTCAAATCATGTCAATTTTTTGTGTGGCAAAAGTCACAAAGTTTCATGCCATTCCAATTGCATAAAAAAAAATAAAAAATTTTCGATACTACAAAGTTATTGTTTTAGTTGTTTTAGTCTAAACTGTCTTTTTTTCTCTCTTTAGATCAACCAGAAACCAAGAAGGTTCCACCAAGTGATCGTAAGCATTGCTTTTTTTTTTTTTTTCAACATTAAACTGATTATGTATTAAATGTGGCTTTGTTGTTTGCTCATCTCATAAGTTCATGCTTTCATTTGCCACAGCTTTTTCATCCATGGGAGGCATGGGTGGCCCACCAAGGTAAATTTAATTCTTTTAATCAGTATGAATGCAATCTGTATTTATCTGTGTGTGTGTGTGTGTGTGTGTATATATATATATATATATATATATATATATATATATATATATATATATATAATATATATATATATTTTTTTTTTACATTATTTACATTTCTCTTGCACCTTCTAATGATGCTATCATGTCTATGTGCAGGTCTATATCAGAAGAGTACAAGGTTCCAGATGGCATGGTTGGCTTCAGTACGTTGACCATTTTGATTGTTCTGAATTCATATCTAGGACTAGATGCTTTTGAAGACTTGTTTAAAACTCATTAATAATGCAATGTTAATTAAACACTCATTTGCAGTTATTGGAAGAGGAGGAGAACAGATATCAAGAATCCAGCAAGACTCAGGCTGCAAAATACAGATTGCTCCTGGTGAGTCAAAATTGCCGTGCCCTGACATTGTGTGTCGGAGTCTGACTGTTGTCTGCTCTTTGGAGCATAAATGAAAACTCTTATTCTGCACTATACCCAACAGACAGTGGTGGCATGCCTGAGAGGTCAGTGACATTAACAGGCTCACCTGACGCAATCCAGTGAGTATCAACATGTTTAGAAATGTTTATGGTTAAAATAAGTATTTTAAGTGGTTGAAAATAAATGTATGTTTCCATAATAGGACTGCAAAGAGGTTGCTCTCAGAGATTGTAGAGAAAGGCAGACCTTCTCCAGCATTCCACCACAATGATGGACCAGGGATGTCTGTTCAGGAGATAATGATCCCAGCCTCTAAAGCGGGTCTGGTAATTGGAAAGGGTGGAGAAACAATCAAACAGTTACAGGTAAGGTGCACAGATGTAGTTAAAGCAGAATGCATTAATTCAAAGATAGTTTGGGATTCCTACTTGTTCTGACTTTGAGCCATGAAGACTTTGATCTCTTTACATATTTGAGACGTTCACTGAATCCTACTGTTTAACTGAATCCATCTGTTTTCACTATTCCTTATTCAATATTCTTTAGTTCCTCCCTATTCAAGCTGGTACTGTTCCCAACAATGTCTGAAACATTTGTATTACTAAGTGCTTCATATTTATTGCCCTTTAAAGCTGAATCACTTTTTGTATTCCTCTTTTGTGAGTCTCTTTGGATAAAAGCAAGGGCTGTGATTAATTAGTAATTGTGCAACGCTTGTTTAACAGGAACGTGCTGGAGTCAAAATGGTCATGATTCAAGATGGACCCCAAAACACAGGTGCTGATAAACCACTCAGGATCTCCGGCGATCCATTTAAAGTTCAGGTGAGTACATTGAGGCATTTGCATTGCTACATTGATATTTTACCAAATTATGGAAAACTCATCTATATTTTTTTTATAATGGCATGTCTTGGTCTGTACAGCAAGCAAAAGACATGGTGATGGATCTGATCAGAGATCAGGGTTTCCGGGAACAGAGAGGAGAATATGGTTCAAGAGTTAGTGGTGGAGAAGGTGGTCTGGATGTAAGTACTGTTTGATGAGATGCACCTAATATTTTGACTGTGTGATTTTATACTCTTAAATGGAATTTTGACTCAATTGAAATTATTTTGCTGTTGCTTTAGGTCCCTGTGCCAAGGTTTGCAGTGGGAATTGTGATTGGCAGGAATGGTGAAATGATCAAGAAGATTCAGAATGATACTGGTGTGAGGATTCAGTTCAAACCAGGTGAATGAGTTAATATGCACTGCAGTGTAATGCTGCGTTCACACCGAACGCGTCTGGGGTGTAAAAATTTGCGCCAGACGTGTCTAGTTGGACGCTTGAGCATTTTGAAGTCAGACGCTTCAGACGCGCGTAAAATTCGCGTCATGGGAGGGGCTTTCATCTCTTTCTGCACAGATCCTCTGAATAAACACACAATCTCGTCAGTTGGAAACCTGTAGCGGCAATTAAACACGGTTATGCCGGCTGACTTTTACTAGCTAGAAGGTGGGCTAGTATCAACGGCTAAAATCATGCAAAAAGTTTTACAACTAACCAGATTGTCCGATTTCTTCGCTTATTCCCTTCCAGGCAAGGTCCTTTTTATTCCTGTCTCGATAAAAAATATAATGACACATCATAGAGCTCAGGGTGGCCACACACAGCGACATCTTTGTTCTCTTCTCCACCACTGATTACATCATAAACACGTTACTACCAAAGCAGAGTCCCTGATTGATTAACGTGCCGCGAATTTACGCCAAAGTTCAGCTCAGGCGTTTGGGCGTCAGACGCTCAATTCGCGCGTCAGCCGCGTGAACGCTCAATTCGCGCCGCGCTAGACGCTTGATTCGCGCCGCAGGACACCTAGACGCGCGTTTACATTGACTTAACATGTAAATCAGACGCCCCAAACGCGTTCGGTGTGAACGCAGCATAAAGCAAAATCTAAATCTGTCTCAGCTCTTTTACACAGATGTTTGTTTTTTGCTTCAGATGATGGCACCACACCAGAGAGGATCGCTCAGATCATGGGGCCTCCAGACAGGGCACAGCATGCAGCAGATATCATAACTGATCTACTGAGAAGTGTGCAGGCAGGAGGCCCCCCTGGTCATGGTGGGGGTAGAGGAAGAGGCCGTGGGCAGGGAAACTGGAACATGGGCCCTCCTGGAGGCCTGCAAGAATTCACTTTCACTGTGCCTTCCATGAAGACGGGCCTCATTATTGGCAAAGGTTAGTTGTTGCTGGTAATTATTTTACCTTTGAAAGGATATGCAATTTTTTGTTAATTGGTTAATAAATGAACACTTACGTAATTTCTTTCTCTCTCTCTCTCTCTCTCTCTAGGGGGTGAAACAATTAAGAGCATCAGCCAGCAGTCTGGAGCCAGGATAGAGTTACAAAGAAACCCTCCACCTAATTCAGACCCTAATATAAAGATCTTTACAGTCCGTGGGTCACCCCAACAGATTGATTACGCCAGGCAACTGGTTGAGGAGAAAATTGGAGTTGAGTGTCTTGATTTCTAACTTGAAGTCTAACAAAATTTTGCAAATTTTTTGGGTGAACATGAAATGAAGAGTACAGATGTCATTTTGAGGGGGAGGGGAGCTTAATGTTTTTGATTAAATATTACGAGGGCATTTGAATTTATAAGTACTGCAACATTCTTTAAAAATAAATAAATAAAAAATAAATTTTCAGATTTCATTGTGGTTTTAAAATGTTTATTTTGGTTTGTCATAGGGTCCAGTTAGCCCTATGGGTGGCCCTCATGGTGGTCCTGGGCCCCACGGAGGTCCTTCTCATGGCCCCCCTGGTCCACCAGGACCTCCTGCTCCCATGGGCCCATACAACCCTGGGCCCTATGGCCAGGGTCCTCCTGGACCACAGTAAGAACTTTCTGCTTCATGATGTTTAGCATATGTCAATGTTTTCACTTGTTCTTAATGGGTCAATTGAATTTGAGAAACTTAGTGTATCTTAATTTTATTCTCAGTGGCCCTCCAGCACCATACCAGCCTCAAGGCTGGGGCAACGGATACCCCCACTGGCAGCAAGGGCAGCCAGATCCCAGTAAGTGCCCATAGCTGTGCTAATTAGGGTTGGTTCAGAGAGGTAGTATTCTAATTCTTTTCCTCGTTGCTAGTCAAAGTCATTGTCACTTCAGTTGTCTGTTGGAGGAAAAATTAAGTTGGCTAATCTGTTGTTTGTTCTCCAGATAAAGCAGCAGCTGATGCTAATGCTGCAGCATGGGCAGCCTATTATTCTCAGTACCAGCAGCAGCCCCAGGGCCCCATGACACCCACTTCAGCAGCCCCAGGCACAACCCAGTCCAACGGACAAGGTAAGTTTTTACATGCACTCCACAAAACTGCCACCCTCCCTTCACTAAAGATCTACAGTCTGTTGTACAGTAGTTCTTATTAGCCTTTCAGTGTAGCCATCACTGCACAGTACAATATCCAATTTTTTTTTTCAAAATATATAATAGTCTTTATCCGTTGATCTGGGGTGGCCTTTTTCGACTAGCACTCATGGACAGGGCAGTTTCTGAGACACTCAACCTGTTTGTGCAAAGTGCGCCACCTAGCCAGGTGGAGGACTTTCTGCAGCCTTTGAAAGAATGGTTGTCAATTTCTCAAATTGTACCATTTTTAACAGGTGACCCGCAAGCTCCAGGTCAAAGTGGACAGGCAGATTACACCAAGGCCTGGGAGGAATATTACAAGAAATTGGGTATAAATATTTTGCCAAATGTAGCTTCAGGTTATTTTATTTGAGAGATCAGGTTAAATAGCAGCAGGGCTTGAATAGCCAATCAGTGCTGTTTTACTTTTGGAGTTTTGGGAGGGAAATTAGTGGCGTGAGTTTTTTTTTTTTTGGGGTGCTTGTCCACAGAAATATTGGTCTCAAACCCTGCTGTTCAGAATGAGGAGCTGTAGTGTCTCAACAGGTAGAATAGGATTAACACATTGAAAACCTCATGATCATTTTCGTATATGCCTATAATGGATAAATATATACTTTTCCAAATTTGTGCCTGATATTACTGTATTTCAATGCCAGTTGCACTTATAAATGGGCTGGGCGATAATAATTATCGTGATAAAATTTCCCTTGATAGAATTATAACAAAAGTTTGATATGTTTATGTACCAAAAACTGAACAAAGCAACGCTATTCGTTTGAACTGTGCCACACGGACCATTTATCTGCTTGGCTCAAATGGCAGCATAAGCTTACTAGAGCAGATGCATTTACTTGCTGATCGGTCTCGATCACGCAACCACTAAACGATGCTGTGAGATCTAGTGAGAAGCGCTTGAATTCATCCAAGAACACAAATGTTTCAGTGATTTAAACTAGAAGAAACAGCGCTGACATTCTCAATAGCACTGACAAACACAAGAAACATTTCGCCATGGACGATCCAGTTAGAAGGCCTTTTAATCTACAAACCACCATCATTTAACATGGATTTACTGTAATAGTAACTGGCTGACCCACATTGTACAGTAGCCCACTGGGAAAACTCCCAGTGCTCCAGGTATCCATATGGTAATGTGGCAGAAATATGGTATATTCCTATCGAATTGTATAATATTATTGTAGAAATGCATTAAAGCAGCAATGGAAAAATTTTGTCATTAAGCTATAGCATTTGTGCACTTGTATTTATAGTAAAAATGTATTTAGGCTAATGTTTTTATAACAAATACCATAGAAACCATATAGTTACATTTTACCATGGTAGTAAGGTGCTATATGTGTGGTTTTACCCATGGTTATCATGATCCAGATGTATGATACTATGGATGACCAATGGTTAATTTTAAATAAAAGTAGACTCCTAACTCAAACATTACCCTTTGAGGTTTTAAATTTTTTGTTTATTAACTTAAATTTTATATCTACATCCCAACTCAAGCTGCTGTCAAATATGCATTTCTAGAAGACAAAACACATAATATTATTAATATTGTAGCCAGCACTGTAAGCTGTGCCGAAGATGTCATAGTCAGGCAACACAAACTATCACCTGTTAGAACATGCAGAAAAAAAGAGAGAAAAAATTTGATTAAAAGGGTTAGTTCACCCAAAAATGAAAATTGTCATTTACTCACCCTCATGTTGTTTCAAACCTGTAAGGGTTATTTCCTGTTGTTCACTGATCATTGTTTATATATAAATAAAAGCCTAAATTCAGTCTGTTCATCATATAAAGAAAATGATCTATTATCTTCAGAAAATTGACTAAACGGCTTTATTCATGAGATCGTAAAAATAATCTCTTTCATGAACTTTTTAAAGCGTCACAGTGGTGGTTGTAAGGATTTTTAATGAAGAGGATAGAAATGCCATATTTCTTCACTTGTGTTCCGAAGATGAACAAGTCTTACGGGTTTGGAATGACATGAAGGCAGTTATTAATGACAGAATTTTCATTTTTGGGTGAACTTTCACTTAAAGATATTTAAGAAAAAACACTGTAAAGGATTTTACTTAAGTTAACTTGTGTATATTTTGATGTGGAAAAATACTTTATTATAAATGTTTTGAATATTGTCCCTCAGATTTGTGGAATGTTCACCTGTTTGGCAAGTTTTTGTCATTCTGACAAAGTAGTTTGAGAGAATTTTTTTTTTTTTTTTTTTTTTTTAGGCCATATCGCCCAGCCCTGTTTATAAATATTAAATGTGAAAATACTGAAATTTGAAAGTCTTAATACTAACTTAATCTTCAATGAATGTTTTAATCGAACCATTATTCTGATGTTAGTCAAACTTAGATTTTTGTATAATGAATTTGGTGGTATACTTAATAGTTGCATGACAGAATTGCCAATAGATAATTCAGTTATCTTCAATGTGATTGTTCTGTGTAGGCTCATGATTAACGTCTGTTTGATCTTGTCTCTTCAGGTCAAGGACAGCCTCAGCAGGACTACACGAAGGCATGGGAAGAGTACTATAAGAAACAAGGTGAGACATGAATGTGAATGTAGACGCCTCGATTTCTAAAAGTTTTGGGCAGCTGCAACTCTTTTCACAGTCCTCTGCAGTAGAGCTGCTGTGGACTCAGCTGCCCTAGAGTAAAGTAGTGGGTTTCTGTCCCGGCTATCCGAGATAGTGTGGCCGGGGTCGTTCCCCCTCTTACAAACATTGTCATGGACTTTAGATTTAACCACGTACTAATTGGTGATTTAACAATATTGCTTCACCTGTCATTAATGCTTTGGGTTTTATTTAATCTCAGGTCAAGCTGCTCCTCAGGCAGCTGCAGCAGCAGCGACGACTCAGCCAGGAGGTCAGCCAGATTACAGTGCAGCGTGGGCAGAGTACTACCGCCAACAGGCAGCGTACTACGGCCAAGGCGCCCCTCAGGCTATGGGAGCTGCACCCCAGGCTCAGCAGGTACACTTCCACTAAAACTTTTTGCCTTTTGCTCTCTTCTGATGTGCATGTGTACTGTTTTTGTCCCCCCTTTTTTTCTAACATTTACTTCCACAGGTTCAGCAGGTTTCCAGATGAGTCATCGATACAACACTTAACCAAACACTTTCCTCCTCAAACAGGCTTCTTTTATCTATTTTCTTTTCTTTTCTTTTTATTTTTTTTTTATTTTGGGAGGGTGTTGCATAAATGTTTCTGCTCTTAACATGTTGTGTATTTCTTATGTATTTCTTCTGCACAGGGCCAGTAATGTGAAGTGGACATAAAGTAAATGCTACATTGTCAGAAAAAAACCTTTGTTAAATGTTTGGATGCAGACGCCATGATGAAGATCTTAATTTCATTGGTTTGAGTGTTTAAGATAGATCGCAGACCGGCTCCAAAGTCAAGATATATATATATTTTTTTCCTTTTTGTTTTGCCACTCTTGTAAATGAACGGTTTGTTTTTAGTCGGGTAATATTGGTCATTCCAGCTCCTGTATCTCCTGTATCTCATGTAGTTTTGAGACTAAACTTTAGTCATTTCCATGTAAATCATCTCAGTTTTAATATGATATGCCTGTTGTGTTTTGCAATAAAACAATGAAACCTCCTGTGTTGGTAAGTGGGGTGCAAAGGTGGGGAATGTTGTGAAAATTGAATTTCCTGTTTTGGGACAGGGTGGGGGGGGTCTTGTATGCAAATTTCCAGAAAGAAAATGTTGCTCCTGTTTTTTTTTTTTTTTTTTTTTTTTTTTTTTCTCCAACTGTCTATATTACCCTTGATTTTTAGTTTGATTCCTGGTCTATTTTAAAGTCGCAATTAAGAGATCATTGATCGTTTGACATTGCTTGTTTGACAAATGGACAGCTGTTTTTTTTTTTTTTTTTTTTTTATATATATAAAACTGGTCATTGCTGTGTATGTAGGTATAGGCAGGTTATCTAAGGCAAAGTGGCTTGGTGTTGGCAAGGTATGTGATTAATTCAATAACTCTTAAGTGCTGTAGTGTTGCTCATTCTTGTACTGCATTTCACCTGGTTTGTTGAGGTAGTGTGCACTGTTAATGCGAGACATTTCCTCCCTCACAGGCAAGATTAGGAAGGCGGTAAGCAAGTATGCGTCTTTACATAAACTGTTCCTTTTATATTGTGACTGCAATCATGTTGCAAGTATTTTAGTTTGTTCTCCAAGTTTGCTGCTTTTTTACAGGGCAGGTCAAGTGTTCTGATCAACAGTCATGCCTTGCGAAATTACTTGTCCCCATCATATATTTTAAATGTCTAAAATCCACCAATTGTGTATATATTTATATCAATATTGCTGCCATTTCTAAAACGTTTTGATACGATTAAAAAAAGCTCAAATGCGAACGTGGACTACTTTTTTGTCTGCCCATTGTTTGTTAGCATTTTTCCAATATAGGCCTGTAGGTTTTTGGAGACTCTGGCCTTCCACACCAGTGAAATGAGCTCTCCACTGTAAGTACAAAATGTACATGACTTTGCGGCCCAATTTGTTTTTTTTTTTTTGCTGTCAATGCATTGTCTTTGACTGACTGAAACGCAATGTATTTAAATATCTAAATGTTGCCCTTTTTGGGTAAGTATGTCAGGGCTGTAATTTTGATTTTACATGCATTCAAAATAATGACCCTTTTTCACATTGGACTGTTATTTTTGCCATAACAGCATTGTGTGATATTTACAAATTGAGTCCTTGCCATGTTGACACTGCTTTAGACATTTAGGACTTGTCTCTCAGACTTATCATATGAAACTGTGAACTGTATCACTGTGTTTAAGTCAGGACGTCTGTAGAATCCGCATCTTTTTCCCATCTGACTTAACACTGAATATACATTTTTGTGACTTGCCAAGTGTTTTGTACTGCATAGACCTATAAAGACCCTCAGCAAATGACCTCTTTCAGATGTTAATTGGTATTAATGTCCAATTTCTAAATCTGTGCCTGACCTGCTTGTGTGATTTGAGGTCATTGAGGCTGTCAATTTGATTCAAGTTCTTTTGATTTGACTGTTCATTAGTGAGCAGTGCAATGTCTAATTTTGCAGTGTCATCCCTGACCTTGCACCTTAGGTTCTGCAGCAATAACACAGGTAAGAGTATCCTAAGAAATCAAAACAGTTGAACCTGTGATATAGTGTAATGCTTTTCACATTTAAAACAAGGGTCAATATGTGCCGCTTTTTCAATTAAGGATGTCTCTTGTAGAAAATAGACTGGCGTATGCCACAAATGTCGGAATTTAGGTCTGCTGGAAATATGTTTTTGTCCATATGAATTGCATGGCATTGACGTTTAGCTCACAAAAATGTTTTTCATCTTTAACTAGGATTATGCTTTCCTAAATGAACCCAATGTGATTTATTTAATTAAAATTTGATTGCAAATTTGTTAGCTTCCTGGTAAGTCTGTTTAGTGTGGTCCTGTTCTCTACTGTTATACAATGCATGCAGATGCGAAATGCTCCAGTTAGTCCTATGAATGCACTCACTGATAACTGACGTATACTGTATGTATGCTCATGTTTCATTGGTTTGCAAGCTTTCTTGATGCCCCTCTGTAGTGCTAATGTTTGTCCCACATTGCTGCCTTCATTCTCACTCACAGTGTTGAAGATGCTGCAGGCGTAGTTCGTAGAATCAGGTCCTAGTTTGTCCGTAAGGAGGAATCCTTTGAGTCTGTCCCTCCGCAGAACGTACTGTTCAAGGGCTCCAATTATAAGGTAAAAATATATCATGAGGAATCTGTCATTGCAAAGTCAATGTTTCTATTAGTTTAGGGTGATGCCAGTTAGATTTGATTATAGAAATGTAGCCATATGTTTCTGTATTATTGGTTGACTAATGGTTCTATGAAATGTTCGAGTACATGCTTTGCCTTTTGTTGATAAGCGTAGGGATTTAATGTACATCAATGCTGTACAGATGGACCAGACCAGGAACCTTTTTTTTTCTTTTTAGTAGACATTTGCCAGACTGGTTTTAGTTAAAGAGTTTCTTTAAACCTAGTCTTTGTCCATTGCTGCATATCTTTTTGTATGCATGCAAGATGTGCTTTCCTTTGAGCAAATTGTTCACAACAGAATTCGTGGGGGTCTAAAAACGAAGAGAAAATCGGAGGCTAGCTGAGAAATTTGGAGCATGCCTTTGAGGTAAAACAAGCTATCATGAACTGTTAAAGCTGTTGAATGTACTGATTTTTGCTGAGAATTGTTGGTCTGAAATGTTGAAAATTGTTGCCATTGTCATCAATAAAATTGTAATCATTACAAATGACTGAGGTTATTTATCAGATTTCAGTTTCTTTATACAATAACACATACTGGCTTAACATATAAATTGTGAACTAAAACAAGCAGCTTTAACTCGTGTTTTACAGTACAAAATTTCATCACAATACATGTACTATTTGTAAGGCTTATATTCACAACATTCACCTGCTGTGTACTCATAGCATCACTGAGTGTCTAAAATTCATTGCCAGTGTTGAATATTAATTTCTATAAAGTGACCTACAGGAAGACAAATGGATAACATCCTTTATCAAAATACTTAAAGCTTTCAAGTCTCAAAACATCAAGGGCCTTAAAAATTCAGCTCATTTGTGTAAATCATTAAATGTCAAATTAAAACTACTAGAACACATTGAAGGCATATAAAATAAACATCTGTCCCTTTTTATCCACTTCATTTTAAACATTACACAAACTTTACACTGCATTAACATGGCACTAATAATTACTTGGAAGATGTGCACTGGACTCAGCAACTGTAGGCAATAAGTACATGTCCATGAAAATGTAGAGGATGTGACATACAGGTGTAGCTCACTGAACCTGTGCCTCCAGTAAAGCACTGGGTACAAGGTTCAAAATTGTTCCATTACAGCCGTTTAGGTGACAGATCATGTCCGTTCCCAGGTAGGCCAGAAGCAGCTCAGAGCGTCGGTGAAGCAGGTGCAGGATATCTTCAGACAGTGTGTCTAGACTAGAGTAACGCACTTTATCCAGGTCAAAGATGTCCTTCAGAAAGAACAGCACCTGCTCCTATGGGACAAAAGATAAACTATTCCTGATAATCTATATTCAACATAGTCAAAGTTGAAGGCAGAGTCCTTCATGTGGATGAACCACTAATATTTGGTCTAACGGGTGGAATAATATTTACGTTGTCATTTGAAGTGCAGGTCGGGAATGACTGATAGGCAGTGCATAAAAGAATGCTTAATGATGGTTTAATTACGTGTTACATGAGAGAATGTCTACCTGATGTAGTAGATTTAAAGTGCCCCTTTACACTTTTTCAAATATTACCTTTCATGCATTGTGTAATATAGCTGTCTGTGAATGTAAATGGTCTGTAAAGTTGAAAGTGTATGATAGTTACTGTCTCCCAAAAAGAGGAATCGACTCTGAACCGCCTAAACGAATCATCATGAATTCCAGTCTCGCTTCCTTGGCCTACATAACACAGTAACGAATTTGCATACTGCCCACATAGTCTTCACTGGTTGCCCGCGAACATCTACTTTGAGCCACCCTCAAACACTATGGCTGGGAGCTGGTGTGTACATGTTGAGAAAATGCTGATCTCTGCACTTGCAAAAGCAAATTCTCTTTGTATACTAAAGAAATCAGTGGTTAAAATTAACACCGCGGTACAACCTTTTGTGTTGCCATCATTTTACTGACGCCTGCTTCTCGAATCTCGGCAAGGTCAATGTGGCATTTGCAAAAGGCTTATCCATTAAAGATGAGACAGTACCCACTTTATTTGGACCAACTTTATCTTCTGAATCACAACTTGTAAGTATGAGTAATCATTTATGTATATTTTCTGCCAGTGCTCAAAATACATAGTTGTTTTTTATATTGTGGATACCCAGTGCAGCTGTAGGTCTCCAGCTAACTTAAGTTACTGTCTTACTGAAACAGTTCTGCTAATCAGCTGTGGGCCCACTGTTGCCTAAAATTGTGTCCATTAATGCAGAATGTCAGTTGATCTTACTATAAGTAATGATAAAGGATGGAGCAAGATTTGTTTTACAAACTGCAATGTTACATCAGTCATTCACGTTAGTACTTGGCTAATGTATTTAGGAAGAGCCGTGGCCGTTTCGTTTCCTACACGCACTCTAAACGGTAGAGCAATTACCTCAGGGCCATCTGATCAATCGACGCAGACTTGCAGAAGGGAGGGGTTTAGAGAGACTGAAGCTTCAAACGAGTCTTTGAGAAATGAGGATCTGCAATGTATATAGTGAGAAAATGAAAGTGCCTTTTGACTTGTTAAACCTGTTGTAGGAGTCCTCAAAAAAAAAATTAGGAACCTTTAAAATAGCAAAATGGGCCACTTTAATGCTGGTCTGGTTCGAGGTCTTTGTCAAATGAAATTACATTACTGCTGCTGACGGATAATGGGTCGGGTGTTCTGTTAAGTACTGCAGGTGTGGGTTTAACAATCAGGACCCACAAAAGACTCTTGAAGAAATTGGTGAAGATTATACCTTGGTAGTATCACATAACCATCAGACCCCCTAATCATCAATATTAAATTTGGCCCTGCAGAGTTTAATCTATTCCTAATTCAAGACACATGAGCAAGCTAATCAAGGTATTCTGCTTTACTAGAAAATTACAGGTAGTGGAGTTTGCAGGGCAGTGGACTTCCAGGGCCAGATTAGAGGAACCCTACCCTACTTGGACAAAGAGCTAACATAATCTTTTATGCAGGGGTGTCCAATCTTGCTCTTCGAGGGCCAAGGTCCTGCAGAGTTCAGCTTTAACTGGTTCTGGTGTATTTAATTCAGCGTTTCCCAAGCCTGTACACATTTTGGATGTGTGCCTTAACTGACCCATTCATTTCAGGTCTTGGGTTTTGTCTAAAATCGCCCCCATATCCTTAAATAGGGCACTATTTGAGGGAACAGCCATTTGTAGTGGTGTCCGAAATAGTGTTGCACGATATACCGGTACTAGAAAGGTATCGCGATACCCTGCTTTTAGAAACGGTACGGTTCTTCATTTTATTAGTACCGGTACTTTGAGTACCAGCTGTATTTCCTAATGTGCGACAGCAGGGGCAGTGTGCGTGCAGCGCGCTGCTTCTGAGGCACATTGAGTGCGTGTTTATTCCTCCCAACTGCGCAACGGCTTTTATGGTGACCAAACGAGAGGTATGGCTGCAAATACAGGTGCTCTTGCAGACCGTCCACAAATTCTTGAGAAAGCAGATGCACAAAGCAAAATATGGCATTATTTTGCTTACATTGCGACAGCCAGGGCAAGCCCACGGACACCACGAAGCCCGTCTGCAAAATATGTTACAAAATAACGCAAGCGAAGGGACTCAAAAGCATCTTGCCGACAAACATCCCGATTTGTACAAAGAATTTAAAGAGCGACAGGTTAGTGAATGTGATGCCAGCATTATGTTTATGCTCTCAAAAATTAAATGAGTGTTATTTATATTACTCATGCAAGCAGACATCCGCAAAGAGGTGTAACGTTATTATTGATTCTAATAAGTGATATCTGGTTGCTAAAATAAAATTAATTGAAAAAAAAACAAAAAAAAAAACAAATATGTGAAGGGAATATACAGTTATATCAAACCAATTTATGCTTTAATAACATTGCTCTAATTACATTATAGCTCTAATTCCAATCACACAATTCATTATTTACATGCAGTTAGTGAAGGAATTGCGCTAAATGACACACAACAGAAGCGCTCTCTAGCGTGCGCTCTCTCTCTGTCGCTCGCGCGATCAGTTCTCCTCGCACCTGAATAGTCAAATACACGTGCACACAGATGTCTAAATGTCCATCGTGTGGAGTATCTCGCGTGAATACAGTCGGTTATGGCTTAAGTGGACGTAAACAGGTGGGTGATAACTGGATAGTTGTCAGTTATGTCCATGCATTCAGCAGCTCAATTAAATAGGCCTACCTGTCTGTCATTAATGTTAATCAAACAACAAAAGATGATAAATGCAGGCTATATGTTAAATAAACCTAGTGTATCTGAAAAAAGATTATTTTTAATTTACTATTGTTTTTGTAATTTGATTCTTTGTTCTTTTATATAGCCTAACACAACTTGTTCTCATACTAGCTCATGCTGATATTGTCCACCTCTTTCCCACCTATACCAGCTGATATACAATGTAATCTTGATTTGGGTGGTCAGTCTGCATTTAAAAGTTTGAAAGGGTTTTAAATCTTCTAAATCAAGTAAAATGACTCAAAGAAATTTAATATAATCATATAAATCATATCATATAAAATGTAATTTACCAACATCAAAATTGTGGCCAGTGAAAATGCTGAGTGGCTAGTAACTTTGGAAAACCACTAGCCACAGTGGCTGGTGAGTGAAAAAAGTTAATATCAAGCCCTGCTTACATGTATTTAAAAAAAAAAAAAACAGGAAAAAAGCATAATAGCACATAATTTACAATTTTCTTGAGCATGAAAATAATAAACTTTAAAAATTATATTAAATCTAACTCTGTAACTTCATGGCAATGAAGCTCAAATCCAGAATTTTCAGCTGCACACTGGTGAAGAAAGAAGTTCTGTCATATGTTATTTATTTACTTTTCCTACTGTTTTAAGTTTTTGCCATAGTATCGTTTAAGTATCGGTATCGTGATACTGAAGTTGGGTATCGTATCGAAGTCAAAATTTTGGTATCGTGACAACACTAGTCCGAAACCATAGTGGACGTTATAGAGTGCACATCATGGAGTACACTCATTTAATCCAACTATGCACTACAATAATGAGTGTACAACCAATGTATGCTCAATGGCTAAAGAACACCCATAATGCTCTGTGATGGTCGTGCTGAATGAATTCCCATGTTTAGCCGGAAGATGACGCCGACAGTGGAATCATCAATCCATCCATTTTCCAAACCGCTGTGTAGGGGACGATTTCAAACACAGCCTTAGGCTACGTCTACACTAATCTGGATATATTTGAAAACAGAGTTTTCTTCTAAAAACGTTTAGCATCATTTACGCTAGGCATTTATTTACTTTCCGCCACTAAACAGCAACTGCAAGGAAACATTCTAGCTTCTTTGAAGAAACGCAGTATGTACAAATTGACATTAATTTTTTTAACAAGGCTGTCAAAACGGAGAGCATCCAAAACAACTGCTGTACAATGTCGTTCAGCATCTTGGCTGAATTGGTCATATGACTAAAAAAATGCGTCATCGTATTCAAAAGCCTCCGTTTTCACAGTACACACTATGGCACAAAGACGCCGTTTTCAAATTTATCCGATTTGGAGAGCATTTTCCAAAAGCTACGTTTTCATTGACTTAAAACGCCGTCTCAGTGTGGACGGGAGGCAAAAACAGAAAAATATACGTTTTCAGATGAAAACGTATTAGTGTGGACATGGCCTTAGAGTCTCTTATAATGAGCAGATGAGTTGTGTTAGGTGTGTTTGTGTAAGGTGTGTGCCTTCATGGCTGCATTTAACTCCACTTTTAGAAATACAATCACAAACTTGCTCTCGAGAGAATTCCCACTGCCATTTTGAAGTGTGTTTAACTTCAAGTGGATGAGGGAAGTTTATTTGGACAGACCTTCGAACCCTAGATTTTGACAGGGAGCAAGTCTACTCAACATGTACACTTCAGGCAGATCCACAGACCAAAAAAAAACAACTAAATAATAAATCAGCTCCATAGCAGATTAAGCGATCAAGGGCTTAGTTTTCATTTAAACACATTTCAAGGGCTCTGCCAGTAGTGGGCACCTATACAGCAATGACATACATCAGAATGAACGAGATAGAGGGAAGGGCATAACAAAATTGGACTTAAACACAGCCCAGGAACAGGGTTACTAGCAACTTCTAGTCAAGTAGGTTAGAGCAAAACTCTTTAGGAAAGTGGCCCTTCAGGAGCAGGATTGGACACCCCTGCTTTTGAGTATCCCAAAGAGATTCCCTCTGGACAAAGGGTGTCCATTCCTGCTCCTGGATGGCCACCTTCCTGCACAGTTCAGCTCTAACCCTAATTGGATAGACCTGAAGCAGCTAAAATGGGTTGACTTGGAAAGCCTCCTAGTTGTTAGCAGATGAATTACAATTTTTCTATATTCTATCAGCAAACTAAGTGCATGTTGTTTCCTCCAGCAAGGATAGGTCAAAGATTCAGTGCCATTGAACTTGGCAAATCCATTAACTAGTTATTGTGTGCAGTGCAAAACCTGTGCATCCTGATTCCTGCTAGTTGCATAGAAGGCCAGCCAAACAAACTCAATGAGGCATTTTTATTTTTAATTTTTTCACCAGTTCTTCCAAATTTAGTGATCAAAATTGATAAAACACACTAAAGGCCCAGATATACTTCAAACGAAATCAAAGAACGAACTGATGTGACGTTATTTCGAACAAAATCAGGCCAAAACAAAGTTGTTTTCTTTTTGGAAGTTCGAAACGGCTTGCCAAAACAAACTTTCAGGAAAAGTTTGCTTCAGCTGCAAAACACCTTCATGCCACCATTGGTCCGTGATGATAACGTAGTAGGAGGTGTGCGCCAAGGCTCCGCCTTCATTTGTGTGGAACCCTTCTCTGACTCATTTGATCTGCTTAGTTCGTTGAGATCTCCACAGGTGAAAACATGAACACACTGGATAGCCACTTTATAGTACAAAATGAAGTTGTGCTTCTGAGGCACTGACACTGTTTTTGTGTTTGCTACTGTAAAGCTGCTTGCTTTTAAGCAATCTATTGAATAAACATCTATTCTATATGATATATAAATAAACGTGACGTGACTGGAGTGCTAATTTGCTGAGCTCGTGCTAACATACCCATGTTATGATCAGATGCTTTTCTTATGCTTTCTATAAAAAAATGCTTGCTGTTTTCTCATTTTTGTTGTGTACATTTTGTTACGAAGAAAGTGTACAGCACGTATTTACATATTCATCTAACTGTCGCTCTCAGCAGCGTGGGCGGCGTCAGATGTTTGATTACAGTATATCGCAGCTCACACATTTCGGAAAAGAAAAGGAACTTCGTTTGAAGTATATCGGGGCCTTTAGCTATAACTTCAAAGTAATCTGGATGACTATGATTAGCTATTTCAAGTGTGTTTGATTAGGGTTAGAGCTAAACTCAGTAGGAAAGTGGATCTTATTTATCAAAAATAAATGTGGTGGGACGCATTAGACGGTTGGTGTATGTAGGCGTGCTATTTGAGACCGACATGCTTTAAGACTTTCTCAAGACTTTCTTTTCTTTAAGGTTCTCAAACCTGTCCTGGAGTACCACCTCCTAAAACATTTTGTATGTCTCCCTCATCTATCACACCTTATTCAACTTATGAGCTCATTAATAGAGACTGCAAGACCTAAAATGGGTGTGTCAGATACAGGGAGATGTACAAAATGTGCAGGGCTGGTGGTACTCCAGGAGAAGTCTGAGAACCACTTCTTTAAGATACAGAGATCATCAGATTACACTTTACCTTGAAGAAGCAGCAGAAATCATGCAGGGAATTTTTTGGACCTAGAAACCCCCAGGCCAAGACAGGACTTATGTGTTCACATACGGCATAGAAATGTGCAATGAAGCCGTCTTGAACCTACATACACAAAAATGAAATTAAAAAAGGTGTGTGAATTAATAAAAAAAAAAAAAAAAAAAAATATATGAACGCATGAACCGCATGCTGATTGCACATCTCCAACAATACCTGCATATGTTGTCTCTTCTGCTTCAGTACGGACCAACAACTTGATGCAACAGCCTATGAAGGTAAAATAACGTTTCATGAAATATCATTGTGTAATTAAAATGTAATTTTGTCAAATGATCAAATGCTAGAAATTCTGTACACACAGTCTCTTTGAAGGAGTTATTGAGCCAACGATTGTTAACCACATTTTGGATGGAGACTGGTGGATTCTCAAGATCCTCAAATGAATCCATAAGGATAAAGTCAAAAACGACGTCATAGAAATTCAGATGTTTAACCTGAAGAGAAAAGAAACCCCAAACTTATTAATCAAGATTAGGTGCATTTACAGTTTGATCTAATATACATTTTCAGGACAGGTCTTGTATCTGTATAAAATGAGATCTCTCACCCCTCTTGTGGAAAGCTCCATTTCTGTGTTCTCCCAGTGATCTGTTTGCTCCATGAAGCAGATCATTTCTTCAAACACCTCCTCAAATCTCTTTGGGCTCTGCAAACCACATAACACTTCTTTGTTGGGCTGGGGACTGTTCATATAATCACACGGAACAGAGAAAAGACACTCACCTTCCTTGATTTAACAATTATTGAAGACAATATTCTCTTTCCTGTGTCAGCCAGAAATGCTCTAGTTGCTCTTTCACATAAGATGACCTGAATTACAAAAGGTACAGTTTAAAAGTTTTCCCACACACTTTGAGTATGCTGGCATTCTTAGCAATGGCTGCCACATGCACATATCCTTAAGTGCACAAGAGTGTAGATGTGCCATTCATCATTTTAGGTTTCAGAAGGATCTTCTTGAATGCCATGTTTACAGCCTTACCCTTGATCCCTTACCCTTACCCTGAGGCAAGTGCCATGGCAGACTTCAACTTGAAAGTCAATGTGGCACTATGTCACAAAAGTGTGGACTCTGACTCTCGGAAGAAGACTGTGAGGGCTTTAGTGTTCCATTTGGACATGACCGCAGTCTACTTAAGACTGCCCCATGCAAGACCATTTTTTCACAATTGCTAAGACACAAAACCCCATTCTCTGAACCAAACGCTCAATGGCCTAAACCCATTTGTCAAATAAATCATTCTTTCTGCAAAACCTTAAACAAGTTCAAGTGGTTAGACACCCTTTGCGATTGTCATGCACTCTTCTCACTCACTAAAACATTTCGCACTGATGCACTTTTGTTGCAAAAAGGTAAACACAAATGGCAAAAGTTCAACACAACTACTCAGTGTTGTTACTGTGTACACACACTGGCTCAAAATTGTTCACACTTGTTTCTAATGATGTGATCAAACCAACTGCACAAAATACAAGCCAGCTCAGAGTGCACAGTTGCACTGAATGTTCATACCAACAATGGATGGAAACAATCTAAGAGGCAGAGGAGGAAGAGCATGTGTAAGAGGTGGTGGACGAGGGGGAAGAGGATGAGGACAAGTAAAAGCAAGGTGTGGAGAGTATTGTCAAGGCTGGATCCGGCACACCAGAGGGTTTTTCCTTTTGCTTGGCATGAGACATCATTGCCTGTGATGTGGACAAAGTCCTCAGGCCTGGACCCAACATGAAGATGTGGTGCTGAGGCAGAATGAATCTCATTGACTTCTGATTTTGCAGTTGTACTACTTTCTTGAGTGTACTGTAACATGTTTTTCATTTATTATAACTCAGAGTTTTCTTTGACCTTTTGCAGTTTGACTACATTTTTACAGTATGGAAGTACTGAATATAAAGAAATTCAATACTATACAATATCTACGGAAGAGGATTAGAGCCAAGCAATAATAAAACCATCTAGAGATTAAAGTTGTTAAATTGAGAAAAAAGTTGAGATAAAATGTTGAGAAAGTCATTAAATTACGAGAACAAATTCGTTAAATTTCGAGAAAAAAGTTATCCTGTTCTGTATATATCTGCAGTGTATACAGTATACAATTTATTCACCTTACTGAGTTGAGATTACAATACTTTTTATGTAACTACATCAAAGCATGTATGGTAAACAAATTTAGTAGTCTCTAATGAATGATCTGTAGTGTTTATATATTGCCTGATATGTGTATGATCTGAAAGCTTTGCTTGATTTTGAGAACAGGTAAAATGGTTTTAAAGCAATTGTTTGATTTTATCAGAAGAGTCAGTGGTTTTGTGAATGTAATTTGAAGATTTGGTTTTGTGTTCAATGTGCGAAAATGAGTGAGTTTCTAGAAATGTGTCTTAGCAATTGTGAAAAACTGTAAACATGAAATGAATTTAATACTTAAGGCTGTCAATTTAACAATGAAACAAGCAACCCCTCAGAATTAATCAAAGGCTATATTCATGACAAAAAAAAAAAACAATATAGAATTAAACATTGCAACATTACAATAAAAATACCCGTACATAACATCTTTCAGTTTGATATTCGATAGAAATTCTAAAATTTTTCCAAAACTATTTAATCTATTAACATTTATGAATTCAAATTTCTGAACAGAACCACTGCCTAGTAACATTAAAAACAGGTTGTCCAGAAAAATAGTGCTTAGTATTCAATGGACTAAACCCCACAAAACTGAACTTTGCATTCAGGACATGAGAAAGGAATATTTTACCTGACACGCCTGCCGTATACAGTGCAGCTTCGCCAGAAAGTCCGTATCTCCAAGGCATTCAAGCATCTCTGTTCTGATTTTAAAAGAAGATTACCAATGAACAACACAGTCTGCATAAAACAAGTAATATTTTCCAGAAATATTTGCAAACAAACTCGCCAAGTATATAAATTTTGTAAATTGTGAACACAAAGTTATGGACTGCAGCTTTAATAAAAATAATTTTATTTTATAGTACAATAATAGCAGGGAGTAAAATATATTCAAGCAGCGCATCACGGATTAAAGACATTTTAGAACAACAAAGAAACATACATGCGTGAGAAAAAGTGCGGAATGTGTTTGTCTTAAAAATATTTATTAAATGCAATAAGCCTTGAAAAAGAACTCTATGTACTACTCACGCCACCAGGCTCAGACCTAAAGCGCGCGCACAGAATGCCGCATTTCAGACAGCATGCAATCACAAATTCAGCTCTTGTTTGTGGATTATTGCACTTGAATGGTCAAAAATATGTCAAAATGTACATCATGGCAAGTATTCACATAAACACAATGGGGTATGTCTTTAGTGAACTTAAACAGTGTAACAGTTTAGACCCTCAGTTATTATAATTCGCATGCACATGCCTCAAAACATGCAGCTCATATTAATATAATTAAAGCGCAACCTTTGTGATTTGAAAATCACACTAATCAATATTCCGATTTCTATTCATTCACTGAAATTTAAATTTAGCTTCAGCCAAGTGACTTGTGCAACCTACTTTTTCCCCCACTCTGCGACCCACAGTTTGAAAACTCCTGGTCTAGTGGACTATATGAATTAAAGAATTGATTATTGTGATTATTATTACATTTATACAATATTTATTTGATTGAAAGTATTTTATCGATGTAGTAAGTGGGATCGTGCATGGCGGATGGTGATCAGGACCCTGACCTGAAGCTGATAAGGTCCCAATACACTTCAAGCTAAATCAAAGAGCGAACTGGCAAATGTAATTTCAAACAAAATGGGGTCAAAACAAACGGCATTCATTTGGAGTTCGGTCAGATGCGAGTAAAAATATTAAAGGTGCCCTAGAATCAAAATTTTAATTTACCTCAGCATAGTTAAATAACAAGAGTTCAGTACATGGAAAAGACATACAATGAGTTTCAAACCCCATTGCTTCCTTATGTAAATCTTATTTGCTCAAAAGACTTCCGGAAAACACGCGGATCTCAACATAACACCGACTGTTACGTAACAGTCGTGATCATTAATATGTATGACCCTAATATTTGCATATATGCCAGCCCATGTTCAAGGCATTAGACAAGGAAAGGCAGTATTAACATCTGGATGTGTGCACAGACAAGGTAAGCAAACAAGAACAACAGTGAAAAATGGCAGATGGAGCAATAATAACTGACATGATCCATGATAGCATGATATTTTCAGTGATATTTGTAAATTGTCTTTCTAAATGTTTCATTAGCATGTTGCCAATGTACTGTTAAATGTGGTTAAAGTTACCATCGTTTCTTACTGTATTCACGGAGACAAGAGCCGTCGCTATTTTCATTTTCAAACACTTTTAGTCTGTATAATTCATAAACAACTTCATTCTTGTAAATCTCTCCAACAGTGTA
This sequence comes from Chanodichthys erythropterus, assembly GCF_024489055.1. Taxonomy (NCBI): domain Eukaryota; kingdom Metazoa; phylum Chordata; class Actinopteri; order Cypriniformes; family Xenocyprididae; genus Chanodichthys; species Chanodichthys erythropterus. The sequence continues at coordinate 17,812,990 of NC_090236.1, read as the reverse complement.
GCATTAGCAGTTAGCCATAGAGCACAGCCTCAAACTCATACAGAATCAAATGTACCCATCAAAATAAATACTTTACAAGATGTTCGTCATGCATGCTGTATGCATGCTTCGAATTATGTGAGTAAAGGTTGAGGGTTATATTAGCTGTGTGAACTTTGTAAATGCACTGTAATATAGTCGAGAGCTTGTGTGGCAGTGAGCAGGCGAATTAAAGGGGTGGCGCGCTGCCAAAATCAGTGTATAGTTAATGATGCCCCAAAATAGGCAGTTAAAAAAATTAATTAAAAAAAATCTATGGGGTATTTTGAGCTGAAACTTCACAGACACATTCAGGAGACACCTTAGACTTAAATTACATCTTGTGAAAAAGCATTCTTGGGCACCTTTAACACAATGGAGAGCTGCTTTATAGTACAAATCGAAGTTATAATTCTCATTGAAAGTGATACTGACATTTTTTATGTTTAATAGTGTAAAGCTGTTTGTGGCAAAGCAATATATAGTAAAAAGCGCTGTATAAATAAACATGATGTGATTAAGTGGAGTGCCAAATTGCAGAGCTGATGCAAACATATCCACATCGCTAGAATTATATGCTGTTTTCTCACCGCTGTCATTTTTGTTGTGTTTATTTTGTTATTTAGAGGAAAGAGTGCAGTACATATCTGAACATCGCTCTAATCAGCATATGTGGTGTAGGAACGTTCATTAACAGTATACCGATTCAAAAACGTACTTTTCTAACTTTTTACCCATAAAGAATGAAAAAGGAACTTATTTGACATACTACATACTACTTGACTCACCGTAGCACTCGACAGGAGATCTTCCCCTCCTCAGCCATCTGCAGGGCGTCCTCATAGAACGGGTGATGACAGAATGCATGAGTACTCCTCTCTCTGTGCTCAGATAACTGCAACAGATTGCAAGATTTACAATGTTTTTTGCACAATTATTTAAAATTGTATATATTTTATGTCTGATATATTCTATTTCTTATTTATAAGTTGGTGCATGTCACCAAACAAATTGTGTCGACTAGGAATGTGCACCACAACTAATTTCATTAAAGTTTTAAACGAACTGACTAGTCTTAACAAACCCCCAAAAGAAAGTCAAAAAACAATGTGTATAAGCAAATAGCCCACTTACTCTATGAATCAAACAGTAAAATCCCATACTGAATGTTGCAAAAAATTAGGTCATATACATGTGATGTGTAACAAATTATTTAACCCTTACGCCGTTTCGAAAACCCTGTAACAGCTTTGGTGTTCACAGTCAAAAATGACCAGCCTTTTAAAAAATGTTTTTGTAAATCGCTTGTTAAAATATTTATCCCTAAATATTGGATTTAATCTTTTGGTCAACTTGTTTTCTTTCATTTAGGACAGGTTTTGTATTTCTTTTTGCAACTGATTGATCGTAGGCCTCATTGATCTGAGCTTAAGCACCTCAGTTTGTAAGCATTATTTATTTATAGTTTTTTTCAATATTATTTCAATATGCTTTAATGTTTCAATGAAATCATCTCTGGGTTAGAGGTTTTTATTAATTAGGATATTAATATAGGATCTCTTGTTGTAAAGTAAGTTTCATTTATAATATTTCCCCCCTTTAAACCAAAATATACTATACTATACAATGCAATATGATTTATAAACCAAATATAAAATCACAACAAATGTGCAAAAAAAAAAAAAAAAAAAAAGGTAAACTGCTAGTATTTCCCATGTCAACTAGTCTCGCATATACCTAGTGTCCCATAGATGACAGTGTCTCTCAGGGTGATCGATGGATAGGGAAAAGGGGGGGGGTAAATTTAAATGACCTAGGATTATTACATTTAAATACTCTTGCAGTACCATGGTAAAGATGTGGTAGCAGATGGTAAAACCCAGGATTACTTGAAAGATGTATTTAGTATAATACATGAAGAATATGTCAATGTCATTATAATTTTTTTTTTTATTGTAGACTACACATGATGGGATGTTGATGACGAACGTGATCTGAAGCATGTGCTGGCAACTCTGAGTGCCAAACAGCCCAAAATAAAACATATTCATGCTGAATCCCATAACCAAAGTCAAAGTCTGTGTCGGATATAAAGCAACCTGTTCAAACTGTCCAGTGTGTGCCACACAAGCTGACTGGCACACAGACTTCCCTCTCACCTCTGCAGCAGACACGAAGGAATCTGTCGAGGCGATGCTGATTGAATCTCTGAGACATGTGTCCTCCAAGTCCTCACACACTGAGAGATCCATGAGCTTGTCTGCCAGAGGAAATAAAGGAAGATTAGACTGAAGTGCCCTTATCTCACATGGGTGAGCAAACTTGGTCTAATTCCAAAACAGCAGACAGTATAAACAAGAAAGTCACATGGAAAGATTCAATGGAATTGAAGGACACACGTGCCTGTGGGTTTGCATGTGGAAGGGTGTGAATTGAGAGCATAATGCCTTGAGCGCTTGGCAGTGGGTAAGAGGTAGACCTGTAAACAGTTGTAAGGAAAGAACTTTGGACCATGACCAGCTTCTTTATTTAGATACTGAACATGAGATGATCCTAATACACAGCAGCACAAAGCAGAACGTGCACATTTGCACATCTACTGTGTCCAGTTCTTTCTTTGATGAAGAACTTAAAGGGTTAGTTCCACACCCGTAAGACCTTTGTTAATCTTCGGAACACAAATTTCGATATTTTAGTTGAAATCCGATGGCTCCGTGAGGCCTGCATAGGGAGCAATGACACTTCCTCTCTCAAGATCCATAAAAGGTACTAAAAACATATTTAAATCAGTTCATGTGAGTACAGTGGCTCTATATTAATATTATAAAGTGACAAGAATTTTTTTGGAGCGCCAAAAAAACTAAATAACGACTTATTTAGTGATGGCCGATTTCAAAACACTGCTTCAGGAAGCATCGGAGCGTTATGAATCAGCATATCGAATCATGATTCGGAGCGCTTGTCAAATAGCCAAGCTGCTGAAATCACATGACTCCGTCACTCCAAACAGCTGATTCGAACGCTGATTCATTATGCTCCGATGCTTCCTGAAGCAGTATTTGAAATCGGCCATCACTAAATAAGTCGTTATTTTGTACCAAAAATATTCTCATTGCTTTATAATATTAATATTGAACCACTGTACTCACATGAACTGATTTAAATATGTTTTTAATACATTAATGGATCGAGAGACAGGAAATGCCATTGCTCCCTATGCAGGCCTGATGGAGCCATCGGATTTCAACAAAGATATCTTAATTTGTGTTCCGAAGATTAACAAAGGTCTTACGGGTGTGGAACGGCATGAGTAATAAATGACAGAATTTTCATTTTTGGGTGAACTAACCCTTTAAGGCATAGCTCACTCAAATAAGAAAATTCTGTTGTTCCAAACCTGTATGACTTTCTTCTGCGAAAAACAAACAATATTTTGAAATTTTATCTTTGATCATACAATAAAACACTGTGTTGTTTTAGATCCCACTGACATTCATTGTATGGATTAAAATTATTGAAACATCCTCCAAATCATCTTTTGCGTTCCACAGAAGAAAGTCATACAGGTTTGCATCAACATGAGGAAAACCAAGTTATCGGCCATAGTCCATTTACACTTGCGGCTAGGGTTGCCAACTTCAGCAATGGAAAATAAAGGACAATCTTGGTCGTTTATAGAATAAGTACAGTTAAAGGTGATTTAAGTGACTTTGAATGTGACATGGTTGTTGGTGCCAGACAGGCTGGTCTGAGTATTTCAGAAACTGCTTATCTACTGGGATTTTCATGCACAACCCTTTTTGTCTGAAAAAAAGAGAAAATATCTGGTGAGCAGAATTTCTGTGGGGGAAAAATGTCTTTATTCCAGGAGGTCAGAGGAGAATTGCCAGTCTAGTTCAAGCTGATAGAAAGGCAACAGTAACTCAAATAACCACTCGTTACAACTAAGGTTTGCAGAAGAACATCCCTGAACGGATAACACATCAAACCTTGAAGCAGATTGGCTACAGCAGCAGAAGATCACACCGGGTGCCACTCCTGTCAACTAAGAACAGAGAAAAGAGGCACGTTGCCTGGTCTGATGGGTCTCAATTTCTGCTGCGACATTGAGATGATAGGGCAAATTTGGCGCAAACAACATCCATCCTGGCTTGTATCAACAGTTAAGGCTGGTGGTGTTGTAATGGTGTGTGGTATATTTTCTTGGCACATTTGGGGCCCTTAGTTCCAACTGAGCATCAATTAAACGCCACAGCCTACCTGAAAAATGTTGCTGACCATGTTTATGACCACAGTGTACCCATCTTCTGATGTCTACATCCAGCAGAATAATGCACCATGTCACAATCAAATCATCTCAAATTGTTTTTTTTTTGAGCATGACATATATGGTATCCACAGTCACCAGATCTCAATCCAATAGAGCACCTTTGACATGTGGTGTAACGGCAGATTCGCATAATGGTGAAGACAACAAATCTGCAGCAACTGTGAGATTCTGTCATGTCAATATGGACCAAAATCTCATCCCCCTTTTCAACCGATATGGTTCCAGTGCGAGTTCCCAGCCTGCGTCCGTTCTTGAACCGTTCTGTGCATTTCAACTGCAGAAAAGGGGGTTCTAGGCTGGACAGCTCTGTTTAACTCCGGTTAACTTGTTAACTTGAGTGGAGAAATGCTGTCACTGTCTATGGTAGTCTTGTTGAGCAGTGTAAAAACTTTGCATTACATTGCTCTTTATATCTAAATATATAAAACTGAGTGTGCAAGTGAGACCCAGCATGTGAAAGAGCGAGTGAATCAATGGTTTCAGTTTCAATACATCAGCAAAAAGGACAAATAAAGAGTACTGGGAGATTAAACAAGCTGCTGGTACGCTAGAATCACTCCCGGTACCATCAGTGCTGCACTGCCTGCACAAACAAGGGGAACGTGCACTGTATTTTAGACTGGTTATAGTCAGGTAAACCACATGTAGCAGCATTACTTCACCGTTCATTCCTCAAGTCTGTGGAAACACACGGCCAGTTAGCAGCAGGGTCCAGTTCGCCTGACCAAGAACAGGCTCTGGCTCCAGAATATGAACCTTTTTCTGGTGGAAAAGGGGTATGAGGAGGTGTTTCCAGCACCTTGTTTTATCTATGCCACAAAGAATTAAGGCATTTCTGAAGGCAAAAGGGGGCCAAACCCGGTACACACAAAGTGTACCAAATAAAGTGACTGGTGAGTATATGAATCCATAGGAAGTTATGGTTTAATAAAAATATACACATTATGACTCACTTGAACAACAAAAGGTGCACTGCTTATGCAATGGAACATGTCACACCAATTTTTTAAAAAAAGTAAATTTTTAGAGTACAGTCATGGGTAAAAGAGCTAAGACCAGTAGTAATGTTACATAAGACCATTCATTTACATTCACACACAGACACCTATCGACTTTACATGACTGACTAGTTTAACACTCACCGTTACTAGGAAGTGTTGAAGGGTCTGTCATTCCCAGCGCTCCCTCAAACTCCTCCTGGAGCCGATAGGCTCTCTGTAACAGAGACTCCAGCTTTCGGACGAAATCTGCACTGATGATGTCCTAATAAAGTGCAAAATCTTTAGTATATTTGCCTGTTTCACAGATAGGACTAGGCCTAAGTTCAGTTAGGATATTTAAGTAGATTTTAGAAACATACACTAGAAAAAAAATATTACTGGTGTGGCGCTAATATATTTTAAGATATGTCAGTACAAATTGATTTCAGTTAAAATGGCTCAAACATGCATTTTAGTCTGGGACTAGCTTAATCCTTGTCTTTGATACTGGGGGATTATGTTTTATGAACATACAGTTTCAGCTTAGGAAACACGTCCTGAGTAAATTGGGCCTACACATTAACATTAAGTGTTATTAATGTTTTTTAATGAGCGTTAGTGGCAAAGGTAACCTAAATACAAAACTGGGGGAAATGAGTGTGAACAATTACATTTCCAATACCAATAAATTACAAAAAATGCCTAGTACTGGCTGACAACCAATATGGTACCAATATCCATCTTATTTTTAACATAAAAGCATTTGTAACTTGAATGTGTCAGGCTTCCTATGTCATCCACTTCCGCACATTTCAACTGTACGGAAACAGTCCAATATGCTGCTTGATATTGCAAACTGAATATCATGCATCCCTACTAAGGACTAGTGATTGGCGGATAATACCTCCATGCTTTCTTCTGCAATGGCATCTCCAGCTCCCAGCTTTACAGACGCACAGCTCGCCTCATCTTCTGCTTGCCTGCTGCGGAATGTTAGTGCCTGCTCCCAACGCCGCAGGGCCTCCTCGAACAACTCCATTCCTGTGGGAGAACAAAAATACATGAGTCATCAATCCAACCTGTATATTCATCTGCAAAAATTTCCACATCAGATTTAGAACAGCATTTATGATTGTGAACGTACATGATTTCACTTCTTCTTTTTTTTTTTTCATTTGTGTCTCAAAGGATTAGTCCACTTTTAAATAAACTTTTCCTGATAATTTACTCACCCCCATGTCATCCAAGATGTTCATGTCTTTCTTTCGTCAGTCAAAAAGAAAACATTCCATAATTTTTCTCCTTATAGTGGACTTCAATTGTCTCCAAAAGGTTGAAGGTCAAAATTACAGTTTCAGTGCAGCTTCAAAGGGCTTTAAACGATACCAGATAAGGCCTCTCCTATTATGTTTACGGAATGAACGCAGCACCAGTTTCGTTTTTTTTCTATAAGTAGAATAGGGAAGGCGTAGGACATACAGCGTAAGCTTTTTGAAGAATGCATATACAGTTGTATTTACAGCATATACAGTTGTATTTTTTTTCGAAAATGACCGATCGTTTGGCTAGATAAGACCCTTATTCCTCGTCTGGTATCGTTTAAAGCCCTTTGAAGCTGCACTGAAACTGTAATTTTGACCTTCAACCATCTGGAGGCCATTGAAGTCCACTATAAGGAGAATAATCCTGGAATGTTTTCATCAAAAACCTTCATTTCTTTTCGACTGACGAAAGAAAGACATGAACATCTTGGATGACATGGGGGTGAGTCAATTATCAGGAAAAGTTTATTTAAAAGTGAACTAATCCTTTAATGTCCTAATATACTTGAAGCAAATTCAAAGAATGAACTGGTGTGATGTCTTCTGAACAAAATTAGGCTAAAACAAAGTTTTGATGAAGATGAAAATTGAAACGAGTTAATTTCAGGAGTTCGAAACAGCTTGCCAAGGCGAACTTTCCAGAACAGTTGTCTCCAGCTGGTAAACACACTGGTAAACAAACTACCATTGGTCCGTGGCGATTATGTAATAGGTAGGTTGGGCTCTTAGGCTCCGCCTTCTTTGACTTATAAATCTTCTCCAGTTCATTTCTCCTTTTCAGTCTGTCGCTATTATAGTTACTATAATATAGTTATAGTAACAAATACTGTAAAGCTTCTTTCTTTAAAGCAATATTTTGCATAAATTGGTACATAAATAATAGTGACATGGCATGGCTTGATTGGAGTGCTGAATTGCAGAGCTAATGCAAACACATCCACATCCAGGGCCTAAAACTAACTTTTTGCCACACCTACCAATGACTGGTGACATAAGTAGTGACAGGTTCAGAAATTGAATAAAGTAAACAAATGTAAAATAACACTACATAGTCTTCACTGTATAAGTCAAACATCCTTATTAATTAATCCTTATGAAACTTACAAAAGTTATTCAGTCAAGAGCAATGATTGATCTTTTCTTTGTCCTTTTTTGTTTGATTAACATTAAAAACACAGATAGCAGCATGAATATTAGGCTGCTGTCACTTTAAGAGCTAATGCACAGATCTAATATACTGATAATGTACACATGTGCATTACTTTCTCAACTGTTTACTAGGATATTCACTTTTTTTTAAACAATTTTGTGTGACTTTGTCCGCTCAAGTGCAAAAAGACTTGTAAGAGACCTCGGTTTAGTATTCGCTTGATGTCTGAGACTTGGCTTTCTGCAAGTAAAGGAATGAGCTCCATTTTGCGTCTTCTTGCGCTTGAATATTTAAATTGTCAAGGCTTAAACTTTCGTGACGATTGGTATGTTAACTAACAGTATACTGCTGCAAAGTTATTCTGAACTTTTTTTTTTTTTTTTTTTACCCCTGAGCGGAGATTGAGAAAGAACTCTGCCTTGAGTATATTGAGGCCTTTATGAGACTGAGTAAAGAAGGTGCTTTTTACCCATCAGGTAAAGATTCTCTGGAGTGGCAACGGGAATGTTGAGCAGATTACAGACATCAGCATCTCCTGCTCCATCCCAGCAGCTGGATCCATTAGCACAGGTGGAGCTACTTGAAGAGTGCCTGCTCCTCACCTGAGAGAAGATGTGGCACTTCAACATCTCAATTTTGCACTAATGTCAAAAGGCACACATTTTACAAGATTACCTTTTAGTCAATGGCTTTTTTTGGTGCAGCCTGTGCTGCTGAAGTCACAGGTATATTACACCACTATCCAAAGATGACAATAAAAATGTTGCTTACAGAGGCCAGGCTTTGCAGGGAGCCCGAAAGCTTGCCGTACAGGCCACCACTGGACACCACATTACATGAGTAGAAGTTCTTTGAGGTCAGAGGCAGATTTTGACAGTCAGTCTCTGAGATAAAAGAGAGAACAGTGAAATACAGTGAAAAGAGAAACATTATTACATTATATGTAGCCGTTTCATATTTTAATATACTTTAACATGTAATTTATTCCTGTGCATCATTACTCCAGTCTTACTTTGATTAATAGAAAGTTCCAAAGAAAAGCATTTAATTATATATATATATATATATATATATATATATATATATTAGGGCTGTGAAGCGACTCAAAATTTTAATCTTATTACATGATTTGCTGATTAATTCATCTAATTAATCTCAAATTAATCAAATTTGGCTGAGAAATGATCCCCAAAAGATTATTTGAAGTCATTATTGTGTAAAGCATCAAATAAACATTACAAAAATAAATATTTTATTTGATTCAACATAGAATTTATTACACAAACTTTTGAACCATGAGGTTGAGTAAATGATGACTGAATTTAATTTTTTTGGGTGAACGATATCATTATTTTTTTTATTAATATGGAAATATGATATTATTTTTAAATGAAATTTTAAGAAGCTAAAACTGCCAGTAGGTGACGGTAAATGTCTAATTCATTCCATACATTCAAACAACTGATTCATTCAGGAGTGAAGTATTGTGTCTAAAATAACAATATTAACTTCTTAAAATATAGATTTTTCTAAGTTACATATTTGCATTAAGACAAAGAATTGGACAATAATAGCTTTAAAAACTCTCCTTGTCATCTCATATATATGTTTTTACCTTTTTTCAGGGGGACAGTGGTGAAGAACTCAAACGTTTCCTGCTCTAGAGGCGAACTGGCTTTTTTCTTGCCCTTCCTCCTCCTGAAGCGTCGTGCAAGGAAGATGAGGGAGACTGCGCCAAAGGCAGTGGCAGCAAAGAGCTTCTTAGTGCCGGTGCTCAGACTCACCTGCTCAGTGAGGAAATGGAGAGACATAAGGCAACGTTAACTTTGGATCAAGCGCTCAGCTCAAGGCACACCGAGATCAGAGTGACAAATGCAGACAGGGAGAGGGTGAGACAGTCAGACTGTGTGACAGCAAGGATTACAAGACTGGAAATGACTGGCTGGCATTTGGCTGGACATGCGTTGTTTGGCCTGCGGGATCTGATCTAATGAGCAAGTTTAAGCTAATCATAGGCACAGACACATAGTACTATCAAATAGTGTCAGATATGACCTAAAGATTGCTAAAAAGCAAAATAAAAATTCATGGCCTTCATTAGAAAACCAAGAGGAACTGTCAAAACATGTAACTTATGTAAAAGGACCTATTATTAGCAAACAAAGTTGTCTTATGTATCCTGGCTGCTATATGAAGCACATATAGCACATATAACTCCCACAGCTTTACTTTGGCACTGTCACCGAACAATTAATCTTCTCTTAGCCAGACAATGAAACAATATGGGGATCACCAGGGGCCAGTTGTTCAAAAGTCTGCCACTGGATTGGATCAAATCTTGAAAATGGGTTGTTCAAAAGGAAAAAGGGATTCTGAAATCAGATTAGATCACGGAATCCAATACTAGTTTTAATCTGGATCAAACCTTCAGTTTGTGTTGTTCAAAACTTGTCAGTCAGGATCTGAATAACTTTGATCCAAAAAAAACAGGATTATCCTGATCCCAACAGGGATTTCAAGGTGGATTCCAGGAGGAAAATGTAGTAAAACTTTAAAACTGGTCAAAAAAATACAACATTTATATCATGTAATATACATACACATTTTATTTATTTTTATTTTTTTTGCTCTTGATTAACTGTTAAATAAATTAGAAGTAGACATTAACCTACATATTTAGCCTTTCGGTAACCAACTGTAAAGTAAAAAAGATTTTAGTGCCATAAAATAATCCCCAAACAGCTGTAAATATCCAGCAAAAATATTATATTTAATTCAAAACCCATATTCTCTCAATCATCATGTCCCTCAATCACAAGTGTGTATCTGGATCATGGTGATCCAATCCAATTTTTCTTTGAAAAACCAGCACAAAAGTAAGATGGATTACCTGATCCTGGATAGCAAAACATGGGATTTCCAAATCCAGATCATTCTGATCCAGATTAAACTTTTAAACAACTGGCCCCAGGGGATCAAGTTCCATAAAAGATCCATTTACATTTTCTGAAGGTATACAATAGAGAACCAGGGGCCGTATTCACAAAACATCTTAAGGCTAAAAGTAGCTCCTAAATTGCAGATTTAGGAGAAACTCATAAAAATAATGGGCGTGTCAGTCCTAATTTTAGGAGTCCTAAATTTTTGCTCTAAGAGTATTTCACAAAGCATTTTAGTGCTAAAACCAGCTCCTAAATCTGTGAAACCTTAGGAGTAATCAAGAGGACTCCTGAGTCACTAAGACCAAATCACAAACAGTCCTAATCCACCCAAAGACACTGAACAGTGAACACCATTGAGGCAATAGCGATAAAGCCTTGGGTGCTGAACCTTTTCTTCATAAATGCATTACATTTTGATTTATAGATTTAAATCTATAATGACATGGCAAAAAAAACAAAAAACAAAAAAAACTTTAACAAATAGATAAATATTGTCAGATTACCTGTGGCAATGGTTTTCATGAGTTCACACTTACAAATGATTAAATAGAGTAAAAACAATCAAAAAAATAAGCGTATTTGGTGTGCTGTCCAAGGGGATCGAGGGCTCAGAGATGCAGACATCCAAGAGGCGGTCCACAATTCACTGTATATACTAGTTTAATTAGTGACACTTAGCCTACATTTTAAAATCTTTATTTGAATATTGGCAACATTTTTATTAAAAATATTAATTTGAATAGGACAACATTTATATTTTAAAACCTTTATTTGAATATGGCAACATGACACGTCATTCTACAATATTTCTATGATTAAATCGCTGACTCCTCCCCATCAGCCAATCACTGTGTGTATACTCCATAGCAACGAGGTCAACCCCGCCCTTACTCTTAGCTTAAGACTTCAGACTATTCCTTAGTAAAAGTTGGTCTCAGCAGCTTTGTGAATAGGTTTTAAGAGAAAACTCTTTGCTAAAAACTTTTACTGCCATTTAGGAGAACTCTTAGTGGTAAGATACAATATTTTGTGAATACGGCCCCTGATCTTCAAATACAGTGCTTGACTGAAATATAGTGCCACCTTCATGTGCTTTTTTTGTCCTTTTTAGAGCTTGACAGCTTATCTGCGATAGTGAGCTCAATGCAAGCAACTCACGTATCCCAACACTCACAGATCACTCAGGCACAGCTGCAAAATCCACCCAAGGATATGCTAAACATGACTTTGCTTTCTCAAAAAGGAGTTCAAAACCATGGCAAAACCATCTGGTGAAAAGCCAAGTATTAAAGCTTATAAACTAAGCTGTGCATTTTCACATATATTATTAAAATACGTAAAACCTTTAATAAACCTATCCAACTGAATGCCATTTTTACCTCAATTTTTTACTGTTTTTGAAAGAAGTCTCTTATGCTCACCAAGGCTGCATTTATTTAATCAAAAATACAGTGAAAACAGTAGTATTGTGAAATATTACAATTTAAAATTTCTATTTTAATAAATTTAAAAATGTTATGTGATGTCAAAGCTCAATTTTCAGCATCATTACTCCAGTCTTCAGTGTCACATGATCCTTCAGAAATCATTCTAATATGCTGTTTTGCCACTCAAGAAACATTTCTTATTATAATCAATGTTGAAACCAGTTTTTGCTGCTTAACATTTCTTGTGGAAATAATGATACCATTCATACATTTGTGCTAAGATTAAAAAAAGATAACTTTATTCATCAAGGATGCATTAAATTGTTTAAAAGTGACAGTAAAGACATTTATAATGTTAACAAACATTTCTATTTAATAAATGTAATAAATAAATTTAATAAATGATCATTCAAATTTCTATTCATCAAAGAATGCTGAAAAAATATCACCGTTTCCACAAAATGTTAAGCAGTACAACTTTCAAAATTGATAATAATGATAATATGAAGAAGAAAATTTTCAAATTTTCAAATCAGCAACCCAGGGGAAAAAATAAATAAATAAATAAATAAATAAATAAATATAAAATTAATAATAATAATAATAATAAAAAAAACTTTCCCTAATATAAAATATCCCCTTATATAAAAAGCAGTAACACTTTATAATAACTTTAATTAATAGTAACACTGAAGCTAAAGTGTGTACTTGCTGCACCACAGGACTGCAAAAAGTAATGTTTTCACACAGGCTTCCCAAACAGTCCTCCTCTCAATACAAACAGATACTTCTGCCACAAATTCACACCAATGGATGAGCCAATGTTGAACAAAGCACTTATTTTTGATAGCACCGAGTGTCACAGTGTTTAGTTTTATATTGCAGCATTTATGATAAATGATTTATCTGTGCAAATCTTTTTTTTTATTATTATTTTTTTAAATTACATTTGTCCTCATAATCTTTAATCATAATAACTTCCCCTCCCTCTTGCAGCTCATCTCTTCTCTGATGACTTGTTTACAGGCGCAAGGGCCAGACAACCTGTCACTATCAACCAATAGCAAACCACAATCATGCAACCATCCAATCAGTTCCTCATGGACATAATCAAGTCCTGCCCTACATTTTTTTTTTTCATTTGTGTGTGTAAAAAAAAAAAAAAAAAAAAAAAAAAAAAGGGTAAAACAACAACAATTGTATATATTAGCCTAAGTTGACAACCCTGGATTTAAAATCAATTTTTGGATGACAATGCAAGAACCAGTAAGCTTGTAAATCAGGAGTTCCTGGCTTTATTTCTGTCCACTGCTGGTCAGTTTACCTGTGGAAGGGAGTAATAGACTGACAGTGGCAGGTCCACGAAGTGCAAAGCGGCCACCTTCATGGACACGTGTGAGCTTCTGAACGCTTCCTCCGTCATGATGCCATAATCCATCCGGATGAATCTCAACTGCAGCTCATTCTCCACATCACCAATACAACCTATAAAAACACACATTTGTGTAATATCTACATGTATAGCCTATGTTATTTATATGTAAATCAGCAATTATCGACCCTGTCCTGCCAAACCTGAACTGACACTGATTAAAGGGTTAGTTCACCCAAAAATGAAAAAAAAAAAAAAAAAAAAAAAAAAAAAATGAAAGCAACGTAATTCAAGGTCTAAAGAAAGAAAAATAGTAAAGACGTTGTTAAACTAGTCCATGTGACTACAGTGGTTCAATCTTGATGTTATGAAGCAATGAGAATACCTTTTGTGCACAAAAACAAAACAAAAATAATGACATTATTCAACAATTTCTTGTCTTCCCTGTCAGTCTCCTACGCTGTTGACATTGTAAAAACAGTGCAGCGCTTCCGGGTTCTACGTCAGAACACCGGCTCCTGCGTCTGCATCACATGTATGCGTCATGCTGCTCACGTATACAGCGTCGGCATTCTGATGTAGAACCCGGAATCGCTGAACCGTCTATAAAACGTAAACAGTGTAGGAAAATTACAGGGGAAAGAAGAAATTGTTGAATAAATTAATTTTGTTTTATTCTTGTCACTTCATAACATTAGGTTTGAACCACTGTAGTCACATGGACTTTTTTAATGATGTCTACTTTTCTGGACCTCGAATGTGGCAATTGCATTGCTTTCTATGAGGGCTTTAAAAAAAAAAAAAAAAAACTCAGATATTAATCGAAAATATCTTAATTTGTGTTCTGAAGATGAACCAAGGTCTTACAGGATTGGAACGACGTAATTAATAACAGAAATTACATTTTTAGGTGAACTAACCCTGAAATTGAGTTGAAGAATTGAGTCTGACACACACACACACACACACACACACAATTTAAAACAATCGTTTTAAAGAATTTCAAATAATAAAAAAAAAAAAAAATCGTATTATGAACTCTTCTTAGACGTAACAACCCAAAGCATGCAATCTTTCCCATTGAGAATCTAGAAAACAAGCTTGTATTGTGCCATTATATGACACGTGAATCAAGACTTTTAATCCAATAGAGGTTAAATAACGTCCATGGCGTCATTCACTGTTTGTTAAAAACACCAACGATCATGGCCATAAAAAAGTATGACCTTTATAAAAATGACCCTCATTTATCATTGTTTTATATTTTGATCGTCGCTCATAATGGTGAACTCTGTGTTAAACAATTTATAAAAACAAGTGAATAACAAGAAACATCATACATTCTGACAGTAAGGACACCGAATGTGGGCTATAATCTTAAAACAACATAATAAACATACGGTAATGCTTACATTTAACGTTATGCCTTATCTCGGGTACACACCATCTGTCCTCTATCGCTCAGTGCGATAACTGCGCCGGTGTGAGCTCATGTGGAGGTGAACAGACACCGCGAATCTAGAACTCACTTCCGGTGCCACTGCAAGGTTTCAAAATAAAAGTTTTCAAATTGGGGTCCAGGGGGCCGCAAAGGAGTGCTAGAGGGTCCTTAGAAAAGTTTAGAGAAAAGCGGGGTAAAAAAAACAAAACAAACAAACAACAAAAAAAGTAAAAATAAATAAATAAATAAACCAAATTAACTAAATTAATAGATCAATTTGATTAAGATAAAAATATAAAAATAATTAAATTTTATTTAAAATAATAAATTAATACATTTGATTAAAATAAGTGAATAAAATGTAATAAAAACTAAAATAAATAAATGAAAATATTTAAAAAAACTAAAATAAATAAATATAATTTGATATAAATAAATCAAATATATAAAATTTGATTTAATTAAATAAAATAAAAACATTTGATAAATATAAATAAGTAACTAATAAATAAATAAAACAATAAGAAAAGCGGTGTAAAATGTAAACATGAAATAAACATACGATTTTTAAACTACATAGCTAAATAAATTAAATTAAAATTGAATAAAATGAATGAAATATGATTTAAAGAAATGAGAAATTAATACACTTGATTTAAATAATTAGAAAAAAAAAAAAATTCATTAATGAAATACATCTAACCTAAATCTAACAGTAGCTACAGTGTGATTAGAAAACAAAACAATAAAAACTAAATATTTCACACATTAATATTATAATATTTATTTCACAGTATTAATTGCAATACCCAACAATACACTGTATGGGTCAAAATTATCGATTTTTTCTTTTATGCCAAAAATCTTTAGGATAGTAAGTAAAGATCGTGTTCCATGAACATAATTTATACATTTGCTACCCTAAATATATAAAAAAAATTTATATAAATATATATATTTATATCAAAAATTATACAGCTTTCAGATGAAAATACTTGGATAATGAGGATAATGAGATTTGGGAGTCTGTGCAATAAAAGATTGAAAAGCCCTGGTTTAAATCGCTCTATGACCGCACGGGGGCGTCTGGGCTGGGATAGATCCCGCTCGGTCTTCAAGGGATCAATGCAACGCATCTGTGAGTCGTTCCGCTCGTCCACACTAGGAGGCACCGCCGCTGCTTGCTTCGCCATTCACTTTCAGCTCCGAACAACCGGAAGAAGCTGTTTGAATGTGTCATACCATGTAGCTCCAGTCTGAAGTTAAAGAGTCCGATGCCAGGCGTTTGAAAACCCGCTGTCTGCAAACGGAAGAATACTACAGATATGTAGCTGACAAACCGAAAGCCATCTTTCAACCGCCAGTATCTTCGTCAGCTGATCAGAAGCGATAATCGATCCATATTTAAACCACCGTCCATTTCCCTAGAGGTGAGTAAATATTATATCAGCGGCTGTGTGCGAACTGAAATATGGCGTATTTAATCTAGCTGAGTTAATATTAACCGGCGCATCGATTCAGTGCTGTTATAACTGTGCTGTTGTGATTTGAACTGATGCAGAGGCAGAGCTGTCAGATGATGTGCAGAGCGCTGACTTTAGCTTTAGCCCGCTGCATTCAAACGCCTTCTGTCTGCTCTTCATTCACATTAAACACCTCATTCAGTGACAGTCTGCAGGGATTTCAGCTGTTCTAGTGGTTGTAACGATTGAAAGATTTGTAATCGTGTATATAACTGTGGGGAAGTATGTGCGTGACAGGCGACAAGGAGCTAGTTGCTAACTAGCCTAGCGAATATTCTGGCTTATGCTGACGCGTTGCTGGAGTGACGTCACACACAGCTGTAGAGGCCCATTACTGTACATTAATTTACGTGACTGTACATTACTGTACAATGCTATGTGAGTATATTGAACATATAATTATTAATCAACTTTAATAATTGTTGATACTAATAATTACTCAGTATCTGGAATTTACAAACTAATTTAAAAACACTTTTGCATGTTTGCAGTTCTCTGATGTTGTTTAATGGTCATGCAGGTAAACAAAATAGAAATATTTCTTGGTAAATGTTTTTTTAAATGTATTTAGTTATTTACATATTTATGATTTAATTAAAACTGAGACCCCAGTGGATGCAAGGTAATGTTAGGGGATCTGTGGAAATGTTTAGAGCAAAACTGTTTAAAAAATCATAATAATATAAATTAAAAAAAGAGATAACATATGATTTAAAATAAATAAATAATCTGAATAATTAAATTAAAATAAATAATAAAAAAATAGATTAAGATAAGTAAAAAGGCTGTTGAGTAAATAATAAATACAGTATAACAATATGATAATAAATAGAAGAAAAAAATATTTTCCAAATAATAATTTAATGTTATTAATTGCTCACATAATAAATTGGGTCTTGATGTTTTTTACATAATAGAATGGGATCCCTCACCCAAGGATGGACATATTTAGGGGTCCGTGGCAGCTAAAACCGGGGACACACCTAACAATTAGCTGAAACATTCTAAGAACTGAACTGAACTGAACTGAACACATATACCAATTGTTTCTTGCGACTGAAGCGGATTTATATACTTACACATGGAATTTGAACACCGACTGTAATCGCAGACTGAACACAACTGGCTCTGACTGGACGCGTTTGAGCGTGATCAGTCATAAGTATCAATTTACATTCATAATCGGCCTTACAATCGTTAAGTGTGTGCGCGGCTTAAAAGGAAAGAAAAAAAAAAAACATGATTTCATAAATTTTTTAGCTTTTTATAAGCTAACTAACCCCTTGAAGTTCCCGTGTGAACGCCAACTTATGTAATCCAGTCATAGATAATGTAGCAGTGCTATACAATACAATACTCATGGACTTATTGTCTTATGCTTATTGCTTACAGTATATTTAATAATGATTTCTAGGTAGCTATATCTCTTCTAACAGTTTAGCTATTTGGCCTTATTGAAACTCCCATCTGCTCTTTTAGCATCCATGTATCTTAGTAGTCTTGTAAACAGCCTTTTCTGCAAAACTGGTTAGTCAGTAGATAAAATTTTATGATATTTCTTTTGCTTTCGGTTTATTTAGGGTACTAATGCTATGAGATTGTAAAGTATGTGCAGGCCATACTATACATGCACATGCTCTCACAGATATGCACTGGGCAACAGGTTATAGATTGAGTACTAAAGGCTCAAATAACTTTCTTTTCTTTTTTCTTTTGTTTATTTAATTATTTTTTTAGTGCCGTAGTGTAGTTATGTCAGAAGTTCAAGACATGGCTGTGTGTTTGTGTTTTGCAAAACATGTCTTGACCTTCGCCCTGGATTTACACTCCTTAACCACTGAGACTTTTTGTGCACAATTTGGAAAATTAATGATAAATGATAAACGAATGCTCTTATTTATGTAACATTTACAGAAAGTAAAACCGGAATTGAGATAAATTATTGTAATTATTAAATGGAAAATCTGAGTTTATACCACTGAGCGCTTCACTACCCTTGTGAAAAGGAAGTGCAGTAAGTATATTGAATGTAAAAAGCATATTAAAAAAACTGTAGATGCAGATAATATAATATGTATGAAATAAAATGCCACTTAAGTGTACTTAAAGTGAATACATGATCATGTTCACTTTCATGACTGTTACTTAACACATTTATACACTTTGGTTTGGATTTGGTTTTGTACTGTTAAAATAAAAGTTTGACTTTAAAGTACATTTTTCAATCAATATAGTTTAATAATCTTTTGTCATGCTTTAAAGTATGTTTATTTTGATGTGTTTACTAACATATTAAAGCACAGGTAAAATAGCCTGCTTGATTATAATTTGACCTGTTGTGTGCTTTTCAATATTACATTTTTAAGTTAATATATTTTAAATATACTAAATTGAAACTTCATCATTATTTAATAACATACTCTTATATGTAATTATTAATTACATTTACATTATATTTTAATAAATCACAAATTTCAATAGAAATGACATTACATTTTTAATTTACCACAATTGTTGGTCAGTACATTCAGCAGTACACTATAACCATATTTCAAGGACAATATAAGTATGAAATTACATATGTACTTAAGTCTTACTTGTGTTAAAAAGCACTCTCAAAAAGTTCCACTATTTGCATTTAATCTAAATTTTAACTACAATTAATTTTCTGTTCATTGCAAATCCCTTTCAAAGTGTATTTTTCCATATATAAGACAAGTACACACTTTATAAACACGTTCTTGTTCCATGCTATGCAAATTGGCAAGAGTTTATTGCATTCATTATTCATGAAATGACACATCTTTGTGCTTCCTATTGTTTTTATGGTGAACGTTATCAATAGTTTGTTAGCAGTGACATGTGTCCATGATTAACTGGGATAAAGTTTGACACATGATCAGAGAGTGACTGATGCATTGCTATTGATATTCACTCAGTGTAGTCCTGATCTAACTTGCTTCTGGCGTAATACTTATTCTACCCAAGTGTGTGTAATAGTGTGTTCATGTAGTCCGTTTGGCCAATATGGCATCTGTCCAGTGTATTTAACCCTGATACAGATGTCTCTGTTGTGTAAAGTGACAGATCACATGTGCAGAGATGCACAAAACCTCTTATTTCTTTTTTTTTCTCCATTATTGCTTTTCCCTCCCTTTTGTTCTGTTAAAGAACTAAACATTAAAAACCTTGTTGGAAAACCTTGTTGTTACAGAAAATGAACAAAACAATTCACTTTTTTCAGTAGGACATTTTTATTTTTGGTGAACTTTGTGTTGCAAAACTATATAAAATGTTTTAATGATTGAAAATGGGTTTTAAAGGGGACCTTTTTTTGCCCCATTTTACAAGATGTAAAATAAGTCTCTGGTGTCCCCAGAGTGTGTATGTGAAGTTTTAGCTCGAAATACCTCACCGATAATTTTTTATAGCATTTTAAAATTGCCACTTTTAGTGGTTGAGCAAAAACGAGCCGTTTCAGTGCGGTCCCTTTAAATGCAAATGAGCTGCTGCACTGGCCTAAGAGGGCGGAGCTTCACGAGCTGATTCTCCGGTGACAGGATTCAGTCAGGAAGCGCTACAATGTCAGAAACTGCTAATATATGCTGCATGGAGATAGAACAGGTATAGTTTAGTTAAATTACGGCTATAACTTATATTGTCTTCTTGTTTTTAATCCACTATATTAGTACAAGCCTGTTGTACCGTCCGAATGATGGCCAAAACTATACAGATGAGTTTTATGACGTTTATTGTACTTCACACAAAAGATGAAACGTCTGTTTTCACTCTACAAAATCACTGTAAGCCCTTAATAAAACACTGCAAGTGTGCATTAAAATATTATCCATAAACTCTCTCTTTTCCTTAAAGGTAATAGAGAGGATCTTTTCGTCGACTGAGAAACCAAATCGTTTTTGAAATGAGTGCATGCGTAAGAACAACCCCCCCCCCTCCTTTCGAGGGAACGCCTCCCAAAACTCGTGCACGAGTATTGGAACACGAGTTTTTACCACCGACATTCGCTGTGTTGTATTAGTGGATTCATTATGTCGGACTCACCGCAGGTAACTCATAATCTGCAGTTGTTACTCCTGTCTCCGGACAAAAACATCGCATGCGGCGCCTGTGGAGTGTGGAAAGTTACTGGAGCGCGCAGCCCCACACGTCTCCCACAAGGAACGTCACGGCAGTGATTGACAAGCCAGAGGGCCAATTGTTTATGCGATGATCGCGAAGATGATGTATATTAATATTATTCCTTTCATTGCACCTACTAAATAGTCTTTTATCAGATAGTAAAGACAGTTTCAAGTAATATTGCAAAAATGTATAAAACAAAACATCCTCTTTAGCACCTTTAATTACCAAGATACATAGCGAA
Organism: Chanodichthys erythropterus; assembly: GCF_024489055.1. Taxonomy (NCBI): domain Eukaryota; kingdom Metazoa; phylum Chordata; class Actinopteri; order Cypriniformes; family Xenocyprididae; genus Chanodichthys; species Chanodichthys erythropterus. The sequence goes on along the minus strand of NC_090236.1, from coordinate 17,792,101 downwards.
GAACACAGAAACAATCGCTTCAACTAACAGTAAACAAATATATAAAGACCTTATGCCTTTCGGGTAGGGCTGCACGATTAATTGCATGAGATTGTTATGCGTGTCTCATCAGTAAAGCCGGTTCTGTGATTAGCGGTAAATGTCCATCACCTGCTTTCAAATGGAGCGGCACTTAATATACAGAGCCGTAGTTCGCGGACAAGCTACGCGATATTGCATTCATAATCGCAGATGAATCGCCTTCGATTATGAACGCGATATTGCGTAGCTTGTCCTCGAACTACGCGTTGCCCCCGTAGTTTACTGATAAGGTTTGTACCATAGGCTATATATGTTCAACTATTAGAGGTGGAATATTTTTTCTAATGAAAAAGTGCATTTCTTGTTGTTTTTAAAATACTTTGTTATCAGTTATTGTCTATGGGTCGTAACATTTCTTACTGATTTTTGTTATAACTAGAGAAATCTATGCTGTGTAACGGTTGAGTTTCTAAGCTACTTTAGTGATGAATCACAGCGTTGACACTTGAGTTGCTGCGCTCCTCTGTGCGGGCGATCTTCACGTGATGTGCGAGTTACTGTCTGTATGAGTGTTCGTGTGTCACAATATATCAGCGCAGTAGAAAATCACTTCAATGTTCAAACGGACAAGCCTTAAAACGCATACAATTGAAGTTTTGTGCGGACACAAGTGAAAGTGATCTGGCTTCAGGGCGCGCGCTGTCAGAGACACGACACATCTCAGCTCTCTGTGTCACAGCTTCGGGCTTGTGCACGCTGTGTGTGTGTATCAGCGCATTTAATAACAAAGATTAACTTATCTGTATAAACTGTGTAAAACGTACAATTACCATAGTAATTCTGAGCATCCAGATTGTATAAACAAATACAATCAACTATTTGCATGATAGTTCCCATTTAACATCTCCTTCCAAGCTATATTGCTTTACATAAGCAATATTAAAGAAATATTTCCACCAAAAGTGAATTTTTTTTGGGACTTGGGCCATGTGAGTCTTTATTTACTGAGTAATGAGTCATTATGGGCCAAGCCCAAAATGGCTAAACTAAACTTTGTGTTCACTACAAATTATTTGCAAATAAATTAGCAAAATTTAAGCAAATGCACTGCTTAAAAAGCCATTACTGTCTCAGAAAAGCATCAGAATGAAGTTTTTGGCAGAATGTGGGAAGTTGTGTGTGGAGTGAATCACAGTGAAACACGAGTTGCATGGTGATGCTCCAGAGTGGTGTCTTTGAAAATCTCCTGAGAAATATAATAATAAATCCATCTCTACCACAGTAAAGCATGGAGGAAGAGCTGTCATTGTGTCAAGAGCCTTTTTAGCTGCTGCTATTGGTGAGCTACTTCACTGTGAAAATTAATTTAAAGGTGCCCTAGAACTTCTTTTTAAAAGATGTAATATAAGTCTAAAGTGTCCCCTGAATGTGTCTGTGAAGTTTCAGCTCAAAATACCCCATAGATTTTTTTTTTTTATTCATATTTTTAACGGCCTATTTTGGGGCATCATTAACTATGCACCGATATATAGGTTGCGCCCCTTTAATTCTCGTGCCCCCCCTCCCCTGGAGCTCGCGATTGCCTTGAACAGCATAAACAGTTTACACAGCTAATATAACCCTCAAAATGGATCTTTACAAGATGTTCGTCATGCATGCTGCTTGCATACATCGGATCATGTAAGTATAGTATTTATTTGGATGTATTACTTTTGATTCTGAATGAGTTTGAGGCTATGCTGCATGGCTAAAGCTAACATTACACACTGTTGGAGAGAGTTATAAAGAATGAAGTTGTGTTTATGCATTATACAGACTGCAAGTGTTTAAAAATGAAAATAGCAATGGCTCTTGTCTCAGTGAATACAGAAAGAAACAACGGTAACTTTAACCACATTTAACAGTACATTAGCAACATGCTAACGAAACATTTAGACAGACAATTCACAAAAATCACTAAAAATATCATGTTATCTTGGATCATGTCAGTTATTATTGCTCCATCTGCCATTTTTTGCTATTGTTCTTGCTTGCTTACCTAGTCTGATGATTCAGCTGTGCACATCCATTCCAGACAATCTGCCCTTGTCTAATGGCTTGATCATGAGCTGGCATATGCAAATATTGGGGGCGTATGCCCCTACTGTTACGTAACAGTCAGTGTTATGTTGAGATTCGCCTGTTCTTCGGAGGTCTTTTAAACAAATGAGATTTACATAAGAAGGAGGAAACAATGGAGTTTGAAACTCAGTGTATGTCTTTTCCATGTACTGAACTCTTGTTATTCAACTATGCCAATATAAATTCAATATTTAATTCTAGGGCACCTTTAAAGTCTCTGTAAAGCCATATTAAAGTATGTGTTCTGAGTTTGTCACACCACAGAAAAATGTGTTATTAACCACCCAGCCAAATTTGAATGATTAAAAAAATCGCTAAGTAAATGAAATGAGTTATCAAAATCATGATAAAATAAGTAGTATTCTCTTCTCTCAAATGCTGGGGGCGTGTCTGCTGTCGGCGCTGAAACCACCACTCGTGAGAGCTGCCATCTCAAATTACTTGTTTAATTGTTTTTATGGTGAACATTATCACTAGTTTGTTAGCAGTAGGATGTGTTCATAATATATAAAGTTTGACACATGATCAGAGAGTGACTGATGCATTGCTTTTCATATTCACTCAGTGTAGTCCTGATCTAACTTGCTTCTGGTGTAATACTTATTCTATCCAAGTGTGTGTAACAGTGTGTTCAATCTGTTTGGCCAATATGGCATCTGTCAATGTGAACGTGATCCCTCTTGTTGGTGTAACTGGTGTTGTTATATTAAAGATTGTGTGTCATCATCTTCGCTGTGCGCTTTCTACAGCCACACAATGTTACAGTCTGCAAGTTAGGAAAGGGTCTTCTGTGCTAAGTTACCTTATCTACAGTATTTGTGCAGTTCTTGCCAGTGATTTGTGATTTATAATGGTTAAGACCATTGAAAGACCACTAAATATTTTGCCAATTTTGGCTTGGCCAAATTTTTGTTGCCCAGGTCTTGTTCATTTAAGACACATTGCTGTTTTTACCGGGTAGTAACATACATCTCTTTTGGCCACTTGTGTTCGGATTTTGAGGGAATGGTCTCTGATTTCATTTGAGACACACCAGGATGGCTTATTGTTTACACTACAAATTCATTGTGTTTCTAACAACTTCTGATGTTTTTTTTTTAATTATAATCAAATCCCAGCTGATATTGAAATAATAGTTTACTAATATGTTCATTTTTCTCTCTTTTTCCAAAAGAGTGATGTCTGGAGCATCAGGCAATGACTGCCCACACTTGGAATGTGTGGGAGAGATTACCAAGGAAGAACTCATCCAGAAGTCTCATGTGAGTCAACACCAAGACCCAGTCGCAACCTTCATCATATCATTGCTTCCACCCATTTCTTATAGTTCAATTGTATTGTGCATTATTAAGAAAGCAATAACCCCTTTTTGGGAGTTTGCGAAGTTGCTCTAGGCACTAATAATGTGTGGCTTCCTTACAACTAAGAGCTTAGGCAGTAAACGGTGCATGCTGTTGAAAAGCGTCGAGAGGAATCAATGTGCAATTATACGTTATTGTTCTTTAAAAGCATCTGAGGCTACCGAATCACTAATTGCTTGCTGGCGAAAGCAGATTGTTCCTTTTAATAGGATACTTGTTTTCAGTAGTTTTTCCATACGTTAATGTTGCAGAGCTATGAGCTACAGCACATATTATGTACTAACGTTAAAAAGTTTGAGGTCAGAATGATTTTTATATATATGTGTATTATATATATATATATAATCAAATAAATGCAGCCTTGATGTACATAAGAGACTTCTTTCAAATATATATATATATATATATATTTGAAAGAAGTCTCTTATGTACGTCAAGGCTGCATTTATTTGATCAAAATACAATAAAAAACACTATGAAACATTATGAAATTAAATTATAATTTCAAATTACTGTTTTCTATTTTGTAATATTTTAAATACAGATCAACCGATAATCAGTTTTACAGATATTCTTCCAGATATTTAAGCATTTTCCTGTAATTGGGTGTCGGTTTTGTAATATCCGATTCACAGATAAATTAACAAAGTCTAAATTTACATTAGACTTTGTACATTTACTTTGCCTGTTGTTAATATTTAAGCTGTTGTTATAAATAAAAATATATAACTGGGATTATTAAGATACACTAAAGTTAATTAAGGGGACTTAAACATGCAAATAATTGGTATCGGTTATAAAAAGTCCATATCGGTCGATCTCTAATTTTAAAATTGATGCTGAATTTTCAGCATCATGACTCTAGTCGTTAGTGTCACATGATCCTTCAGAATAAATTATTCTATTCTCTCTCTCTCTCTCTCTCTCTCTCTCTCTCTCTCTCTCTCTCTCTCTCTCTCTCTCTCTCTCTCTCTCATTCATATAAATATATATATATAAATATATATATATATATATATATATATATATATATATATTATAATTATTCCAATAGGCTGATCTGCTGCTCGAATAAAAATAAATGTTGAAAAGGGTTGTTTTGATTAATATTTTTGTGGAAATGGTGATAGATTTTTTCAGGATTCTTTGTTGATTAGAAAGTTCTTTTGTAACATTATAAATGTCTTTAAAAAATAAATGTCTAAAAAAAAAAATAAAGCATCCCTGGGTAAAGTATGTGTGTTTGTTTACAGGGTCAGTGTCAGGACTGTAAAGTCGGGGGACCAAACCTTTGGGCCTGTCTAGAGGTAATTTTTCTATTAATTTTGTTTAATATGGATTCACCAATATTAAAATACTGCAGCTACAGTGATTAGTAAAGTATTTTGTTGTTATACCATATAAACCTCAACAATAAATGTGTGATTTTAAAATTGAGTAAAAACAAACAAAAACAAAATAATAATAATAATAATAATACATTAAAATAAAAATACTTAAATGACTTTGAAATGACTATCCATCTGCCTGGGTGATTTAAAAAATACTACTACTAATAAAAACAATTTCTTATGAATGGTAACATGTGAAATTCTTAATTATTGAAAGCTAGTTTTTAATGCAGCCTGCAGAATATAATATCTCTTCATGTGTATCACTTGTTCAGAACGGCTGTTCATATGTTGGCTGTGGAGAGTCACATGCGGATCACAGCACTGTCCACTCTCAGGTTAGTCATCATATTCTCTGTTTTTACCATTTCTTAGGTGTGCAATAGTTATTCAAATTCATATTTTGAAAATGTCTAAACATTTTGTGTATTAATAACTATTTTATTTATATTATTTTACAAAATAATTTATTTAATAAATAATAATTATAGATAACACTTAATTTTAGTGTCACTGTTACATGTTACAGTTAGTTACATGCAACTAACCCTAAACCAAACCAAACCCGAATCCTAAACCTCTAGTAAGTACCTGTAGTTACTTACTATTACTCAGTACTTAAATGTATAATTATAGTGTAACAAAGACACCTTAAAATAGTGTAATTTATTGTGTTTAATACTTACAGCTAGTGATGTTTTCACCCACAATGAGCTGTCATTGTACATTTCAGACATGATGTGTGACCCTCAGCATTACAGCTCTAGGATTACATTTGTATGTGCATTTAGACAGGTGGATCTAATCCTTGATCACATGTGTCATTCTGTGTTGATTTCATGCCTATTCTGAATGTGACCGGAGGACTGAATGAGGTGTCTTTTGAATCCCAGCCTGGCCTGTGGCTGAACTCATCCATTATTAATCAGCACTCCAGTGGGGATCTCCCTTCCCACTAAAGCCCACTCTGATTACCCATTACCAAAACCCCACAATGCTCTCAAAACACCCTCTGTCTTTGTGAAAACCACTGAGAGAAGACAGCCATCAGACATACTTCCTCACAATAACCTGCATTTTTGCAGTAAACAAAATGTAGCCCATGTTTTTTTTTCTTTTTTTTTCTCCTTCTCCACTAAATGGTTTTCCTCTAGCAGGGGACTTAGGGGTATAGAGTAGTGCAGTGATTACGTATTTTTGTAGACCAATTCTGAATAGCATCACCCTGGTTCGCTCAACAAAAACCCAATAAGATTTTTTCCTTTGGCTTTTGGATTATTGCAGAAAAAAGCTCTGACCAACAAAATGTTTGGTTCATCATAATAACCTTCACAAATGAACACAGCTTTTATGAATTTTGAAGCTTAAATGTAAACTGCAGAAGTATAAAGAAACTACATCGTGATCACATGACTTCAACATCACCATCACCATAAAAAAAAAACATTTTCCCCGAGTTCAAATAGTTCACAAGAGCACACAATTTTATACTATGAAAGTGGACTAGTGAGTAGATGAGTTTTTCTATTTGGCTAATGATGTTTAAAAGTGACTTATTATGCCCCTTTTTACAAGAGAGACTCAATAAGAATGGAGATGTGTTTATGAATTATACAGATTGCAAGCGTTTTTGGGTTAAAAATGAAAATAACGACATGGCTCATGGCACTGGGGACCTGATTATAGCACTTAAACATGGGAAAAAGTCAGATTTTCATGACATGTCCCCTACAACCTCTGTAGTCCCATTTAGACACTTGTTAGCAATACCCTTTTTCAAGAGTAAAAGCTTTTATGTAATCACAAAGGGCTATTACTGATGTATTTTGTCATGATAAAACTCAACTCAGATTTATTTATAAAGCACTTTCAAAACCATACTCTTGCAGTACAAGCATAAAATAATTAACTACATCAAACAACAAACAGCCAAATCATCCGCCATGCTACATATCACTCACAATGAACAGACCTAGTTAAATGGCAAAAGCAAAGGAGAATAAGAAAGCCTTTGGATCAATTTTAAAACTCTCAATACGTGAAGTAGATCTTTAAAACAAAGGCAACTCATTCCACAGCACAGGGGCTGTGACAAACGCTTTAGATGAGACCTTGAAAAATGAGAAAATATAATGAGCTTGTTTTTTTTTTTTATAAACCATGCACAGACATTATTTCTGGCATTTAACCAGTGAGATTCTATATGGACCAATGCTAACTCATTTCCGGGTTTTGGCCTTCAAATATACATCATCCCCGCAGCACTCTATTAATGAGGACTGCCCTGGGGTGCGTTTCCCGAACAACGATGTAACTCGCTGCTTCACTACTATAGTACGATGCATCATTGAACAAATCAACTAGCTAGTCACGACTGTTTCCCGAAAGCTTACTGTCGTTCAACCACGTTGGTGAATGACATCACAGGTGGTGAGTAACTTCTTTAAATGAATTTGTTTGAGATCGAATTAATGCTATAAATTACGGACATGGCATTAGAGGACTAATTTTCCTCAGTTATTTTGCTTTATTTCCAGATTAAATCAAATGCTTGTTCTTACATACTGAGTATGTACGCACATGCGTACTCTTCAAAAACTTGCTTTAAATCTTTTGACAAACTAAAATGTATGTGACATTTGTATATATTCTAAATAAAATATATACATTGTACTTAATGTCAGCTTGCTTATTTTGCTCAAGATAACGATTTATTAGGTCCACATGTCATAAAACCAAGAAACTATGCTTCTAACCACAGCTCAAAAGCTGTCATTCCAACCACACAAGTTTTCGATGGAGTTTGCGAATGTTCATTTGAGGAAACACCAAATCGATGAACTATGTTAGCAATGATGGAACTTGCAATGTTTGTTGACTAAAGATGCTTTTGGGAAACGAACCCCTGATAGTGTTGCTTGATCCAGATAGTGTTGCTTGAATGCCAGTAATTATTCACATCCTGCACTGCCCATATAAACATCATGTGTCTTTTTAGACACACAAAAATAATTTTATTAGTTTGTTCAATCGTGTAAATTCTAGGGGTGTGACGAGATCTCATGTCACGAGATCTCGCGAGACTAAAATGTGATGAGATTTCTCGTCGAGGCGAAAAGTCTTGTGATATTGCCATGACAGAGTGGTTGGGATGTTTAGGAAAGAATATGCCACCACTACATTTACATTACCCTTTCACTGTCATTTATCTTTGTATTTAAATAAAAAAAACATTGAATTCATTTGGATAACTGTCGCCGCTGCTCCATATTTACAGAGTTACGCGTGATCGCGAAAGTGAAAGTAAACGCAAGCGCGCATTCAAACGCGATTTCAATACCCCGCATTTTGAAAGCGGCTCACTGATGAATACAGATATCTCTCAATATGAACGCTATTTTAGGCTGGGTAGTGTAGTTGTAACCATCTCTTAGCTCTGTATCAAAGAAAAAGTTGGTCTTATTTGCACTTTGAATATTGAGAGAGTGCGATTATGGTTGCACTTATTGTAAAATGTTACCATAACAATGAATAACAGTTTTATCTTAATCTTATTAAGCACAAACATTAAGGTTTCATTTGTTAACATTAGTTGTGAACTATCTTGAACTAACAATAAATGACTATTTCTATTAACTAGCATAGATTAATAAATACTGTAGCAAATATATTGCTCATTGTTAGTTGATGTTGGTTAATTAATGTTAATAAATGAAACCTTATTGTAAAGTTTTACCATTTTTATTTATACTGTTTTTATTTCTATGATCAGTTTGTGGAAAGGAGTTCAGTTAGGAGGTCAAAAGTTGTAGAAGCTCATAAATCATGTACAGTAAGGCCTGAAGAGACTGAAATCATACAGAAGATAAGTCCGTCAGTTGAGTTTGTGTCAACCTTTTACAGTACTTGTGTATTGTTGTCTTTTACTGCATATGATAATTCATACTCAGAAAGTAGAACTGAAATGACATTCATTACAAGATGATTAGTTAAAACATTTCAAATACACATATTTTTTCTAGCCATGTATTTTGCCATTGAGGATTTCTTAAAAATAGTGTGTAAAAATCTTGTCTCGTCTCGAGTCTTGTCTCGTCTCGTCTCGTGAGATACCTGTCTCGTCACATCCCTAGTAAATTCCCAGGCGTATGAGTGTACTGTGTGTACCACAATTTAAATTTCCTTTATGTTAGTCTTGCTGTGCTGTGAGTTAAAATTGATGTGGGCATGTATTACCTCCTGTCCGTCTATGTAATGGTCGGAGTGGCAGATGTTGGCAGGGCTTGTATTTTGGCGCAGCTCTCATAAATGTTTTATCTGCCCCTGTCTGGCTGCAGTTGCACCAGTTGTAGTGCAGCAGTGAAAGCCAATCCAGACACATGAATAATGCAGGGACCCCTTAGCCACCGCTGTGTGCACCCACCCTGGCCTAACATCACCACTCCCCATTTCCTCTACTACGTTTTCATTCCTGTTGCAACACACTTTTGTTTCGCCCTAAATTTTGAAGAGTCTTTCTGTTGCATTATATGTAGAGAATCTAGTGACGGACATCAGTGCTGCCTTTTATTTGGGAAGCAGAAAGGCATTGATATAGTTTTGGCTGAAACCAGTAGCCGCTTAAATGGCTGCGATTTATTTAATCCCAATATATTTTGAATTAAACTTCCAATACTATATGCCCAAAGTTTATATAGTCTCACCTTTTGATGAACTTTTTCAAGTCACATTTTCAAGCTGAAATATGGCATTTAGCCTATTTAATTTTTGTATTTTTGTGTGTGGGTGATGGGGGAGTCTGTCCAAAGTTTTACAAAATATTGCTTTGCCAACAAAACACAACCAAAGAGTTTCAGCACTTAATAACATTTTTGTTACATATCCATTTAAATGTCATGACAGCTTTTTCTGAAATGGAATGTGCTATAAAAACTGTGCAAAATGTGCTGTCAAATGCAGAGATAAAATGCCGTTTAGCCTTGCAGTGTCCAATGCTGATGTTTAAATTCATTTGTTTCTATAATCTACCAAATACATGGAAGACTGATTTGATGCTGAACTTGTGATATTCTTAATACCTTGGAATAGCAACAGAAAATGTTAGGTAACCATAAAAGGTGTTAAAATTGCAGTGTGATCAGATCACTGGCAGTCAAGATCAGTTGCAATTTTGCTTGGTTTATTATGAAAAATGTATATTATAGAAAGAGCTCAGTCCCCATGCATACATGTGTATAAATTTACACCACTAGATTATCATGACTCGCAGTCTTTAAATGAACTCAGTCATCAAAAATGGATATTAAGATTTTTTTCCCCAAATCTATCAAGCAGACTTTCAATTTTTCTTTCAATTCAGACAATGCTATCTTCATATCTTCATCTTTATCTTCTTTTTTTCTTCTTCTTCTACTTCTCCTTCTTTTTCTTTTGTTTTTTCTCATTCTCATCCTCCTTTTCCTCCTCCTTTTCCCTGCTTCTCCTTCTCCTCCTCCTTTTCCTCCTCCTTTTCCTCCTCCTCCTTCTTCTTCTCCTCCATCCCCTCCCTCTTCTTCTCATCCTTTTCCTTCCTCTTTTCCTTCTCGTTTTCCTCATTCACCTCCTCCTCTTCCTTCTCCTTTTCCTCTTTGTCTTCCTTTTCCTCCTCCTTTTCATTTTCCTCCTCCTTCTCCTCCTCCTCCACATTTTCATTTTACTTGCCCTTTTCCTCCTCCTTTTTCTCTTTTTCTTTTCCATCTCATTTGTCTCCTTCTCTTTTAATTCTTCTCCTTCTAATCATTTTCCTCCTTCTCCTCCTTCTTCTCCACCTCCTCCTTTTCCTGCTTCTGCTGCTACTCCTCCTCATCCTTTTCCTCCTCCTTCTTCTCATTCCCCTCCCTCTTCTTCTCGTCCTTTTCCTTCCTCTTCTCCTTCTCGTTTTCCTCATTTTCCTCCTCCTTCTCCTCCTCCTCCTCTTCCTTCTCCTTTTCCTCTTTGTCTTCCTTTTCATTTTCCTCCTCCTTCCTCTTCTCGTTCTCCTTTTCCTCCTCTTCCTCCTCCTTTTCATTTTCCTCCTCCTTCTCCACCTTTTCGCTTTACTCCTCCTTCTCCTCCTTCTTTTCCTCCTCCTCCTTCTCTTTTTTCTTCTTCCTCCTCATTTCTCTCCTTCTCTTTTAATTCTTCTCCTTCTCATATTTGTCCTCCTCCTCCTTTTCCTTCTTTTCATTTTCCTCCACCTTCTCCCTTCCTCCTCCTCTTCTTCTTCTCCTCCTCCTACTCCTTCTCCACCTTTTCGTTTTACTACTCCTTCTTGTCCTCCTTCTCCTTCTTTCTCCTCCTTTTTTCTTTTTCCTCCTCCTTTGTCTCCTCCTTCTCTTTTAATTCTTCTCCTTCTTCTAAAAGCTGATATTGATATGGTCACCAATATATCAGTATATTGTGCATCTGTAGTTAATGCACTTTTTTTAGATGTAGTTTCAATTTGTGATTTATTTATTTTATTTGCATTTTGATTGTTAAACCTGCAGATACATTTTATTTTCATTCACATATCCACCTAAGCACCATGTCTTTACCTTCCAGGAGACGCGGCACAACCTGACAGTGAATCTGACCACTTTGAGAGTGTGGTGCTATGCCTGCACCAAGGAGGTTTTCCTGGAAAGAAAACTGGGTCCACACACACACTTGCCCAGTGCTGCCAAACCCATCTCTCCAGTACAGACCCCCAGTCAGGTCAGAGCACTTACGTAGCTTGCTTTGAATACATGTGAAATAGTGTGAAAGTTTGGTTCAGCATAGATAAAATCCTCCATTTATATATGCAACGTCGTCATTGCGTTGTAAACTTGGGTATAATTGTTTGAAAGGAAGACAAGACCAATCACAGTCTCGGTATGCAAGACAGATGTTATGTTTTGAATGCTGAACATTATCAGTGTCAATGGAAAATTCTGTCTTTTATTTAAAAAAAATTTTTTAAAAGATAACGCACCTGCTAATTTTGAGACCACATATTTTCTGAACATCATTAGGGGCAAACAAGTACTCTTATTTGCCGTTTTGCACAAGGTGTTCTGTTGCTGATCATCTCTGTTCTCTCAGGATCCAAAAGGTCCTGGGAGCCCCACCTCCCTGAGAATTCCTCCAACGGGAACCTGTGATGACCTGGACATGGAAACTGAGGAGGAGGATGAACTGAGGACCAGAGGTCCTTCATCTCTCATGTGTAGAGTTCTTTGCATTTGCTCTGCGTTGTAAATGCTGTTAGTCTGAACCTGGTCATCTGTTTCTCCTCACAGGTTTGACTGGACTGAAGAACATTGGCAATACCTGCTACATGAACGCAGCGCTCCAGGCGCTCTCTAACTGGTAAGAACCCCAAAAATTTCTAATGTGTTCCAATTCTTCTCTTCCAGTCTCTTCCACTCTTCTCTTTCTGGTTTCTCTTCTAGTCCTCCACTGACTCAGTTTTTCCTGGACTGTGGTGGTCTGGTGAAGACAGACAAGAAGCCAGCGCTATGCAAGAGCTATCAGAAACTCATCACAGACCTGTGGCACAAAAACAGGTACATTCCTCTTGTGCTATTTCCTTTTTCATTCTCATTTTTCAGGCATTTTCATCAAGAAACAAGTGTTCATTATAACTTTCAATGTTTTTGTTTTGTGTATTTGCAGGAACTCCTATGTTGTTCCCACAAATCTATTCCAGGGCATTAAGGCTGTAAACCCAATGTTTCGTGGTTATTCCCAACAGGTATGTTTTGTTACAGTGATTTGTTTAAAAAAATTAGGTATGCACCATTGTTAAAATTCTGTCCTATGTTATTTATTTTTTAACTTTTATTCAGCAAACACACATGAAATTGATCAAACATTTTTATTTTATAATATTTAATAGAAATTCTGTTTTAAAAACATGTTTTTTTCCTATGCATCAAAGAATCCTTAAAAAAAAGAAAGAAAAAAAAAATATTTTCAACTTTGATAATAGGAAATGGTACTTGAGCATCAAATCAGCATATTAGATTGATTTCTGAAGGATCATGTGACTGAATTTTTTTATTTTTTATTAAATATACTAAAATAGAACAGCTACAAGTGAATTTAGGCATCACAACATTATAATGTACAGAATGAAAGACAATGAGTTTGAGATTTGCTAAGGTGTTTTTATCGAGTACAAGACGGAAAGGGCAATCTAAAAATAAAAATAAAAGGAATGTTCATGAACTATCAAATATCCAGTACCATCCAAAATTGACTAAGTTAAAAATAAATTAAAAATCTCTAAAATGTTCTGTTAATGATATGAAAACTGACATATTGTGAATTGTAACTCCAGTTTCTCACATTGCACATGCAGTGCATAGTTTTTTCCTTGCCTATGCACACGGATACGGTCCGGCAATGGTTCCAGGAGCGGTGCGTCTGCAGCAGTGCAACGTTAGTTTCCACAAAGAGTCTATTTTTGCTGTGCTGCACACACTGAATTAAAGTGACAGCACATTGTTTGTATAAAAATAAACATAGATTGACATGAAAATGTAGTCATTTCACCACAAACATACATAATTAAACTTTACTGTGTCTGTCAACACATGGCTTTTTGCCCAGGGTAAAGCAAGGAAAACTGCACCTCACCTCACATCTAGATAAACAAGGAGACATATTGGATGGCACTCATCTCATCATGGAGGTGGAAAAACAAAGTTCTTTATGACCCGTAGGATTTCTTGTTTAAAGGTTTAAATGCCAAAGAAAAGGTATGAGAGTCAGATGTTTTTGTCAATTGTAAGTCTTGATTTAAAATATTTGATTTTAACATAAGCAAAGTGTAGGCTATGTTTAAATGTTTTAATAGTGTGTTTAATACGTCTGTGAACGATTGTAGGCTATAACTGTACTGTGTACAAAGAAAATCACAATGCTGAAAAAACTGTTTTCAATTACAACTTTTGGATTTGAGATAAAAGTAATGAATAAATTGTGTTTGTGGTATACAGCTGCGGATCAGCTGTGCTCTGCAAATGCGTTGTGTGATGAAAGCCTGTGCTGCTTCTGCTCTGCAATAATTACTGCATATGCACTGCAAATAGAGTATGTGTGAACCTGGCGTAAGGCCCTATGACTTCCACAATGTGGAAAAATGGATGGAATCCTGGAATCCAGTTATTAAAATGTAATTTATATGCCAAAAATGTTCTGGACTTTGGCAATTTAAGGAATATCACACAAGATATTTTTATCTATGTTTTAATTTATATAGTAAAACTGTTGTGCAGCACATTATTTAACTAAAAGGCTATGTTTTATTGTATTTCACAATTTTCATTGTTCATTTGATTACATTTTAAAATATTTATTCAGTTATTCATGTTTTATAGGGCCCTAGAATTCCTATAAAAATATTTTTTTGTGAGGACTAGCCTCATCCTGACCAGCTCAACTTTGTCAACGTTGACATGGTTTGTGGCGGGACTATCCTTTCATTTCAACCAAAGACAAATTAAACTCAAACGATCCTGCTAGTAGATGGAATTTCTTATGTTAGAGCCTCTGTTTTTTCTTTTTCACCCTTTCTCTTGCCATACTCGGTCCTCTAGCTGCATTTAAAAAGAAAGAGCCATTTTTAGTCTTGATTATGAGAGATTCTGTTCCCTTATATGGAGCACAATCTGATTCAGAGTCTCTATATGTTTGGTCACCTCCAAACAGTGGCGTACATCCATTGTCATGCCTGGCTGGAGAGAATTCTCCATTTGGAGAATTAGCGTTGACATGAATGGGCCATCACAGGCATTTCAGAGACTGTAGGAAGCATTAACCTCATTTTCAGGCTCACTTTTTTTTTTTTTTTTGAAGCTCAGATAGACTGTGTACTCCTGTAGAGGGGACATTCAGTCAAATTCAATGAATGTCTTGTTTTAAAAGTCATCCCCTCTACTAAGTATGAAGGAAAAATGGCCATTGTTTAACATCATCATAAAGCCAGGGAACCTTTTGTCTTTGTACTGCATTGACATTATACAGCGATGCCCTTCTTGTCTAATGTGCTGTGTACTGTTGTTAGAAACTTGTTTGCCTACCAGGATTCTTAATACCAGGATGTTAGAATGCCAGTTGGCCATGTTGCTTTGTGGATGAGCCAGTAATGACTAATGTTCTCATAAGCTTCAGCTGTTCATATGGCGATGGGTTCATATGACCCTGTGGGTCCCTAGCTAATCTGTGGTATACAAAGTGATGCTTCATGAATGTTGCATTCTTTTGATAATGCCTGGAAATGTTTGGTCAAAGAGTGCGTGACTGTCAATGTGTCAGTGCACATGCTAGGATTTGACTGCCAAATTTAATGGACAAGTCTACAAGACAAATGTAATTAAAGGGATATTTCACCCAAAAATGAAAATTCTGTCTTCATTTGATGGCCTAGATTACTGGCCTAGCTCATTTTTTCCCCTCAATAACCTCCTGTTATTGGACAGCTACACTTGGTTGACTATGAATAATACAGAAACCCATACATGACATGCAGGGGGAAGGAAACAAATTAGTACAACATTGCCACGATTTATTTAAAATTAGAACAAATTAATTAAATGTCACTACAAGTTAATACAATGGGGGAAAGTATTCTTAATTTGTGGCCACAATATCTATTTGTTTTTCCAAGTGCGAGGCTATGTAAAAAAAAAAAATAAGAACTGTAATTGTTTGATTTTATGTGATGCTTCATCCACACCACAAGATGGCAGTCCAAGATACTGCAGAGCAGCACAACATAAACAAAACAAAAATATGGAGTTCAGCTTTAAAGGCCTGTTAACACAAAGAACAATAACTATAGTCAAATCATTGATACCTTTTAAAGGTTACTTGATTAAATTAGCGTCCATAGCAACACACAATAACGCTCAAGCATGTGCTGCAGTTTTGTCGTCTGCTGCTTTAAATGCTCGAGCTGAATATTCTGCATTCTGAAAGGGATTCTAATGATATTGTTCCTCTGTGTTGTTATCGGTTATCTGTGGTGTGAACTTCCCTATTCTTACAGAATTAGAACGATTATTACAACTTTTATATTTTTAGTAATCATTATAGTTATATTCCTTGGTGTCAACGGGCCTTAACATAGAGTTGTTAGACATTCTTGTTTTGTAAAACATAAAAATTTGTCTCCATCCTAAGGACTCTCAGGAGTTCCTGCGTTGTCTGATGGACCAACTCCACGAGGAGCTCAAGGAGCCCATTCCTGAACCTGAGGACCCAAATCAGGCCGTGGCCATGGACGACAGTCCCGACGAGGACAACCACAGCCAATCAGACGACTTCCAGTCCTGCGAGTCGTGTGGCAGCAGCGATCGTGCTGAAAGCGAAGGCCCCAGAGTCCCAGAAGACATCAACGAAGCTGAGATGCTGATGCCAGAGCAGAACCAAAACAACCGGGATTGGCAGAAAGAGAAAAATCTCATCAACAACCTGTACCGTGCCGGTTCCCATTGCGACCTGGATAAAGACGTGGACACGACCACAGAGTCAAGGCCAATTATCAGCAGCCAAGGAGCCATTAAAGCTCAGGGCCGAAATTCAGGTGAATGCAAGGCCATTAATTAAATGCAGTCAATTATTTTAACATGTTAAACTGACATCCCTAAAGGCCCAGGTAAACTCACTAAAAAGTTGTTTCGGTCTTTGCTCAGAGGTAAAAAAGTAGCTGTTTGCAAACATTCTGAAAGCATCTGATCTCAGGGATGTGGATATGTTTGCACCAGTTCTGCAATTCGGCACTCAATGCTTTCATGTTTTACTTTTGTCTAACCTTGATGGAATGAAGAATTTTGTCAGATTTTGTTCAAAATTACATCACGTGCATTTATTTTTTTATTTTTTTTTCGACTGATGTATATCAGGGCCTTACTTGGAATAAATTGTGGTCTGTGGTTGTTTTGCTTGCTTTTCTTGACTGAATTCTCTATTTCCTCTTTGTTCAGATTCAAACCCTGAAATCCATGTCAGCAGTAGTGTCAGACCACAGAGTCCCAATGGAAACGAGGGAATCACATCTAGACTGTCCAGCAGTCCCCCCAAATCCTCATTGTGGCCAAACCTGAGCTCTACTCACAAGAAAGGTACCAGAATTTGTGTCTGAATCATTTTTGGGACAGTTTTTGAGTTATGTACTAGTTTAATTAAATGTATCATTTTTATTGCTGTTAGCTTAATTCCATAACCTGAACTGAAACAGATTTGACATCGATCCTAAATGGTTGTGGTATGTCGTGTTGACAGTACCCTCGTTCACCCCACCTAAGAGCAAGCGGCAGAGGAAATATCGCAGCATCATCTCTGAAGTGTTCGATGGCACCATTGTCAGCTCAGTTCAGTGCCTGACCTGTGACCGAGTGAGTGACCTGTGTTTTTCACCCAAACATGCAAACCTCAGTTTGATTTAAAAAAAAAAGTGAACACAATCATTTTATTCTTCAGTTAGCAGAGAAAGGCATTTTAAAAATAACAGAGGACTAAGTACTTATGTGATAGACTGATATATATGGAGTTCCTGCAGATTAGCTGCTATACTTTAATTTAATATGACTTTATTATTAGTGTGACTAGAAAAACCAAGGCCTTGAGTTTTGGGGCCCGCATGGCTGATAAACAGAAACTTACATTGTATATTGTCAGAAAACCCTAAGAAATCAGCGTAAATATTGTGTAAAATAATTGGAATGTAATTTTTGTAGCAAGTGTAGCATATGAATATGCTACCATTAAAGCAAACTATTCTTGGAGTCTTAATTAATATTTTTATTCAGCAAGGACACATTAAAAATGCCTTTACTATCTCTTTTGATCAATTTAATGTTACAGAAGCTTTCTATTTCAAATAAATGCTGCTCTTTAGGACTTTCTATTCACCAAAGAATCCTGAAAAGAAAAAAAGAAGAAGAAAAAATCACAGTTTCCACAAAAATATTAAGCAACACAAATGTTTTCAACATTGATAATAATAAGAAATGTTTCTTGAGCAGCAGATCAGCATTAGAATGATTTCTGGATCATGTCACGCTGAATACTGGAGTAATGATACTGAAAAATCTGTTTTGTCATCACAGGAATAAATTACATTTTAAAATATATTATAAATATATAGAATTTGTAATATATGAACGATTTAAAATAATAACAATACTACTGTTTTACTGTATTTTTGATAAAATAAATGCAGCTTTGGGGAGCATACGAGATTTACCCAAAATTTTGAACGATAGTTTCCTTTTTTTGGATGATGATGATAATGTTCAAAATGATTTAAAAAATTTTGATCATTTGAAAAAATTATCAACATTTTTTAGTATTTAATTCATTGTCTGTGCAGATGCCAGTAATATTACATTTAATTTGTGGATATAGCTGATTAATCTCATATAAATATGTGCAGGATATGTTTGTTTTGTTTTTTACTAATTAACCCATTAATGGTTCAGTTGAGTTTAGCAGTTTTCAGCTCATTCATCTTAAGTAGTTCATCTCCAACATCAGTAATTTTGTTAATTAAATCAACACTGCTTGCATATGAAAAATGATAAGAGATAGGAGAGGAAATTGGAAAAAGATTGACATCATGATGACAGTTTTTTTTTTTTTATATAAATACAATAGAGCTCTTTTCATCAGTTGTTTTAATAGCTTTTGTTCCTGGCAGTAGTTGCAGTTACAGATTAGCATTTTAAATTAGGCTGCTCTTTTACTTGCCCCTCATGTATCAGGTTTCAGTGACTTTGGAGAACTTCCAGGACATCTCTTTGCCCATCCCAGGGAAAGAGGACCTTGCCAAGCTGCACTCTTCCTCCCACCAGACGGCTCTTGTCAAGGCTGGTTCCTGTGGAGAAGCCTACGCCCCTCAAGGCTGGATTGCTTTCGTCATGGAATATATCAAGAGGTATTGTGCGCACATTTTTCTTATGTGAGGGAGGGTGTACCCTTGTGAAAAAAGTACACTTTAGAATACTTTTAAACAATTAGATTCTAAGGGTGCTTTCACATTAGCACTTTTGGTGCGCACCCGGGTTCGATTGACGTCAGAGTTCGGTACGTTTGGATGATGTGAACACGGTCTTCTGAACTCGGGTGCGCACCCGCGAACCGTACCCGAGTCCGCTTAAAAAGGGTGGTCTGGGGTGCGGTTCAAGTGAACTCCGGTACGGTTCGCTTGTGATATGAATGCAAACGTACCAAATTGCGGAAGTGAACCGCTATTAATGCCGTATTATTTGATAAATATGTGAGTTTGTGTGTGTTTCACTCACTTTCCCAATGATCGTGAGTCACGTGCTGCAAACAGAGAGCTGTAGCGTCGCTTTTCTCATTTCTGCTCACCTTCAGCATTGTACATTCGCGGCAGATGGACGCAAGAGGCGTTATGAACAAAACCAACGGTTCAAAAACAAAAATATAAAAGTGAGGAGAGCAACGTTATGCATTTCGCCGCCTTCTCCTGTGCCATCGTTACTAAGCAACGTAGTAAACAGCTGCTGGTTTGATGACGCAAACGAACCGCGGGTCGGACCCAAATAATATAATGTGAACACAGTCCAGTGGGCGCAGGGGGAGGGGGGAGCAATCGAACTCGGGTTCGGTCCAGGCAATCGAACCAACTGTGAAAGCACCCTAAATGTTTACACAGTATTAAATGCAATTAGCTAAACTTAAGTGTTTTTTACCTACTCAAGTTGGACTTAATTACATCTTTTAATAATTTCATAATTACCTCTATTGAAATGTGGTTAAAGTTTACTGCTGAATGTACTGCATTGATGGTAAACGAAATACATTTTAACATGTATGTCATGTATTTAAACATATTTGATATAACACATTTGTAATGAAGTTGCAATTAAATTTAAAAGTAATATCGAATTACACACTAAAAACAAATCAAATTTTAAGAATTTTTTCTGTGCTTTAGTATAGTATGCTTTAGTCAACACATCAAAATAAGTGTATTTTAAAGCATGACAAAAGATTATTAAAACAATGATTTTAAAACTTTTAATTCGACGTTACAAAGTGCACTTTTTAAAAGTGTACTTAAGTGTGTCAAGAAGCATGACAGTGTACTCACTTTAAGAATACTAAAGTGGCCTTTTATGTCATTTATATTATCTGCAAGTACACTTTTTATATATACTTTTAAGATTTGAAGTACACTACAAATGCACATTCAATACAATTAAGCACACTTATTTTTCACAAGTGCTGGCTTCAGTCTTTTTGTCCATAAAATACCATTTGCAAGTATATAAACATGTATAACATTGTAGACCAAGGAAAATGACTTAACCTGTTAATTTTGGATGATTGACCCTTGTTTATTTTTGCTCAATGATTTTAGTTGGTTCTGGGGGCCTGTGGTCACGCTGCAGGACTGTCTGGCTGCCTTTTTTGCCAGGGATGAACTAAAAGGTTTGACGTTTCTCTTTCTCTCTCTAAAAGCTGAATTGTTGCCCATACTAACCAATAGCCGATCGTGCTGTTTTGAGTCTGAAATTTAAAATAAAGAAGATAAATCACCTTTTTTTTCAGGAGACAACATGTACAGCTGTGAAAAATGCAAAAAGTGAGTATGAACTTGTCGAACTTCTTGAATGTGATGGTTGCGGAAATTAAACGTTAATACTGACTCTTTGGCTGTTTCAGGTTGCGGAACGGGGTCAAATTCTGCAAAGTTCAGAGTTTGCCAGAGGTAAGTGAACAGATGAGCTATGATGGTTACTATACAGGTTCAGGCACCACATTATTTAATTCCAGAGCTTGAAAAACACAAAACAATAAACACACCACAAATGAAGTACACTAGGTCTTGGCCTTGTATCAAGGCTGCCTGAAAGAAGCATAAAGTCTGGACCCTTGAGAAATAATAGTAATATAATGGGTAATAAGGTCTGAGTCCAGAGTCTGATTTCCTACATCCAGTGGATTTATGTTTGAAGAGAGTCTAAGGATACCTTTAACCCACAATATCTGCTGCCATCTGGTAAATATGCTCAGGCTTCTGTAATTGCTAGAGCAGCCATCTTATGGGAGTCATTAGATCAGATGATTGTTCAGTACATCTGTTGAATGGCCAATGCTGGACCATGATGGAAACCCTCAACTGTTAGTACTAAACAGTCATGCTGTAAAATAGTGTTGTAGTATGAGAGACCGGTCTCGAGACCATTTTTTGAAGGTCTTGTCTCGACATCGACCTCGACCTGGTTTGTACTCGGTCTGGTTTCGGGATTTTATTTCACGACCGGTCAAGACCACAACTGTGAGGACTTCACTAAATTGCCGGTGCATTGTCTGATTTGTTTGTTAACATAATTTACTTGGTTGGATGTAAAACTTCCTTCAAATGCAATCAATAACTTATTACTAATTTGATTTATTTTCTTACTGTTGTGCCAGGTCAGAAATTAACAGGGGATTGTGTCAAAAATGTCACCAAAATTAATACAAATGCCAACAAAAATCCAAGATATGATTGCAAAAAAGTACTTCAATGAGTGCTTTTTTTATATATATTTTAATATGATGTAATTAAGTAATATCCGCAAGAGTGCTGCTACATTTCTACATTTCTCAGGCAGTAGATATGGATCTTTCAGATGAATTTGAGGAGTGCTGGTCTGGTCTTGGTCTTGTCTTGGTCTCAACCCCTCAAAGTCTTGGTCTTGTCTTGATCTCAACACACACTGGTCTTGGTCTTGACTTGGTCTCGGTTTAGGTGGTCTTGACTACAACACTACTGTAAAAATTGCCCAGGTAGTTATATTTTTATAACTACTATTTTTTGAACCGGCATGGCAAGTTCTTGCTGTTTTTATTGTAGGAAACTGACAACAGACTTGCCTGCTTTGTTAAAATTCTCTTTTCTGTCTCCCCAACAGATTTTGTGCATTCACCTCAAGCGCTTCAGACATGAACTTATGTTCTCCACCAAAATCGGCACTCATGTGTCCTTCCCTTTGGAAGGCCTCGAAATGCAGCCCTTCCTGGCCAAGGACAGCTCCGCCCAGACCACCACCTACGACCTGCTGTCAGTCATCTGTCACCACGGCACTGCCAGCAGTAAGTCGGAGCTTTTTGACGAGGGAGATGGTCATACAAGTACTATTGTCATTTACAGCAGTTATAAAAAGTAATATTCATTTTTATTATTCATATTATTATTATTTATAAATTATGGAGGCTTGTTTCCACCGTGAAATAAAAAGAAAAATAATAAAAATAGGCAATTGCGAGTTGTTCATATAATTTGCAAACTGTGAGTTTATATCTCACAATTCTTAGATGAAAAAAAAAAAAAAAAAAACAGAATTGTGAGCTATAAACTCACATTTCTGACTGTTTTCTTGCAATTGCGAGTGTCTTTCATGTAATTCTGACTTTATTTCTAACAATTCAGTTTATAGCTCACAATTCACACTTTTTTTCTCGCAATTAGGAGATTAGATTGAGTTTAGAATTCTGAGAAAATGTCAGAATTGTGAGATAAAAGTGGTTTCAGGTGGTCAAAGTTGTATCTCTTGCTGATCACTTTTTTTTATTTAAAACACAAATCCATTATACGACTTTTGCCTAGATTTTTGCCCTGATTTGCAGTCTGGACGAGTCGACACTAGTTGCTGGAAGTCAGAGCCAGACTGCAGATTTTGGGCTGATTTCACAGAAAATCTTGCACAAACTCTGATTCACAGATTCATAGTCTGAAGTTAAAAAATGGGAGTATTTCAAACAAGCCGATTTTAGAACACATTGTTTTCATTTGTCATGAGGCTCCTGTTCATGTGCGAGTTTGTTGTGTTTGGAACTCATTTAGTGTATGATGCCCAATTTTTCTCTGTAATCATTTACAAAGTCAACAAGTGTACAATGTCTAGTAAAATCTATTCAGATTATAAGAGTTGTGTAGCGTATTCTAGCCTTTATATTGATTCAATAATAGAGAAAAATATAGCTGCAAGCAGCGATACAGGGCTAAGTCCTGAATGGGCAGCAACTGCAGTGCAGAGCCAGAAGAGCAAAAACGGTACATGGAAAAAAAGATGGGTTCAGATGTACAGGTGAGAATAAACACAGAATGAAAAAAACAACAAAACAAAACAAACAAAAAACATTTCTAATCAGTGAGGTAGAAAGATTGGTACAATGCTTAAAGGAATCAAAGTGACACCACATTCAGAGTGACACAACATCAATTTTATTAAGTTGTACCAGGCAAAAAATGAACCCACAATCTTTTGATCACATCCTTATTGCTTATTGCTGTGCACCACAAGGAAGACACTCTTTCATTCAGAAAAAGGAAATTGTGAGACAAAGAGGGGACAGTGGGATCAGGAAATGTCACCAGTCTGATTCAAACTAGCATTGCATACATGAGCACCACAGCTCATTGTGTCAGTTCATGTCAGCTAATCTCCAGGCTCCAGCTCTGACGGGACTAATGTATTTAATTTGCTTTTTGTTTTGTTCAAGGTGGTCACTATATTGCCTATTGTCGGAATGAACTGAACCAGCAGTGGTACGAGTTCGATGACCAGAGCGTTACTGAGGTGTCTGAGTCCTGTGTTCAAAATGCAGAGGCATATGTGCTCTTTTACAAGTAAGAACCTACAGTACACCGACATATACAGGATTGTTTTTTTCCACTTAAAAGGGTTAAAAATAATACTTTATTAACTCTGGCCACCAATATTCAGATTCATAGACAACAAATTATTTTTTTAAACGATTATCCTCAATCTTAAATATGTGGTTACAGCCTTTATTTATTAATCAACCCTAACCATAAAGCTACTAACACCCATCATATTTCAGAACTACATTATTTCAACTGTTACCTATTTTGAATAGGTAACAGAGTAATATCTAGTATATTTGATAAATGAGTGAGTAC
Source organism: Chanodichthys erythropterus (assembly GCF_024489055.1). Classification (NCBI taxonomy): domain Eukaryota; kingdom Metazoa; phylum Chordata; class Actinopteri; order Cypriniformes; family Xenocyprididae; genus Chanodichthys; species Chanodichthys erythropterus. The sequence continues at coordinate 17,768,279 of NC_090236.1, read as the reverse complement.
GAAAGTAAGCAAGTACGTACGTACGTACATACAAACTATATAGATACCTTTTAAATTTTATGATAGGGGGTCCTTGTTTGGGGATCATCATATTTGGGGACTGTTGCATCTAAAAGATTGAAAACCCCTGACCTATACAACCTATTAACATTTGTGACCCGCTCTGGCGAAATGAGTCGGAAGTCGCAACGTTCTGTTTTAAGATATGGGCCGATAATGTGGAAAAACTAATCTTTTTTTTTTTTTTTTTTTTTAAGCTAATTTCAAAGAACAGACTTTCAAAAATAATCTTCCAAAGTTTCGTAGTCTAGATAATTGAGTAAAGGTATTTAAATGGCTATTAAATTTGACATGGTTTTACTAAATTCGCTGAAAATGAACTTCTCAACTCCTCTCGTCCCTTATGAGCATTTCCCGGTATCTCCTGAAACGTCACTATCTCTGCTTTCCAAATATGGTGTTACACGTTGTATAGAACCAATCAAAAAGCTTAGAAATGTAAACACACTGACATAAATGCTGATTTTTATCAACGGGAAGAAGCCCTGTTTCGACTGACAGGCACGCGATTGGTCCAGCCATCCTCCTGTCAGACTAACTGTTCGGCGCATGCACACGTGCATCGCCCGTGGTCATAATAATTTACCCCCAGCCTGGTTTAATAGAATTTATATATATAAAAATGTATTTGGTCAAATTAAGCTGTAAAATAAATAGTTTATCCCTTTAAATGCAATGGATTTCGAAAGATATCGACAAAAAAATGGGCAAAAAACTTTAAAAGCAATTTTCTCAGGTTTTCAATTGGAAAAAGAGGGCAGACGACCATAATTCAAATGGGTATATCTTTAAAACCATTCAAGGTATTACTTTGACTAGGATATCATTTTAAAGCTTATCGTCTCATCTTATCGGTCACTGTGACTCATTTTGCTGGATCAGGTCACATTTAATGGCCATGAATGAGAACATGTAAAGTAGCTAATAATCTAAATTTTATGTATGTAATGTTGCATTATTTTAAAATGTATTTTGCATTACTTACTGAATAGAATGTGTTAAAATGTGTTAATCCTATTAATTATCAGTTTATTGATTCTATTTCCAGTATTTCATGGTTTCGTGATGAACAGACAATATTTTAAGATGCAGCTGTCTTTTAGGCAGAAAAGCTCAAGGTTGTGTTCAGCAGGACAAATGGCCTTGAGTTTGTCTGTAAATCTCTGCTGTGGTGAATTGTGTGTGTGTGTTGACAGTTGCTAAATGGTGCTGATGTCATTTGTGTGTGTAACAGGAAGAGTAACGACGAGTCTCAGAAGGAGAGGCGGAAGGTGACCAGTCTGCTCAACATGATGGAGCCAAGCCTCCTGCAGTTCTACATCTCCCGCCAGTGGCTGAACAAGTTCAAAACCTTCGCTGAGCCAGGACCCATCTCAAACCATGACTTCCTGTGTGCCCACGGAGGTGAGGACCACATAACATTAGGCTCATAACATGAGAAATTCAATTTGCCTTTATCTTTTGACGTATAAGAGGTCTTTGTACCATTAAAACATCCTGCAAATTTTCTGCCTGCTATGATACTATAAGACTTTCGCTCACATTTTGGGACAATATCTTTACTTGCCTAATCAGCCATTGTTGCATCGTTACTAAAGTTTATCATATGACAACTTGTGAATTTAAACATTTAAGCAATTTTAACAAGCACACATCCACCTCTAAATCAGCTTGCGAGAACCAAACTGGGTGCTTTTTCATGCATTATTGCACTTAAACAGTCAGAAACTCACAAAATTATCTCAAAGTGCCCCTCTTGGCGAGTACTCAAATAAACACTGTCAGTGATGTCTTAAGTGAATGTAAACGGTTAAAAAAAAAAAAACGCATGTGTATCAGTATATTGGATCTGTGCATTAGCTCTTAAAGTGACAGCATTCTAATATTCCTGCTTCTGTTAATCAGACAACAAAAGATGGCAAGAATAATTAATCTGTATTTAATTCATACAATGAAATATTCAATTTATTCAATTTCTGTAGTATTGTCCTGTACCTGAATACTTTAGACCTACCTGAAAACCTTATTTTTTCTCTTTATTTCATTTGTATGTTTATTTTATTGTATTAATTTTTGCTTATGCCTGTAATTAGTTTATTTGTTCTTGTTTACTTGTCTTTTTTGTATATTCAATTCAAGGTTAAAATCAAGCTCCCTTGCGCAGCAAAATTACCCCAATTCAGGCCTGTTTTTTTTTTTTTTTTTTTTGTGCAAAAACAAAAACCTATTAACATTATAAGTGAACCTCAAGGAACATATTAAAATAATTTTAAAAAATCCATGTCATGTCCCCTTTAAGATCTGGTCCTTTCCTACTTTTCCCATTGTACATTACCAGATATAATTACAGATTCTACCAGCATTACAGAGGTCAAGTGGCACCACATCGTTTTCACTGATTATGTTTGTTTTTCCTCTTTTCTCCTCTCCTTTTTACTCTACTAAACATGAGAGTGCAGTATAAGCTCAGCGAATAGATGAGAATCTCTTCAGAAAGCATTTCAAAGGCCTTTTCCTCCCCTTGATCTGATTTGTTTGAAATGATTCAAATAAATTTAAAGGAAAAGATCTGAGATGAATTATTTATAAATCTTCTTGAGATTTAGTGTTGAATTTTAGAGGAGAGATAGCCTTTTGGTCATACGAGTAGAAAAAAAATTAATGAGACCTCTTGTTTTTTTTTTTCTCCAACAGGTATTCCTCCAAATAAAGCCACGTCCATTGATGATCTTGTTATGATGCTTCCCCAAAGTGTATGGGATCATCTGTATAGCAGGTAAGCGTTTGTCTCTGCTCTTTTGATGACTTCGTACAGAAGTTCAAGTTCTTATTAAATGCTAATTGTCGACATGCTGTTGTTTAGGTACGGAGGCGGCCCCGCTGTCAATCACTTGTATGTCTGCCACACCTGCCAGACCGAGATTGAGAAGCTGGAGAAACGCCGCAAGAATGAACTGGACATGTTTGTTCGGGTAGGAGCTACAGTGTCAATAGATTAAAGGGACAGTGAAGAGTGTCTGGCCGTTTTAGTTAATCTAACGCCTGGACTGTTATCTGTGAACACACCCACGACCCCAACACCTCCCTCTCAGCCTGAGATCGCAGTGTGACCCCCACCCCTCTCCTCCAAAATGGTAGTCATTATTAATGCATGAGAACAAAAGTACTTGATTTTAGCTAGAGACACTCAACAAAGGAGGCCAAAGAAAAGATAATGTGGACTTTTGTCTAGGGATGCACCAATATTAAAATTCTATCTGATATGCTAAGCCAATTAGGGCTAATTATTTTGATAATTGACTAATCTGTCATACGTAATTACGTATCGGCAGGATTTGTAATCAATGCATCAAGAAAATGTGAATTATTACACTCTTAGCTCCATCTGTTTGAGGCATGTGTGAGACGTGAGCACAATGGTCATAGCTGTCTAGTGCAGGGGTTCTTGTCATTAAATACTCGCCCTCATGTCGTTCCAAACCTGTAAGACCTTTGTTCATCTTCAGAACACAAATAAAGATATTTGTGAGATATAGATATATAAAGAGGTTTTTTATCCTCAATATAAAGTAATGAAATTACCACATTCAAGGTCCAGAAAAGTAGTTAAAATAAAAACGTTGTTAAAATAGTCAGCGTGACTACAGTGGTTCAACCTTAATGTTATGAAGCGACGAGAATACTCAAAAAAAAAAAAAAAAAAATGACTTTATTCAAATTCGTCTACCCTGCACAGTATTGGCCGATGCTGGTCATGTGAGCAAGCACAATGCATGCGTGTGATGCTGACACAGGAGCTGGCCAATACTGAGCCAGCGTTCGGACGTAAACACGGAAGCGATGAACTAAGTTCAATGTGTCAACTGTGTACGAGTCTGACAGGGTAGAGACGAATTTGTTGAATAAATTAGTTTTTTGTTTTGTTTTTGCACACAAAAAGTATTCTCATCGCTTCCTAACATTAAGGTTTAACCACTGTAGTCATGTTAACTATTTTAATGATGTTTTTACTACTCTTCTGGACCTTGAACGTGGTAATTTCATTGTTTTCTATTGAGGATAAAAAAAAAATTTAAAAAAATTTAAAAAAATAAATAAAGAAAAAACCTCTTGGATTTCATCAAAAATATCTTAATTTGTGTTTCGAAGATGAACGAAGTTCTTAAGGGTTTGGAACGACATGATGGTGAGTATTTAAATTAAAATTTTCGGTGAACTAATCTTTTAGCTCTGGCCCTCGATGTCCACTTTCCTGCAGCATTTTGCTCCAGCCCTAATCAAACACACCTGAACAAAATCAAGGTCTTCAGGATTGTTTTAAAGTTATAGGAAGGTGAGTTTAATCAAGGTTGGAGCGAAAGTCTGCAGGAAGTGGCAGTTGAACAATAATGCAATATTTCATGAAGAAATGCTCAGGTAATGGATTCTTTTTTTTTTTTTTTTTTTTTAAACATCTCATGGTCTCATGTGCTTTCTTCTCTTCCCCCCCTCTCTTCTGTCCTTCATGTAGCTCAATAAGGCGTTTCAGGAGGAGGAGTCTCCTGTGGTGATATACTGTATCAGCATGCAGTGGTTCCGGGAATGGGAAGGTTTTGTCAAAGGCAAGGACATTGGTAGGTCATTTCTCATCCCTGCTGCTGATACTTCTAAACTATCTGAACGTTTGAAATTGAATATTAGCATCATGTTCTGTGGTTATTGATCAATAAGGAATTCTTGAAGAACCTCATTATAGCTTTTAGTCGCATTTCACATTTGGTTGGGATATTTGGTGTGTTTCTGATGATGGATGGTCTTGTGTCTTTCAGATCCACCAGGGCCAATTGATAACTCCAAGATTGCTATAAATAAAAATGGACACATCACATTAAAGCCAGGTAATGTTTACCATCAGGATCTTTTTAAGTAATCATGAAATGGCATTCGTATCCCATTTTCATATCCCACTTCCTCAATTTGACAATCATTACAAACCTGTATGACTTTCTTCTGAAACATACAATGTTGTTTGGACCTCGACATTCTTCAGAATATCTTTTGTGACTCTCAGAAGAAACAAAAACGATAATGGTTAAACTGATATTCACAATTATTTTGATAAAAAAAAAAAAAATAGGGTCGTGATTATTAATCACGATTGTTCTCATTTGACACATTTCTTTTCACATTTTACAAAGAATGTGAATCCATATGCTTGATTTATTATATTTATCATTAACATTAACATACTCCGTACAAAACCTTAGGAAACTTCTCTCAAAAGCTAAAACAGTGAAATTCCTATTAGTAATTCCAATCATTCCAAATTGTTAACGATGTTATATTAAAACAACAAAAAGTCACAAAGGTTGCGTTAAGTGCTTTTATTCAGCAACCACAATATTCATGTCTTTCTTTCTTCAGTCAAAAAGAAATTTAAGGTTTTTGAGGAAAACATTCCAGGATTCTTCTCCATATAGTGGACTTCAGCGGGGGTTCACTGGGTGGAAGGTCCAAATTGCAGTTTCAGTGCAGCTTCAAAGTGCACTACGGGATCCCAGACGAGGAATAAGGGTCTTATCATATGAAACAATCGATGTAATAAATCGATGTAAAATAAAAATGTATATACTTTTTAACCACAAATGCTTGTCTTGCACTAGCTCTGCGATCCGCACGCATGACGTAATCACGTTACAAAGGTCATGCATGACATAAGCAGAAGTACCGATCCAGTGTCTACAAAGCGAACGTGCAAAGATTAAGCTAAACACCCTTTACAAAAAAAAAAAAAAAGAAAGAAAAGTAAAACAACGATATTGAATGATTTTGAAGTTGGAGGAGAAAATTTGTTTTTCGCCCTACCGCGGTACTTCCACCTATGTCAAGCGTGACTTTTCAACGTAATGCGTGGCGCGTCGCAGAGCAGTGCAAGATGAGCATTTGTGTTTAAAAGTATATACTTTATTTATTATTATTTTTTTTTTTTTTTTTTTTTAATGACCGATCGTTTCGCTAGAGAAGACCCTTATTATTTTCCTGGGATCACATAAAGCCCTTTGAAGCTGCACTGAAACTGCAGTTTGGACCTTCAGTGGACCCCACTGAAGTCCACTATATGGAGAAAAATCCTGGAATGTTTTCCTCAAAACTTTAATTTCTTTTCGACTGAAGAATGAAAGATGGACATCTTGGATGGAAGGGGTGAGTAAATTATCAGGAAATTTTCATTCAGAAGTGAACTAATCTTTTAATAACTTTTTAACACATCCTGCACTTTTTCTCATTCATGCATATTCTATTTGTAAAATAAAATTATATATATATATATATATATATATATATATATATATATATATATATATATATATATATATATATATAATATTTTTTTTTTTTTTTTTTTTTTTTTAAATCTTGATTCTTCTTTTTTTATGCATCGGTGCCGAATTGTTCATATCAGCATCACAATGTATCGTAAAAACTATTATATTCCACAGCTCTAGCCAGAAAATGTGTCCGAACTCTGATTGGAGGAATTAACACCAATCTGGCAAAAGCATGAACAGAAATGAGGGGGAAATGAGGGGGGGAAATCAGGATAAATAACCAACAAACTGATAGTTAAAACTATCATGCTTAAAGGGTTAGTTCACCCAAAAATCAAAATTCATTTATTCACTCTAATATCGTTTCAAACCTGTAAGACCCGTAAGATTTTTTTTTTTTTAATGAAATCGGAGAGATTTCTGTCCCTGCATTGAAAGTCTATTCACATAATACTCTACAGTTCAAAACGGTAATAAAGACTGTAAAATGTTACCAAATTTGTGTGCTCTATGTACATCATATTAAAGGTGCTAAAGAGGATGTTTTGTTTTATACATTTTTGCAATATTACTTGAAACTGTCTTTACTAACTGATAAAAGACTTTTTATTAGGTGCACTGAAAGGAATAATATTAATATACATCATCTGTGCACGAGGTAGGGCTTTAAAAACATCAGCCAATCGTTTACGTGATCATCGCGTACAAGAATTTAGTTTTTGGGTGAACTGACACAGATGAATGGATTAAAATTTTAAATTGTGATCACAATTAAAATATGATTATTCGTGCAGCCCTACAATAGTGTGCTTACTTTACTTGTATCAAGAACCAAACACCTTTGCTCAACAAAACAAACTAACACATTTTGCTTATTTTATGCTTTAACAGGTGCTGATTCAGGTCAGATATCAGAAGAGACCTGGAACTTCCTCCATTCCATTCACGGAGGAGGGCCGGTGGTGACCGTGCGGCCCAGCGTCAGCCATCAGGAGTCCGAGAGTTCTCAAGCAGAGGAGAAGATCGAAGTGGAGACACGCTCTGTGTAGTTGTGCTGAGATGCTGCTGGGCCGCAAGGGGACCGACAAACACTTATTTTGCACTTCACTTTTGTTTTCAAGGATACTAGCAAAGGACCTTACAGCTTCACCTCATCATACACACTCTCTGTACCCTTTATGACTGTTCTTTATAGCAGACGGATGGATTAAACATCCTCCAGTGTGCTTTAAATTTGTATATATCGTGCATATCCACATCCTCTTGACACTAGAAACCAATTAGACTTAAGACACATTTTCACAGTCCATTAATGCATTTGATTTCTGTGTGCAGCTGCATTCATGACAGATTTTGCTTCGCCCAAACCAAATAGACCATAATTTGAAAAATTCCACTGCATCTGTACATATTTTTGAGGTACTGCCTCACTTAAGAAAATGAAAGAATATGTTGTCTTAGTGGATGAAAACTTCATGTTTTGGGTATGAAGGGATACTAAAATGCTATGTAGTCTCAGGAAAGAACATTATTTTTTTTTGTTTTGTTTTGCACTGTACTGTAGATTCAAAAGGTGCATGCTTCAGCTCTGATGTTCAATATGTATTTGAATGTACTAGTACTTAAAGAACACACGTTCCTGCACTAAATGTTATTTATTCCAGAGGGGTATGATTATTCTGGCATTCATGGATGTTTTCTTTGTTCGAAAATGATTTGACAAGCTAAATCAAAGCAGAATGCACGCTAATAGGAATGATGTGGCACATTATGCTGGCAAGAAAATCAAATCCTCATTTTTATTTGTATTGCATAGCTGTGCCCAGTGGGTTGCATGGAGATGCAAACAATAAGGCGCACATTTGAACACATCAATGGCTGTCTTGTTTAAAAATGCTATGTAAAAGGAAAAAAAAAAAAAAAGATCAATTAAATCCTGCTGCCGCACATGTACATTCAAGGCATTATTTAATGTATAGAAGGATGTTTTTTCAATATTAATTGTCCGCAGAGATGAAAGCTGTATCTGAGTGGCTACTATTAAACCTAAAACTTATGCTGTCAATATCTGTCATCATTCGTATGAGCTGAAATGTAAGAAACTAATATGAATTCATTTGTTCTGTGAATTGATAAATTTCACAAAACCTGTCTGAGTAGTATTTCACCCCAAAATCAAAGAAAAAATAATAAATGATATAAAAAAAATGATGATTAGGACTGATTAGGACTTTTTTTGACATTGTGATATTTTCATGACAGTTAAGCACATTTGCTGCAGTTCATAATGCATTTAGATGTTTTATTTTTATGGTTTTCTGAATTCCCATTAATCTCATGATTCTCATTACTGAAATATGTTAAGAAATTGCTGTTGTAGTACCTCACTGTTTTGTTGTTTTCATTACAGTAAGGAGAATTAGATTTTCGTGCTTTTCATGAAAATAAAAATTCATGATAATTTCTTATTTTCTACTCTTGGTTTTGGGGAGAAATATAGCAGGTTTTGCATGATTCACACAATGTTGTACAGGAGTTTTAAATATTTAAGATACAGACCCCCAAATATGATGATCTTTGAGTGAGGGACCCCTATTCTAAAGTATAAAAGGCATCTGTGTAATTCTTTGTATAAAAAGACAAAAAAAAAAAAAAAAACATAAATATGTAAATATTTGGAAATATTTATGTGCTATGGAGCCCCTAAAGAAATATGGTGATGAAAAAAAAGTCAATCCATTTTCGTTCTCACAAATGTTTGCATTTCCCAAAGAAAGTTTGGCGAGGAAACGCAAAGTTTCTCTGAGGGATGCAAAAGCATTGAAATATATTTTTGCCTCCCATCTAATATTTCCTTTTAGGGGCTCCTTAAGTTTCTATTAAGTTACATTATTTCATTTTCTATTCTTATTGCTGTAGTGTTAAATGCATATTTTTTATTCATTTATTTGTTTATTATATATATATATATATATATATATATATATATATATATATATATATATATATATATATATATATATAATCAGTATAATCAGTAATTTTCTCTAAACATTTCCACGGACCTCTTAGCACCTCTTAGTAGAAAATGCTTATAAAATATACAGGTCAAGGCATTATTTTGACTGTGAACTTAATTCATTGACATGAGCCAGATGTAAAATTAAAGTAGTTTACTGAGCCCTAAATAGCACTGGTGTAATCTAGCCATTATTTTCCCTCGTGGACAGATCAATAACATATAGGAATAGTGCATTCTTCAGTACAATATGCTGCTCATCATCAGGCTGAAATGGTCGGTAAGGTCGGTGCTGACAGCAGAGCTCTTGAGAGCCGGTCATTATGAAAGCAGCAAGCGTGTGGGCCGCGGCTGCTGTCCTGTACAGTATCGCAGTGAGCGGGATTGTGGGATTCACATTCACAGCAGCACCGAAAGAGAAAAAAACATGGCGGCTGCCGAATGTGCAGCAAACGATTTGCGGAAGTGAGGTAAGTGTAATTCTGTAGCTTCATAAACCCTTTTACATTGAATTATCCGTCACTCAAGTCCAATTCCCTGAGTTTATCTAGAAGTTAAAGCAGACTCTGGTGCAGGAACCGCTACGATTGTAGCAGTTCGAGCGGATTTGATGGGCAAAGTTGTTGCGGCTGATCAGTTGTGTATGTGCACGCTGCCCCCGCTCCTCTGCACTGTTACACGCTAGCCAGTTAGCTTCAACATTTAGGCCTTTTATCTTAAAAAGTAATTTAATCACCTGCTCTGCGGATTGCGTTTATATGACACGGGGAAATAACACATTTTCCGTTCGTTAACAAGTGTTATGAACGTGCGTTAGAAAGGGTGCGCCAAATTCGTTAGCATTAGCATGCTAAAGTGTGTATTATCTTCATTAGTGCTCCTAGCCATAATGCTAATTAGTGGATGAGTTGTGGAAAAAATCCTAATTGTTTGTTCTCACTGTTGCGTGGACGTTTAACCGATAAGTGTGTTTTATTGTTTATAGCGCAAAATGAAAGTAATTGCGCTTCCTGTGAATGCAGTAGTTAGCAGGTGAGCTAATACAACCCTGCGGACACATTTGTTTTGTTCAGTTAAACGGTTAGTTATTTCTAAAAAAACATGTGTTTTAAAATTCTTAATTATGTGCATGAAGCAAACGTGTTGCATTAGAGACTAATTCAAGAGTTGAGATCCGCTCAGAAATCAGCAGAACTGGAGAAACTTGCACGGGGGTTTGAGAGGCACAGCCGGGCGGCACATCATGCCGAGCCGCGGATGCGGTGTTGCCGGAGAGGCCCGTTAAAAGCAGTTGAAGGAGATAATGTTTTCTTCTTACGGCTGTTCTAGATAAATAACGGTGAGTTAATAATCTACAGTAGTGCTTAAGTCACTGTTTGTTAGTGTGTCCGCTTTATGAAGGCAAACCCGTTTCTGAGGAGAACATCTCATTCTAAGAACAGGTTTTTAATGAGGGTTTTATCAATTTTCAGACACTGAGCCAAACTGGGTTCTCTGAAACCACTGCGACGAGCAATTTAGAAAACATGCTGAGCTGCACAGAGGGCGAGTGCTTTCTCCGCGTTGTCATTTGGACAGAGTTGGGCTGTTTTGTGATAGTTCATTGGCGAGCACGTGTCAATTTAAAGTTCTTCGCCACGCGCGCGAGCTGAAAGATTATTCAGGAAGTTTCAAATTCTTGACGCGTGCGGCGCAGAGCGCGAGCAGAATGACAGCCGCATATTTCATGTCTATAAAAACTGTAAGTTTTGAGGACAAGTTGGCGTTTATCTCACTCCTATGGGATGTTCCACCTCTTCGAGTTTCTGTTGTCACCTGTCAGTGACTGAGGTAGTGTCTGTTCTTGTTTAGACAAGGTGTGATGTACGAAAAAATGTCTCGATTCTAATTTGTCCATTATTTATTCATTTAATCGGATAAAGTAATTTTAATAATAAAAAAATACATTATACATTATTTCCCAAATTGTTTAACATCCTGTCCAATGTGGAATCGAATGTTTTTACTTTTTCACCATTATCAATTAGTTGCAGCCCTAAAAATGCGTATTTAAATTATTCGTAATTATTGCAGTGTATTTCCATGTACAGTTCTGTATGCTTGACGCATAATACATACCTATATTTTACTGAGTAACAGTGCAATTTTAGCTAATGTCCATGTGCTTGACTCACTTATGATATTAAAGTAATAAATAGTAAATCCAAAAATAAAAATCATGTCATTATTTACTCACCCTCATTTTGTTCCAAACCTATGTTATTTTTCAGCACTATATATATAGTTCAGTTCAGTTCAGTTACAGAGACACAACTGTAAAGCCTCGAAAAAGAATAAATAAAACTAGTCCATATGCTTTATGCAGTATTTACCAATTCTTATAAAGATAAACAATATCACTGAAGAGTTAAGACATAAATCTCATTCACATTCATTATACATATTCTAAAATGTTGAATTTTTGTGCCGGGCCAGCATTGAAGTCATTGATGTGTCATAAACGGACAGGTAGAACAATTTAAAACAGACTTAAAGGTACAGTATGTAATAATTTTGTCCGCTAGAGGTCGCTAGAAGCCTATTCAAAACAAAGACGTAGCTTGATGCCAAGTTTGAGCGCGGAATCTTGGGACATGTGGTCTCCATCTCAACGGATGGTGCAAAAGAATAGGGATTGGAGTTGGAAAGAAATCATGCTTATGGATGCGATTATTAACGTTACTGTAGTATGAAGCAGAGCAGGAGCGAGTGTTGTGGGAGCTGAACGAGGCCGCTGGAGCGATTGCGCAAGACACGCATCACGAGCAGCGGAACTTTTATTATGCCACTGTTGCCGGCGCTTGCTTCCGCTTTTGCGATCATGAGTATGAGGTAACGCAGCTCTGTTTATCATATTAGATACATTTGAAAGTGTTGAAAATGACGTTATAACGTTACTCTGTGAGTTCGCTCGGCGGTTGCTGTGAGACACTGTTGCACACTGCAGTAAGATAAGACAATTTTAGAATATCATATTAATAAATGCTGGATGTCTTGTGTTGATAAATGGCACGCAATTCATTTTAAAATGTATTGTATGATGGAGAAAATTACTGTTACTAAAAATAAAGCTGCATCTGATTATGCTATGTTAGCTACTTCACAAAATAGTGTTTTTCTCTGAGGCATGGTGAAGCATGGTACTTGCAAAAAATCAAGAAAATTGATTTAAACCATAAGACTAAACTTGTTGAGCTATATAGCAACAATTTGTTTTCTGTCTATAAGTATATCAAAACAGTTGTTCCCTTAATTGTCTATTAAAACATGTAATATATTAAAGCATCTTTGGTGTTTCCATGGTTTCTACAAAATAAAACCGGAAACCGACACAATTGACAGGCGACTCCTCACACGTCCTGGAGTCACGATTTACAAATAGTTGGAAACATTTGGGATATTAAAGGTACTGAAGTGAACAAAATATATAACACTGGCCTAGTGGTTTTTGGATATTTTACTGCAAAAATACTACATATTGCACCTTTAAATTTAAGTCCAAACTAGGAAGATTTGTAATATAGTGTACAAGTTGTATAATTTGATGATGCTTGTATGGTGTCCTGCTAAAAAGATGAACAGCTGGTTTGGAACAATATGAGGAAGAATATATAATGTGTGACCTACTCTTTCTACTTTTAACTTGTATTTGGACAATGCCAGACGTCATGAAGCGTCTCCATTGGCTGTCATAAGAACAATAAGAGCCGCTGCACAGATGGGCTGCTGGGGTCTGAGTGATTTCTTCAGTGCATTTTTAGTGTTCACTAATTCTGCCAGTAATCCAGAGAGTCTGTTTCTGTTTAAACCGAGCAAGGTCAGAACTGAGATCTCATTTTTTATTTTTTATTCAATTTTTCGTTTATTAGCTGATTTTATTCAGAAGAGTTGTATAAGTTTTGTCTGAAAGTGTTGTTTGAAGGGACTCAATTTACTATTTAGTCATCCTCATGTTCCAAATACACAAGCATATAGTGACCAGTGACTTTTATAACTTTCAATTGCGCCTCCACATATATAAACCTGCCACATTGCAGTTGGTCAAGAGTGACATGGCATTTGCCATTGTTGGTGTCAGAACCAACGTGACAATATTGTTGGGGTACCCATTTAATACATTGGTTCTTAACCTTTTTTGAGTTGATGCCCCGTTGTCCAACACAATATTCAAAGGCCTCCCCATATAGAGTGCTGCATTGATGATGTATTTTTGTAGGTCAGTGTGGAAGTTGGCATCACCTTGGTTCCCTCACCAAAAATCCAAAAGGATTTTTGCAGAAAATGAGCTCTGTGACCAACAAAAGTTTGATACTTACACGTTTTGTTCATCATGATAATCTTCACAAATGAACACAACTTCTATGAATTTTGAAGCCTAAATGCCATCGCCAGAAGTAAAAAGGTTGACGTAGGATATAAACAAATTATACCACAGTTGCAAGAGCATCACCTCTAAGCTTCCAACAACTGTTTTTAGTCTTTATTTAAAAAACATTTTCCCTGAAAGTTTGGTTTGATGGTTTTTCATGTCCCAGACAACTTGTGTAGTCCCATTTAGCCACTTGTTAGCAACCAGCTTTTCCAATACATGTAAAAGATTTAAAAAAATAACAAAGGGGTCGGTACTTCGGTCAGTAGTGAAGTTGGTACTGAAATTTTAAAAATGTGACAATTCGCATTTCTGCAGTACCGCTAAATAATACAGAGTACCGGGTGTATTCGGTACCCGCTGATACAGTAGGTGGCTGTGTATCTGTGTAAGTGCTCTGTGAAGAGCGTCAGAGGTTTCTTTTTACAATGTTTCAATAAGAGACACAGCGCTGTGCAGTGTAGATGGCTTTTTTATTGCGAGAGTTTTCACAGGAGTGTAGATCTCAGTGAGCAGACACTGAATGTAGCCTAAGTTATTGACAGCTTCAGTGATTATGAAGGCCCGTATACAATTTCATACACAATTGTAATTCAAAGTGCTTTACATAAAAAGGAATAACAATAATCTAAATAATTACAGCAGATTAAAAGTAGCATGTGTAACAACAGAAATAAAAGTAGAGAATAAAAATTGATATCAAATTTACTAAAACAATTTAGTATATAAAAAAGATGATGCATAAATAAAATGCACTGCAATCATTTTGGACGTAGCACAGTGTTCATTCAGCAAAAGCACAGCCAAACAGACAGCAGACATACTAGTACCATGACAACCTTACGAAGCATTTAACCAAAAAACCCATTCAAAAATCCCATTGATTTTAGGACAATGGAAGCAGAAGTGCTATAATGCTAACTTGTTTCTGAATTTTGGCTTACAAAAATATATCATTCTTGCAGTGATTTATTGGCTAAGACATTTATCTGGTATGTCTGCTGTCATTTTGACAAAGTTGTTAATAATTATTTACTAACAGCAACTGGGAGTGTTGATGTATTAAAAATAATTAACCACAATTAAAGTTGTAATATGTACGAATTTTACAGTAAAATATCCAAAAAACACTAGGCCAGTGTTATATATTTTGTTCACTTGAGTATTTCCAATATCCCAAATGTTTCCAACTATTTGTAAATCATGGGAAATTGCAATTTTAACCAAGACTCCGGGACGTGTGAGTCGCCTGTCATGCGTTATCCTCGGTTTCCGGTTTTATTTTGTAGAAACCAATGTGTGACACCAAAGTGACACCAATGACACTTTAATATATTACACATTTTAATAGACAAGGGAACAACTGTTTGGTTACATTTATAGACAGAAACTAATATAGCTCAACACGTTTGGTCTTAAAATCTAATTTTTTTTTTTTTTTTTTGTGAGTACCATGCTTTACCATGCCTCAGAGAAAAACACTACTTTGTGAAGTAACTAACAGAGCATAATCAGATGCAGCTTTATTTTTAGTAACAGTAATACAGAATTTTCTCCATCATACAATGTATTTTAAAATTAATTACATGCCATTTATCAACACAAGCCATCCAGCATTTAATGATATTCTAAAATTGATCTATCTTACTACAGTGTGCAATAGTGTCTCACAGCAGCCACCGAGCGAACGCACAGAGTAAAGTTATAACATAATTTTCAACACACTCAAATGTATCTATTATGATAAACAGAGCTGCGTTACCTCATACTCATGACCGGAAAAGTGGAAGCAAGCGCCGGCAACAGTGGCATAATAAAAGTTCCGCTGCTCACGGCATGTGTTGCGCAATCGCTCCAGCGGCCTCTTTCAGCTCCCACAACACTCGCTCCTGCTCTGCTTCATACTACAGTAACGTTAATAGTCGCATCCATGAAAATGATTTCTTCCTGAGTCCTATCCCGATTATTTCTTCCAGCTGTGATGTGAAGACCACATGCCCCAAGATTCCGTGCTCAAACTTGGGGTCATCAAGCTACACCTTTGTTTTGAATAGGCGTCTAGCGGACAGAAAATATTACATATTGCATCTTTAATGTGATTCCAGAAGATTCCATTCCAGAAAGGAGCAAGAAACATTAATTTAATTTACATCTTGATTTGTGTGTTGAGCATTTGAATGAAGTTAATCCTTATATTTTTAAGTTATTCTGTGGCCCACTTGGAAGTTTAGTGGGGGCCCACTGGTAGAACATCTGCTTTAATAAGTCGATCCTAGTGGATTTTCTGATGTTCACACAATGAAATGCTTTGAAGTGTGCTCTGTTACATTACTTATCATACTCTGTTATTTAGGGTTTTACTCCTTTATTAGGCATATCAGGAGGAGCCAGCCTAACCTGCACTTACTATATTTGAGTTCCCAGATAACCTCATTACGCACAAATGAGTCATGAAGGGTTGTAGCGTGTGTGATGACATTAGTGGTGAGTGACTCCTCCATGAGCAAGAGCTTTTCCCTCTCATTTTATGATCGTAATGACTATGAACATTCTTCAAAAAAAATCTATTAGCCTCTTTGTTTGTGCCAGCTCAAACCACTGGTCTGGATTTGCTGTGTAGAGAAACAGGTCTTTTATAGTCTTTCTAGAGAGAGGAAAATAGAATCTAGTAGTTAAACTGACATGGGTAGTAATGGAAAATGATGTTTTCTAACCATTTTAGTGCTTTTTTTCAGGTCTGACACCACCCCATCTGTCTGTTTTCTGTCTCGTCTTTTATATGCATGGTCAAATCACATTAGACGCTCACCAGGAGGCTTCAGTGGAGTGTGAATAAGGGGTGCGTGTAAGACTCTCCTCAGGTGCCTCTCATTTCTCAAGCAAAGCTAATGTCAGCAGTGCAAAATCTTATTCTCTCGTCATTCAGATCACACTAATTGCACATGGCATTGATTGTGTGGACTGGAGGAGCTGGTGTGGTCTTTTTAATATGAAATATCTGCACTGTAAAAATGATATTTGTAGTAAATAAAAGAGAGATTTTTGGAGTTTGCTTTCCAAGAAAATTCTCTTTCTACTTCAAAAGAAAGTGTTACTCTTCTTTGAAATTCTTTGTCAAATTATACTAGCAGTTTTAGAGTGAAAATCCTGTTTCAAAGTAAATCCCACACCAATGTCTTTTCAGTGTCTCTGTTTTTACAAAAATGCTGTTTTCTCCTTCAAGGACAGGCTTTTTGGAAGTGTTCTGGCTGTAATAAATCTGAAATTGTGGCCTTTATACTAGACGTATCCTCTTGCACGGCTTTAGCATAATGGAGGCAATTGAGAAATTTGATATGGTGTAATCTAATTTTTCACACTTCAAGCTTACATTTGACTTTAGTACTACACTAATTATTGAGTAATGCAGACGATGGTAGTAGCCAGCGCTCCCTTCAGTGTTCTGTGAAGCCCCCAGCTGAAATGAGGTGTTTTTGCTGCTACCTTGCAGATTTTGTGGAGTTCACTGGTCCCATATCAATTTATCATGTTCTGTAAGCGCCGGTCTTTAGACTGACTGCTTCATTATTCATACCCAGGCTCTAAAATTAACTTTTTGCCACACCTGCCAATGGCTGGTGAATTGAGAGAATTAACCAGTAAATGTTATTTTGAGATTTTAAACAATTAAAGGGAAAGGTCAGAAATTGTCATCAATTACTCAAGTTATTCCAAACCCATAAAACTTTTGTTCATCTATGAAACATATTTTATAATCTTTGAAGAGATTTGAAATGAAACCTGAGATTTCTGTCCCTCCATTTACAGTCCATTCCAGTGTTAGCATGTTGAGTTCATAAGATTGAAAATTAATCATTACTGTTTGATGAACAGATTTAATTTAAGCATTTATTCATAAACAATGTACATAGAACATGTTAAATATGGTAAACAAGCCGAAATGTGCTTGTGAGAACCAATGAGGTTTGCAAAAACAAGTGCAGCTTGTTCTCATATATCAAGCAAGCACATTTGAGCTTCTGTTTACAACTTTTATTGTGCTGCATGTGTGTTGATCAATGTTTATATGTGAATAAAAGCCTACATTTAAATGTTAGATTTAATATTTAGAATTAGTAAAATAATTTGTAAAACATTGCAGCTCATTGCGTCACACAAGATTCACATCTATCGATGAACCGCTATCACAAAAATGTGAAGGCTTCTCAATTATTTGGCTTGGAAACTTTTGGATAAAAATGAAAATTGATAAATGTTTAAAAGGAAAATTTCATCCAAGGAAAATATTTGACACTTAAGGCCTAGGTATACTTTATGTTCCCGCGTTCCGCTGTCTCGCACAGATGAGCGTTCAAGCCTTTCAACCCCAAATGGAACACGGACATGGGAGGTATACTTTGTCAGTGAGTCAGATTATTATAATGTATACATCACGTAAATTTGTTCAACTTATATTTTGGTGCTTTATGAATGTTAATTTTGGACCCTGGTAAAAGGTTTCTGTGGAGCACTGACTGTTTCATTTTAGATACCCAATATGATCAGTCTTTCAAGACTGAAGGTTTGTGTTGTAGTGGCCATTGTTGGAAAGCACTTTTATAGCTCACATAAGAGGCAGCTTAAATACAGACCATCCCCCTTCACATCTGCAGCTTTAGCAATGCACCAGGGAAAGCCTAGCCAGCACATGTGTGATAAGTAGATTGATAGCTTGTGGGAAACTCTCAGATAACATCTGAATATCAAACATATTTATAGACTATTAGGTAACAGTAGATCATAGTCTGCCCGTTGGTTGTTATTCTTCCTTTGGTGTATGTTTGATTCTGTTTTACCAAACCCAAAGATTGTGAGAGCAAGAGAGGAACTTGATGTTCCTTTGAAATTGCGCACATTAAAGGCCCACTGAAGTGTCTTGGAACGCACAGCATTATTCAATGTGTTGACGTAATTTCCACTGAAACTGGAAGACAGTGCAGAGCATATCGAACAGCTCCTCCCCTTTTTAAACAATAGCCAATAATATTTATATCACAGCTTGGCCAGAGCTGTTGAACTCAGTAAAACCTCATTTAGTGCCCCATATAGTATATGCCACTCATCATGTAGAAAATGGTAAATGTGTGAACAAGTGACCGATTTTAGCCATAGCTTCAGCATCTATTTATAATGTAGGGGTCGGGACACTTTATATTCTACAGAGCATTTGATTGGACAGAAAATCTGATGAGAAGTGCAGCTTGATGTCATCAAAATCGTTTATTCATATTGGTGGAAGTGAGAGACTAAGACTTATATCTTCTAAATACAAATTGTCGTCATTTTCCAAGCAACAGAACTAACGAGCAGCACCTTGAGCTGTTTATTTCCCGTTTTGTCTGAATGCCAGGGTATGGCAAATGCCATACTTTGCCATACGTAAGCGCTTCCCCTGAGCAGAATCCTCTGCCGACTGGTCACTCCCGCTTATATTCAGCTGGATTTGCGGTAGTGGCAATTCCCTTTCACCATCTGTGTTATGATTTCAACAAATAACTTTTGGGCGAATGCAGACAACTTTATTATTTATGAGCCCCAACATCCAGCCACGCAAGAAAAACATGCAATCTACCTGAGAGGAGATGTGTTCAAGTCATCTATCATTATTGTAAGTTAGGCTAAATAGAGAATTTATTATTTTATTAAAAAAAACAAAAAAAAAAAAAAACAGTATTTCTTTTAACTGTCACGCACGGGATGCTGCAAAATAAGGCAGTGCAACAGTCAAACGTGTCTGTCTAGCACGTTTACATAGAAAAATAATGGAAAAGAGTGTCATTATACTGTCCCCTACTTTCCTATAAAGAACCATTATTTCCCTTTGCTGAAGTTGAGGAAGATCAGTGTTTGTGCTACAGACATGAATGATACTTTAAATTGCATTTTGTTGAGGGTTGTTCTATTTTTTGTTTTGTTTTGTTTTTTTGTTTTGAAACTGTAGACTTTCTTTGAAAGAGGGATTTGAGACATGGACGGGATTTTTGACTTGAACCAGTAAAGAATCACATAGCAGCACCTTGGCATTGTGGGGGCAACTTTGCACAGGCAAACATCACACATACTTTCTTCAGAGATCCAGTTCATATTTTTCACTAGCAAAAAAAGCTATAAATAAAAATGTCTGTCACCTTTTCCTGCTCCATCTCAATCTCAATCCATCTCAATGCACTGGAGGAGCATCCTACAAACAGTTTAGCTCACATCTTTAAACTGCAGCTAAAATGTTTCTTTTACTTTATTTTTCCATATTTGGCCCTTTAGTCCATAATGTATTTATAATTTTGATAAATCACCTTAATGTGCGTTTTTTTTTTTTTTTTTTTAATATGACACTGAAATGAAATTATCTAGCTGGATAACAAATGGAAGCTTTTACCGAAATGCCAAGAATGATTTGTGCTCATCCCCGAAGCATTAGTTAGGATGAGTTGAAAATTATAATCAGATCACTGTATGTCACTGTGTGCAGCCAAAATGTGTTTATGAATTCATAGCTGTCATAAGTTATAATAATAGCTGGGACACTTTCAGGTATTTTTGTTTTAAAACACAATAAATGGTCGTAAATTGCTGTACTTTTTTCTCTTTTTCTTAAACTAACTTAAATTTAAATAATCTATTTCAGACAAATAAATATCTTAAAAATAAAATGTATCATTGGCAGGGCAACTAAAAATCTTGACTCTTTTTTTCTAATTATAAACTGTAAGAATAATCTCAATTATTCTCTCGTTGTGTCCCTCAGGTGCCCACATTCTGCTGCTGAGGAGAGAGCACCACGATGAGGAGACAGTAGGCACCCACCATAGTATGGCCGCGTCCCGCTCTTCGCGCGTCACAAGATCATCAGTGGGGATAAATGGATTGGATGAGAACTTTTGTGGTCGAACCCTCAGGAACCGCAGCATCGCCCAGCCAGAAGAGAGCTCTCCGCCTCCTGTGCCCAGAGCTCGCTCACCGAAGAAGAAGCAGGACTGTCAACAGCACCAGCAAACCGGAGCACAGGTCGGAAAGGTAGCCGAGAGCAAGGCGGAGGGTGAGCCCTTGCCCGCCTACGGAAAACGGGGCTTGCCAAGCTCCGAGAAGGACGAGTCGGACAACTGCGAGCGTCCGAGGGCCGGGGGTGGGCCGGAAGCCTCCCCCGCCCTGAAGAGGGCCAAACGCTGCCCTCGCTCAGGTGAATCGCAGGGGGTAGAGGAGGAACATTCTCTCAAACCGGAGAGCCCTAATCCCGCTGCACCGAAGGAAAACGATGAAGGCGCCAAATCGAACGCGTCCACGGCCCCTCAGCTCAGCCTCGATAAAGAGGCGGAGCAGACAGAGGACAGCCCGGCGGAGGAGATCATCCTTCCGCAACAGGCTGGTGAGAACATCAAGGCCACCAATGGCATCACCGAACTCCATAAGGAGGACTCAGAAGTTGCAGCCTTAACCGTGGAGCTCTGTGCCTCCCCTGCAACTCTCAACAACAGTCCTTCACTGTTAAATGGCAGCCAGGCTGCGCCCTCATCCCCTGACCCTATTGTGCCTTGTAGATCCCCTCATCCCAAGCAAGCCAATGAGTCCGACAGCCCTCAGATTGACTGTGAGAGGAATTGCACACCCGAGGAAGCTGCCGAGGCTGTGCTGTCCCAGGAACCCGAGATGGAGGTAGAGGTGGACGTCGTGGGGGACGCCGGGCAGGCTCAGGACGAGCTCGCGAGAGAAGAGAGCACCAATGGTGGCTTTCAAGCTGAGCCGCAGGACCCTTCTGACAACTGCTCGAATATCTCAGGCGAAATGGCGATGCTGGCTGCCTCCCAGCTGCCCACAGAGCCCCCCTCCTTCACAGAGCCTCAAGAACACCGATATACCCTGAGGACTTCACCACGCCGCGCTGCCTTTGGTAGTGGGCTCAGAGCCAGCTCCCCCAAACCCAGTTCCCCGCACATAGACAATGGTTCGCTGAAGGAGGAGGCCATGCCGGTTCCTCTTTTTTCAGAGGACACCAGCCATAAAGACCCTCCCCATGATGCACTGGGGCTTTCTAGCGAGGCAGACAGTGAACTCTCAGAGAAAGCAGGCGTCAGTGGAGAGGTCGGAGTGTCGGATAGCAGAGTGTCGAGATCCACCAAAGAGCTGCTGGCCGCTCAGGCTGAGGAAGATGAGGAGGAAGAGGAGGATCCAGATGTCTACTATTTTGAGTCTGATCACTTGGCTCTCAAACACAACAAAGAGTATGTTCAGGTTTATGCTATCATATCTGAAGTCATTATTGTTTTCATAATTGTGGTCAACAAAGGTGCACTTTGTCTTTATGCACTTTTGTTTTAATTCATTTATGGTGTTTGCTTTGAAAGCACCATTGTTCATTGTTCCTCATATTGTTCCTGATTTTGAAAAAAACCCAAACCCAAAGTATTAAACTTTTTAGATCTGAAGAATTAAAATGACATATTTTCGCAACAGACATGAATCTTGCAGCTTGTGGAGCCAACTGAAAGATTGTCAAATCCTGTAGGCTTGAGGTGCGGTCACATTTCATACATTTTGTGGGTAAAAAAGGTCTATTATCTATTGTCAGCAGTGTAACAATGTATAAAACACAGCTCTCGCACAAGTCATTTTCAAACCAAGCAATTTTCTGACCAATTCAAACCCATTGCAGAATCTCCTTCGGGAAATCTTTCACCTTTACGCAAATTTCCCACATGAATTCCTATTGAAATGACTGGATTTTGCTTGTGAAAATTCACAGAACGGTGGCAAATGTGACTGCACGTTTAGATTTAACTGCTCAGGTTCATCCTTTCTAAAAAAAAAAAAAAAAACTCCTACAACACCCTAGCAACCACATAGCACAGCTCCAGAGCCATAATAACAGTATGGTAACCATTCTCAGCACATTAGCGGCATACTGATGGGTTTTGAGAGGGCAAATACCACTTGTACTTTTCAGGTCTTAATATTTATTTTCCAGATTCAGTGTATTTTGTATTCTCATACATCAAATTCCTTATAATATAGAGGTTTGCTTTAAAAGTAGTAGAGGTTTGCTTTAAAAGTAGTAGCATGTTGTAGTGCTTTAGCTTCTGTGGTTGTCTAAACTCAGCAGTTTTTTTTTTTTTTTTTTTTTTGATTTAGTCTTTTGTCTTTTTAGTTTTCAAAGTGTTTGTGCTTTGTAATTTGAAGACAGGAATGTTGTCCCAGATAAGCATCTTAGTGTTGTCCTGCTTAACTCTGCATACTTGTTTTCTGTAGCGTAATAGTCGACTGTGCTAGCAGAAAATGAGCAACAGCTGCTGTAATCTCCATGACGGTGGTAGGTAATAAGCGAGGGGAAGCCTGCTGCTGGTGGACAGGTTGTCCTGGGTTGTGCTCATTCAGCGTGTGCCCATCTCACAGTGTGAGTGCAGGGATCAGGAGCAGCCAACTGGATTGGCTTGTCGGTCAATAGAAATTAAAAGAGAATGGCATCAGTTTATGAGGCCTGTCTGAATTATTTATTTCCTTTTGTTATATCATTAAATCATTCTCTTTTCCTATATGGCATCGCTTTTCTCCTCCATTTTAATTAGGATTTATTGTGTGCTTGACATTCAAATTATAGATATATTTATGCAAATTTGTACTTTTTTGAATAATCAGATAAGGGTTGTTGCTGTTGCTGTTGTTGCTTGTCTGTGCAAAAATGGTGACCACAATGGCAGGGAATTGCGGTTCCCAGGCTGTTGATTAAGTGTTCAGAGTGTTTTTGTTTTGTTTTGTTTTTCAAAGCATTGCTGGTTGATTCCTAGGACATTGCTAGTGTTTTGTTGGTCGCAAGGTAGTTGGTTAGTGTAAGTGTATGGCGAAACGGTATCAGGCAATAATGGTGGTCTGATCGTTTAGAAAAGTATCATCAGATTTGAGGTCTCCACTAGATGTAGTATGTGAAGATTTCCTTAAAGCACCACAAACAAGGACACAATAACACAAAACACGCAATAAGCTCATACGTGCCTTATATTAGCTACTAAGCTAGAAAGATGTGTGGAAGTTTATTGAGAGTAGTTTTAGTACAGAATCCCGGTCTGTGGTTATTAAGTACAGGTTAAATGGCACAGTACGAAGCCCATATCACCGTATGTTTGTTTAGTTTTTGTCTGTTAATAGTGATCTAGTCTATGCTTTTCAGATGGTTGACCCATAGGTGGCAGTGAAATGCCAGCCATATGTCAGTTTTGTGCTCATTGCCATCCTTGGCTGCTTTCCTCAACCTGCAGTGCTACATGCCTATCTTTATTGTGCATCTGAATCGAGAGGCTGTTAACAGCTTCTCTGCAGTCCAAGTTAATAGACAGCAAGGAAATTGAAGAAAAACTAGTCAGCTGCCCTCAAGTAAGGCAAATCAAATGGAGCAAGTCTTCTAAATGAATTCTTTTTGAGATTAAATGCTTGCTGTCATCAATTGGTTTTCATTCATGCCATGTTAGGCTAGATTGATTATACAAGGTCTGTTGAGCTTCTGAATAAGATTACTTCTAAGCAGTAGACAGAATCTCCCGCTGAGAAGAGCATCTTTGTCTAATTTGCTGTTTTCCCCTCTTTGCCTTTTTTTCACGTTCCTATTTGTGGATCCTATTTTCCTGAGGGCGCGCATGGAAAAGGTCAAAGCTCTGTAGCGCTCAGGCAGCGTCATCTTCATAACTAACCAGATGAATCTAGAAAAGCTCTTTCAGATGTGAGCTTCTGAATCCCAAATCATACATTAGAGGCACAAAATTGTGTTTTCTTTTTTGTTTGAGCTGTTTGGCAACTATTATGTAACATGAACCTAGTGCAGAACAATAGTGATTGTTGGCTTGTTCTACCTCTATATCCAATGTATTACAATATTACAATCATACATCAGTGTTGGCAAAGATATTTGATAAAAATAAACATTTTTAACAATATATATATATCAATGACTAGCAATAACTCTTTACAAAAAGGCTAGCTAGCATCTACTGAAGAAGGGCTTTTTAAGGCTAAATCTGCAATCTTGTTGCCCACTGAAGTGTTTTTGTATTATCATTTAATTGAAGTATTACGTTATGCTTTGTTGTTAATGATCTGTTTAATTTTTCAAAGTTTCTTGTTTATTTCTGGGAAAAACATGCATTGGGAAAAAAATATTTAGTTTGATCTCCTGAGGTCGGCCATCAGTATTTGAATTTTAAAAATCTTTCCCTAAAAGTGTTAAACAATTAAAAAATGAGCTTTCCATGATTCACAACTAGTTCATCTATCTCCCCGTGGAAGCACAAAGCCTGGTTCCTGCATGAAGCTGTCAGTCATCACCCACCCACCTTATGGCGAACAGGAAATATTTCTATTTATAGAATATATATTTCTATGGGAACCGTTTACATGGACTTTCTTTAGAAAAGCTTGTGGTTGTGCTGTACAAAAATTTAATAATGAATGAATAACTGCTGAAAGTTTGATGGCCAGATGCATAGCATCAGCTATTAATAATGTACAAAGCTTCTCCTCTGTTCTTACACGTTAGTTATCAGAGGTTGCTCCAGACCATCAGCGTACTGGAGGCCCAGCGAACCCAAGCCATCCTGGACCTAGAGACACTGGCACGGCATCAGAAGGAAGCCCTGTCAGACCCTATCGCCTTTGTGGACCAGCTGCAGAAACAGGTACATAAATTTCCTCCAGGCCTTCCATTGCTCTTGTCTGAAATGGCTGTTATATTCTGGTATGTAATGCTTTATGTCATCTTTCTCGTTACAGGTGGAGATGGGTTTGCCTCGCCCCCAGAGAGTGGTCCAGCTTCCGGACATTGCGTGGGACCAATACACCTCAGGCCGTGGCGACTTTGAAAGGGAGTTCTGTGACAAGAAGCGTAAAACACGGCGGTTGCAGTTAATTTTTGACAAAGGTGTGTACCAGTTGTAAAAGATTTTGTTTGTACGCGTATGTGTGTGTGTGCGTGCGTACGTGGGTTTTTTTTTTTTTTTTTTATGGATGGGCCTTGGGTCCAATGAGTAGATAATAGAAGACCTAATAGAAGACCAAAAATACATTTAAAGGGTTAGTTCAACCAAAAATGAAAATTATGTCATTAATGATTCACCCTCATGTCGTTCCAAACCCGTAAGACATCCATTCATCTTCGGAACACAGTTTAAGATATTTTATATTTAGTCCGAGAGCTTTCTGTCCCTCCATTGAAAATGTATGTACATTAGACTGTCCATGTCCAGAAAGGTAATAAAAACATCATCAAAGTAGTCCATGTGACATCAGTGGGTTAATTAGAATTTGTTGATGCATCAAATACATTTTGGTCCAAAAATAACAAAAACTACGACTTTATTCAGCATTTTCTTCTCTTCCGGAATCCTTTCCATTGAATTGATTCCATTGAATTCTTTTATCTGTCGGTGTTGGTAATGCACTTTTACATCGCCGTGGTTGTTTTGGGTGATTAGGACATCCACGACATGCGCACTTACGCACCATTTTAAAAAATATAACAATTCCAAAAATACAAACAATGTAGAATAGCTTGAATACAGCGTGCGTCTCCCTCAGACTGTAAACGAAGCTTGGGTACACTAGATAACACGTCAGCAGTGTCTTACATCAGCAGCGTCACTGCGGAGTCGTGAACCACACTCTGGAGCAGAAGGGGGCAGTAATAGACCAATAAGCTGGATGAAACCGCCGTAAAACAGGAAAGAAGAAGAAGAAGAAACGAATTGACAACAGACCCGGAAGAGAATACAATGCTGAATAAAATCGTAGTTTTTGTTATTTTTGGACCAAAATGTATTTTCGATGCTTCAAAATGTCGCGGATGTCCTAATCGCCAAAAACAACCAAGGCGACGTAAAAAATGCATTACCAACGCCAACAGATGAAAGGATTCAATGGAATCAGTTCAATGGAAAGGATTCCGGAAGAGAAGACCATGCTAAATAAAGTTGTAGTTTTTGCTATTTTTAGACCAAAATGTATTTTCGATGCTTCAGCAAATTCTAACTAACCCACTGATGTCACATGGACTATATTGATGATGTTTTTATTACCTTTCTGGACATGGACAGTATACCATACATATACGTTTTCAATGGAGGGACAAAAACCTCTCAGACTAAATCTAAAATATCTTAAACTGTGTTCCGAAGATGAACGGAGGTCTTACAGGTTTGGAACGACATGAGGGTGAGTCTTTAATGACAGAATTTTCATTTTTGGGTGAACTAGCTCTTTAAAAATGGGTTGCATGATTAATCGAAATAAAATAAAACTAAATTGTAATATGGATTAATGTGACAATCAAATCCTTTACAATTGCCAGCATAAAAGTTGAAAGGTTTAACATTTGAAAATGAAGAAATTAAAACTATAAAAACAATAATTGTTTTTCTTAAATACACAATTTTTTACAGTAAATTTTGGTGCATACAGTCAGACAACTAATACAGTCAGTAACAGGTGATCCACACTCCAATCCAGAAGGGGGCGCGCACGCGCGGTAATGCAATGCTTTTTGCTAACCACCACAACAGGAAAAAGAGCATAAGACACGATCTATGCACCAACCTGAAACAAGAGTTTAGATGGCATGCAAGAGTTTGCTAGTAGCCTATATGCTGAGTTTTGATAAATTTTTGGGATGCACTCCACAAGCTTCACGGAAAGGAAACTGGGACAGAAGAAAGCGGCATCCTCTTTGTTTTCTTTATTTTAAAGAAGGCACAATGTTTTTTTTTTTGTTTTTTTTTTACGTGAGTGTAGAGTGTACACAAATAAAATCAGACCCTTTACAGTTTTGAATGATGTCTTATCTGTTATAAGACAAAATCATTTGGCATTGTGAAGATTTGTTTCGTGGAAGTCTCACTACTACAGTACAGTGATGAAATATGCATGTCCTGGAAATGGGAATCCTCAGGTGCCGCTTCACTCCCTTTCTCCTTGTGAAAAGGTGAAGTAGGCTCAGATGTGGACACCTCTTTTTCTCCTTCTCCCTCATCTTTCCGTGACTTCTTGAAAAAGCGTAAAATATTGAACTTTGTGTCTGCCACTGTCACCGCATGTTAATGAACTCTGGTGCACAAAGAAAATGACAGTGTAGGCTACACACAACATGTTAATCAAACCAAAAAAAATGTCGTTTTGAATTTTACTGTGCAGCATTGGTCAATTTATCAATTAGAGTTCTGTGTACTGTTACACCCCTAGTAGTAGTAGATAATAAAATAACTATTATTATATTTATTACTTTATAGTCATATTGAAATAGACTTTTTTTTAAGCCAAAATGTGCTGCCCTACAAAGAAGCAAAGTTTTTTTTTTTTTTTTTTTTTTCCCAAAATTTTAAATTGCCCCAAATAATAAATCGTAATAAGGTCAGATTATGCAGCCCTATAAAACAACCATTGTATTTTACCATGCAGCATTGCTCAATTTATCAATTAGAGTTTTGTGTACTGTTACAACCATAGTAATAATAATAATTAACCATTATTATTAATATTATCATTAATGTTATATTGAAATAGACCTTTTTTTGGCCAAATTGTGCAGCCCTACAAAGAAGCAAAAAAGTTTTTTCCTCCAAATTTTATAAGAGTAAGAGTAAGTAAATAAATTTTTTATAAATTTTTATTTACAAATAATATATCATAATTATATCAGATCGTGCAGCTCAAATTCACACCTACAACGACTGGAATAATATATAAAAAATGAATAAATAAATATTAAATATTAAAGTTCATATTAAATATTAAAGTGATATTTTTGTTGGGTGATATTGTTCATTTAAAGTTCATTATGATATTTCTGTAAATGTCAGGGTGATGTAGAAATATTTTAACAAAACTGCTTTATTTGTATTTATTTATTTACTGGATTAATATTTGAAAAACATTTTTCTCTATGCAAAGGTCATCTGTTGTTAACAACAAATGGAAACGTGCAAAAAAAAAAAGTAAAGCGGCAAATTTGTCATAGAGATTTTGATAATTTAGTGGGGAATTTGACACTAGATTTTTAAAAGATTTTCCATTTTGCTTATCATTCTTTATTATTGTGGCCCCCCCTCAGCATAGGGAAGTGTTCAACTCAATGGTGGCTCTGGGGTTTTCTGTTCAATGGCAAATGCAAGGAATTATGCTGAAGTTAAAACGCTCATTGTCTTTCTGTAGTTGGGTTGCCTGCTCGACCAAAAAGTCCTGTGGATTCCAAGAAGGAGGGAGATTCCTCATCCGTCTACTCCTCCTCGCTGCCGTCAAGTGACGGTCCAGAACACAGCATGTCCAGTAGCAGAACTCAGGTAATCTCAGATCAAGTCTTCGTACTTACCGTCATTTGTATTCTGTCACCATTTACAGCTGTCTTGACTCTATGAACCTGCATGTTGTGTTTTGTAGACGAAAACATGGGTTTACAGATTCACTTTTATGCTTTGTTCATTTTTTCCCCATGACCCACGGTTTCACCATGTTTCATCACACACTGCTGCATCTGATACATAATAAGATCAAGACCTAACATTTAACTTGACGTTGTTTCTTGTTCTATATGTGCTTGAGCCCTAGGACATGAACTCGGATGTGCTCTGCATGCACATCGTCCCTGAGAGCACAATATCTCCATCCATATTCATTCTCCTTTAACATTTCAACATGAAATGCACCTCAAGCATGCTGATGACAAATGACTGTAAAAACACAGCGTCTCTCAATGTCTTTTTTTTCTTGGTCTGCTTTATGGTGGTGCTGTATTTAGACAAACTAGCTTCGTCTGCAGGTTCACATCAGTCAGTTCTTTCCATCTCTCTTGTTCATGTATGCAGCCCATGTAGAGAAAAGACGGTATCTATGGAAACCAGTAGGAGAATTTTTTCCTTCCCATTGATATAGAATGTGTATATATGTTAACTTTATGAATAAAGCACTTCTATTGGTGTCTCAGTAGATCAGGAAATCTTAACAGATCTCATCTTTCTAATCCAAAAGCCAATAGAGTGCATCAGTGCCTGCTCACTTTTTCAGAGGTGTTTGTTCTGGAAGTATTTTTCATTCATTTTTCCCATAGGGATTTTTTTTTTAAAAAGTCGCTTAAGCGTTATAAGCCGTGAACCAAACCAAACAGCTGTGAGGTGAATGACAACATTACAAACTTTGATTTGAAACAAAAATATTTGAAAATCAGACAAAAAGAAATGATGAAGACATATAGAACTATTCATTTAAGAACTAGTTTATTGCAAAAAAAAAAAAAAGCATTTATTTGAAATTCCTGTTGAATGTTCATGTAATGACTGATTGTGTTTGTACAGTTGATCAGAGGGAGGCTGTGCAACCAGAACAAACCTGACACCTTCAACCAGCTGTGGACCGTTGAGGAGCAGGTATGAAACTCTTAGAAAGCTACGTACGTTCAAATTAGTGGACTGAAGCTAATTGTTGTATATTAGATTGTACAGTTTACTATACAGTTTTGTGTAGCTCTTGAGCTGTAAAGTTTGGCTTCACATCTCATATGTGAATCTTGTAGAAAAAGTTGGAGCAGCTGCTTTTGAAGTTCCCACCAGAGGAGGTGGAGTCTAAACGCTGGCAGAAGATCGCAGATGAACTTGGTAACAGAACTGCCAAACAGGTGTGAATTCAGGCCCTACTCTACACCGTCACCTTCTCTGAAGATGATCTTCTCTTGGCTTTGATGGGCATTCTAGTCTCTAGTCACCTTTTCACTGCTGAGTAAAGCAGTCATCCAATAAATATCCTTACAGCTCCATTTAATGGTGACAGTGTTCCTGCGGGTCCTTAAAAAGTCTTAAAATGTCTTAAATTCAGTTTTATCAAATTTAAGGCCATAAAAAGTCTTAAATACCTTTAAATGGTATAACAAAAGTCTTAAAGGAATAGTTTCACCAAAAAATGAAAATTTGATGTTTATCTGCTTACCCCCAGGGGATCCAAGATGTAGGTGACTGTTTCTTCAGTCGAACACAAATGATGATTTTTAACTCCAACCGTTGCAATCTGTCAGTCATATAATGCATGTCAATGGGAACTTCATCTATAAGAGTAAAAAAAAAAAAAACATGCACAGACAAATCCAAATTAAACCCTGCGGCTCGTGACGACACATTGATGTCCTAAGACACAAAACGATCGGTTTGTGCAAGAAACTGACCTGTATTTGTCTTTTTTTACCTCTAATATATTATTTATATAATTTTTTACCACTATGTCCAACAGCATCCAGTGTGTGAGGTCTGAATGCACTCTGATGCCGGAAGTGATCGCTCGCGCTCGTTGACATATACACGCGAGAGATCACTTCCGGCATCAGAGCGCGTTTTCAGACCTAACCAACCAGATGCTCAAGCCAGTTGGACATAGTATTTATACCATTTTTACCTCTAATACACCACTGTTTGGTTTCTCGCACAAATCGAGCATTTTGCGTCTTAGGAGATCAATGTGTCGCCACGAGCCACAGGGTTTAATTTGGATTTGTCTGTGCATGTTTTTTTTTTATATTACAGATGGAATTCCCATTGAAATGCATTATACGGCTGACAGACGGCAACGGTTGCAGTTAAAAATCATCATTTGTGTTCTACTGAAGAAACAAAGTCACCTACATCTTGGATGCACTGGGGGTAAGTAGATAAACATAAAATTTTCATATTTGGGTGAACTATCCCTTTAATTATAATTTCAAGAGGTCTTAACTTTGGGGATGGAAAAACAGGATTTGCGATATGGCTTAATGTGATGATTAAACAAGGGTATAATTTCTTTAAATAAATATGAATGTATCTCTGAACTAACTGGCTCCAGAAAAGTTATGATTACATTTTCATTTCATCTTACCTCCATTTAATGCTTAATAAAGTAGAATTTATAAGCACAACACTGTATTTCTGCCATTCCATAAGCACCACCTACTGCCAGAGAATGAATTTGCATTTTCAATCAGCCTGTCTGCTGTTTATGTTCAGACCAATAATCGACCCATATTTTTATGCAGCATAAACGCAGTTGAACGACAAGCAGCTAATGTGCATTCTGAAAATCTAAATTATTATATTACTTTAAAATGCATAATAATTAACCATTTTAATAAATACTTTTTACTCATCCCTTTTCTTAAACCATGGTTTAAATGCTGAAATGTGTGGTTTATCATTTGTATTTGAACTGTAAATCATGTTTTTACAGTCATTTTACAGTTTAATATCTTAGCATAGACATTGCCCTGCAATGCTCATTCGGTATTCATTTTATTTTTGCAGGCTTAAAAAGCCTTAAATTTGATTTTAAAAACCCTGCAGATACCCAGTTGTCTTTTTCACTAATCTTATAAGAGTCTGAACATCTAAAAGCCATGGTAGGGAAGCTTAGCCAAGGAAATTAAGGGCAAGCTCTTTTTGTTTACCAAATCTTTGTTCCTCTTCTTCACAGGTTGCTAGCAGGGTACAGAAATATTTCATAAAACTGACAAAAGCTGGTATTCCAGTACCAGGCAGAACACCCAATGTGTGCATGTACAGCAAAAAGGTAAATTGGTCATTTAATATAATATAATATAATATAATATAATATAATATAATATAATATAATATAATATAATATAATATAATATAATATAATATAATATAATATAATATAATACCTTCAGTAAGGTAAGTTTTGTTGTTTTTGTTTTTGAAGTTTGTTACTTCAAAAAAATACAGTAATACTACAAAAAAGGTTTTGTATTTTTAAAATGTAATTTATTCCTGTAATGGCATAGCTGAATTTTCAGCATTATTACTCCAGTCTTCAGTGTCACAATCCTTCAGAATTCATTCTAATATGCTGATTTGATGCTCAAGAAACATTTCTTCCTATCAATGTATGCATTTTTTCAGAATTTTTATCAATAGAAAGTTTAAAAGAACAGAATCTTTTGACATTAAATATGTCTTTATTGTCAGATTTGATCAATTTAAAGCATAATTGCAGAACAGAAGTATTAAAAAAAAATCTTACTGATCCCAAACTTTTGAGCAGTAGTGTGTGTGTGTGTGTGTGTGTTTGTATATTTTGAAATGCTTTATTAGTGCTTATTAAATGACACAGCATGTTGTCTGTAATTGTAGGCCTCCAGTAAGCGACAACACCACCTCAATAAACACCTGTACAGGCCCTCAACGTTCCTCACCTCATACGAGCCGCCCGTCTACATGGATGATGAGGACGAACGTTCTCACTTCTTCAACAGCCTCCAGGATAATGGCGCGGATGATTCGGTCAGTCCTGGTTAAGATCTCCCAGTTCAACTCCAACTAAATCTGAGAGAAATGCATGTGCGATTTTAACAAGTAAAAGCCAGCATTTTATTAATCATATCCAAGCAAATAGATTTAGAAGCTGAAAATGGAAAAATAAATACAAGAAACCGATGAATCAAAAATGTTTTTTGCTTTTTGAAAGACATGTTTCATGTTTCAAGCCATTTGTTTCATCATAGTGATTTCCTTTCTTCCCACTGGCAAACATTTGATGGCCTTTTCAAACAGGAAAATCCATTAAAGACCGCAAACTGGCATTTCCACAGATGGGATTTGCTTGTTGTTTGATCATTTGATAATGATGTGCTGGCTTTTGACAAGCACCGCTGCCAAAATCATTAGAGACGACTCAATGTTTGCGTCTCCTCGGCTGAACTGTGTGTTGAGCGACTGTGAACTGACTGCAGTGGCTTGACATTTTCTCTGTCTCTGATATGTAACCTTTACGCGACACTGGTCAGCGGACCCTGCAGAAAACATAACCAGTCGAGTGTTGCCAAGCATCAGTGAACCTTACATGCACCAAATATAGACTTACTACAAATCATGACATTACAAGCCCTGAAGGCTGCATGGGAAAGTTTGGGAATGAAGCTTTTCCTTCAAATAATCTAAACCCATTTAAATTGTCATTATCACATTACAGTGTTGATTTGTATACTGTGGTGATCATACAGAGAGTGATCGTACCTGCAGTAATAAAATGACACAAATTAATTTAGCAAGGATGTATTAAATTGATCAAAAGTGAAAGTAAAGATATATATATATATATATATATATATATATATATATATATATATATATATATATATATATATATATATATATATATATATATATATATATATATATATAATCAATCATAAGAAATGTCAGTTTCCACAAAAATATTAAGCAGCACAACTGTTTTCAACACTGATGATAATAATAAATATTTCTAGAGCCCCACATCATCATATTAGAATTATTTCTAAAGGAGCATGTGTCATTGAAGACTGGAGTAATGATGCTGAAAATTCAGCTTTACATCCAGGAATAAATTACATTCTAAATATATATATTAAAATAGAAAACATTTTTCATTTTTCTTTTTCTTTTACAATATTACATTTTTTTTTTTTTTTTTTTTACAATTCTTTTAATTAATGAAATGCAGCTTTGGTGATAATAAAAGACTTCTTTCAAAAACATAAAAATATTACAGACACCAAACTTTTGAAGCATAGTCTGTATACAATATCTATTTTTATTTATGCTAGTTAATTTCAGAATATCTGTGTTGTGACTAACTTACAGTGAAGTGTAAATATCTTCAAATGATTTGTCAGGCCAAAAATATAATTATTTAGGAAAAGAAGTTTCAGATAATACTTGAATTAATTTTCAAATTGACATTTTATTCATGTTGTGACATTGAAGGGATAACCAGAAATGAGGAGAGAACAGGATCAGGAAATGTAGTCTTGACCTGAACTTAAAAATAACAAAAACAAGGTCATTGCAGTATTAGATAACACTTTATTTCGATTGTCCACTTTAGACATTCTACTAACTGTAACCAACTTTCCAACTACATGTCAACCAAGTTGTGGACTGTATAAGTAGACTGTCTGCTTAATATGTGCTAACACTTTATTTTGATTGGTCCCCAAACAGACATTCTACTGACTGTAAGTAAGGAACATACTGGCAAAGTTATTTATAGCTAGTAGAATGTCTAAAGTGGGACATCGAAATATAGTGTTATCCAGTATTACATTTCAGACTCATTGAGAAGTAGTTTGTAGAGATTAGATTTTGTGCTAAAAAAATCAGACTGTGTGCGAATAGGCCTTTGAAGTAGTGACAGCTGATGTGGCGAAGAGTGTTGTACCATTCTGACCCAGCTGTGATGTTTCAGGATGAGGACGGGGTGCCAATGGAGCTGAGGCACCTGCCGGAGTACAAGGAGCTGATGGAGCTGAAGAAACTCAAGAAACAGAAAATACAGGAGATCCAGGCTGAGAGCGCTCTCACGCAGCACATTGGCTATAAGGTGCACATAACATTTACCAGTCTGTCTCCATGTTGATTTCTCACTGATTTCTGTTGAGAATTAAATTTACTTCACCCTCATGTCGCTACAAACCCAAAATTTAAAAATATGAGAAATTATATTTCACGGTAATGATATATGATATGATATAATTATTTTGTGTTATTTGATCTCATTTCTTAAAAAAAAGAAATGACTTTAAATTTCTTAAAAATGTTGTCTTCTTTAAAAATAAGAAAAAAGGAAGCAAATTACAAACAATAAGACTGAATATGAATTAAATTAATTAAAGGGATAGTTCACCCAAAAATGAAAATTTGATGTTTATCTGCTTACCCCCTGTGCATCCAAGATGTAGGTGACTTTGTTTCTTCAGTAGAACACGAATGATGATTTTTAACTCCAACTGTTGACGTCTGTCAGTCTTATAATGCGAGTCAATGGTAACACAATTTGTAAGAGTCAATAATCACTGCCGTTGTCAGAGTGTGATCAGACCTCACTAAGCGAATGCTGAACACAGTTGGACATAGTGGTGTATTAGAGGTAAAAAATGATATAAATACTGTTCGTTTTCGTGCACAAACTGATCGTTTTGTGTTTTAGGACATCAATGTGTCGTCACGAGCCGCAGGGTTACATTTGGATTTGTCTGTGCAAGTTTATTGACTCTTATAAATTGTGTTACCATTGACTCACATTATAAGACTGACAACGGTTGCAGTTAACAATCATCATTTGTGTTCTACTGAAGAAACAAAGTCATCTACATCTTGGATGCGCTGGGGGTAAGCAGATAAACATCAAATTTTCATTTTTGGGTGAACTATCCCTTTAAATTAAGTTTTTTTTTTTTTTTTTTTTTTTTTTCAGGTACAATAGGTTTATTAAACATATAGTAAGAATTGGTACAGAAATGTAATAATAAAATATTGTATAATCTTCACTGAATTAATGTGTCAGTCAGCGCTTGCACTGCACTGAGTTCTTTTTCACTGCTTATTGTGCTTATTGTGTAACTTTTTAGCATCGAGCATGTCCCAAATTCACAATCACCTTTTGAGAGAGGCAGTGAGCACACTTTGGCAGTGTGCCTGTCAGCAAAAGCACCGCACAGAGTTCCTTTTCAAGATGTATTGTGCTTATAACTCTTTTTAACATCAAGCAAATCCTGCTCTTTATATTCTCATTCATGCATTTCATCACTCTGAAGTGTTAAAATCTCTTAACAATAAACGCTTTATACCATGGTAAGGATATATATCGTCATACTGCCCAGCCCTACAAACCTGCATGACTTGCTTTCTTGTGCGGAAAACAAAAGAAGATATTTTGAAGAGTACTTAAACATTGGACAAAAAAATAAAGTTTCAAAATATCTTGTCTTGTGTTCCACTGGAGATAGTAAGTTGTACAGATTTGGAAACAACATGAGTAAATTTCTTTTATGAGTGAACTGTTTCAAGCGATAAAAGCTATCTCTCTTTTATGCAAGTCTGAGCCTTGAGGTACAAAGGCTTTTATGACTGTTGGTTAACTGTATAATAACATAATGTGACTTTTTGTCATGTTCAGCACTTTTCATGTTTGCATGTAATTCTTGCTCAGTGTGACATGTGTGGCATGGAGCCCATCCAGGGTGTACGGTGGCACTGTCAGGACTGCCCGCAGGACAACGCCATAGACTTCTGCAGTACCTGCTCCGACTGGTGAGTCACAGCCTAACTAAATAAACATGGAGCTGGGGATCTTTAGGCACCACACTGTGGGATTGGATATATATAAATTGGATTGCTTATAAATTGCATTAGTGCCCTCCCACTTTTTCAGTGTTATTGTTTTCAGAAGTATTAAAGTGTTTAAGTCATGAACCAAACAAACCAGCTACAAGGTGAATCACAACATTAACTTTTAGTTGAAGTAAAAAAGTATTTGAAAATCAAGACAAAGGTACAAGACAGGCTTTGAGGAAAAACTACAATCCCATGAAGCATTGCAAATGACATAAATATTTCTATGTATATGTTCCAATAAGCTTAAGTATTTTGACGGCATAGTGAAACAGACTCGATTACGGTTTCGCTCTTTTGGCGCAATTTGCTTGCCTCAACTTATGATTGGTGGAATTTTCTGTACAGCTTCATGGGTAATGTAGTGTTTCCAAACATGTTTATTTTAAAAATAAATTTAAATAATACACGTGGATGGCTTCAACAAAAGCATATACCATCAATATACCTTGAAACTAGACGATCTTTTAAAGGTTTATAAGTTATTGTTAAAAATCAATTATCCTATGGAGAAAATTAGAGGATTAGTCCACTTTCAAATAAAATTTTGCTGATAATTTACTCACCCCCATGTCATCCAAGATGTTCATGTCTTTCTTTCTTCAGTCGAAAAGAAATTAAGGTTTTTGATGAAAACATTCCAGGATTATTCTCCTTATAATGGACTTCAATGGCCTCCAGACGGTTGAAGGTCAAATTTACAGTTTCAGTGCAGCTTCAAAGGGCTTTAAACGATACCAGACGAGGAAAAAGGGTCTTATCTAGCCAAACAATCAGCCCTTTTTGAAAAAAAAAAAAAAATGTAAATGTACATGCTTTACATAAACAAATGATCGCCTGCCAAGTGCTTCCGCCAAAACCGCACTTTTGTATTTTTAAAAAATGTTTTCATCAAAAACCTTAATTTCTTTTTAACTGGGTAAAAAAAAAAAAAAAAAAAAAGCTTGGATGACATGGGGATGACATCTTGGATGACATGGGGGTGAGTAAATTATCAGGAAAATTGTATTTGAAGGTGAACTAATCCTTTAAGGAAGCATTTACTTCTGGAACCCGAGTGTTGAAAATGTTGTGGACTGATAACGAAGCATTTAAGAAAGAAAGACTCCATTGAGTTCTGGTCAGTGCTGCAGTGATGGTACTATTCATACTTCATCTATTTAATGATTTGTTTTATTTGAAATTCTTGACACAAGAAATCTCTTCCATTTACGATTCCATTGGAGAATCAAAGGCGGATTTGCACAGTTCTTTTAGTTTGTGCACAAAATTTCTTATTCAGTTTTAACTAGAACGTCGGCACAACAGTCTTGTCCTAACCACACACCGTTCTGTTTGCCCCTTCAGTTTGTTCAAAACCGAGACCCACAAGCCCACACACAGACTGGAGCCAGTCTGCCAGGCCGAAACCTTCCTGGACAAAGACTACTGCTTACCGCAGAGCACAGGCTACAACTACCTGGACCCCAACTACTTCCCTGCCAACAGATGACAGGGACGTGCTCCAGCGCTAGTATCCAGGGCTGGGCAGCAGCCCCCAGGGCATTCTGTGCATGGCTCCATCATCCAAGTCAAAGAAATGCTTATGTCTGGGCGAGAGGGTACCGCAGATGTGCTGCACCTCGCCCCGACCCGCTGCTGGAGGGGGGTGGGGTGGGGGAGGGTTCGTGGGAGGGAGGGGGCAACACCCTGCCGCGGTTGTCAAACCTTACCAGGTCTCGTCAAGTAACACTATCTCAAATCAAAAGAAACGAGAGGAAAGAATGAAAGGAAGAAAAGGCGCACCGACATTCCCAATCCCAGGACATTTAGAAGGCAACTCGACGTCTCCCTTTGTTCTGCCGCTTGAGTGACGGGTGTCAGCGACGCACCTCTCAGAGGAGCGTTCGGCTCTGGAATCATCGGCGGAGGGCGGAGTCGTGTTAAAGTGCAAAATGTTGTCTGTAGTTGAAATATTTATAAGTGAAGCTTTGTGTGTGAGCTCTTTTCGTGAGGTGGGAATACAAGGAATGGAACTTGGTGCTGAGACTGTTGTCTTTGATTCATACCAGGTTTTTAACCAATCAAGGAAGTTCGCTCACAACTCCGACGTTCTAAACGGGGGGGGGGAAATCCCAGCTGACAGACCCCATACGTGTCTCTTGCCATGGGCTACCATTTTCACTAGAAGCTGCTCTTTGTTTCCTCTTACGACCGTTACATGATGTTGTCACTTTATTTACGTTCATTTCCTGTTTTTTAAACGCCGATTTGAAAAACCCACTCCACTTAACCCGATAGGTTCCCAAACCTCAAAGCACTACAGCACGGAGAAGACCAGCTGAGATCCGGAAGGCGTTATCATGCTCTCTGCGCTCGCAGAGAGCTTTCTTTTCTTTTCTCTCAATGTGTACTGTTGTTGATCATGTGGAGTATTCAAATATATGGTGAAAAGTAGCCAGTGGTAGTTGCCGTGTGCCATTTTTTCTTCCCTGTCCAGTTGATTCAAACATGGCCACTTGTTTTAGAAGAAGAAAATAAAGAACTCGTGGCACGTTTGCCCTCTGTGAAAAACTGCCCAACCATCATCACGCCTTTAGATCCCTCTAATTTTCGCAGTTTCCTCACGGCCCATGAAAAGATTGTATTTTTATTAATCTATTTAAAAGACAAAGAATAACAAGAAATCGAGTTGGTGGCGTCGCAAGTGCGGCACTCCCACGTTATTTTATACACATACATTTTGTTGTGCTTTGAGTAGACCATTTTGTATTGGGTTCTGTTCTGTTCACCTCCCCTCCCTTGACCTGCTTCAGTATCTGTGTATAACAGTCTGTTCTTAAATAATGTAAAAAATGTTAGAGGAGAACTGTGGAAATAAAAGTATGTGAAAAGTCTTTCTACACCACATGACTCGGGTATTATGATTTATCTTTTTGATTCATTTCTGTTCTTAAAATCTTATATTTAAAGAAAGACTAATAAGGGTGGTACGTTATTGTAAATGTGTCCATTCGTCTCCGATATGAAGTGACATTGTCAAATTTAGGGGCATTTTTTATGGAATAATTCAGTATTTATCAAATGATCCATGAATATATATATTTTTTTTTTAATCATGCGTCCTTGTAATCTTTAGTTAAAACATCACTTTTCTGATAACCTGTCAATAACAGGAGATCACAGCAATAGCAAACCACAAGCATCCAACCAGATAAGGGTGTGACGGTGCTGTGCCGAATTTTAACTCCGTGCCAAATTACCTGATTGCCTTATCCTAACCCCGCCCCCACACCTAATCCTAAACTTGGCTGTATCTTTTCAACTAAAGACGGAAAACTTTATGCGCTTTGGCCATTCATTTACACGACAACGGCATTTTGGAGGCCTGAAAATGCAAACTTTTGAAAACAGGTTTCAAAGTGCAAATTTTTGAAAACGATACCGTTATCATCTCCATGTAAACAGCAACAAAAACTCGGATCTGTGAAATGTGATGGCATGCACGTGTTTAAATGTGTTCAGTTTATAGGCATGCACGTTTGGAGCGAGTGCTCTGTAAAAGAATGAGCATAGTTTTTCTTTACAAAGTGACATCGCCAACTACTGGCCTGGCAGCATGATAGTTTTTTTGTTTGTTTGTTTGTTTTTTTTGTCATGTTGCAGATGAGTGTGAAAGGGGATTGTTTTGACAGCTTCATCTATACAAAGATGACACTTCTCACTTTTTTTTTTTTTAATTATTATTACTTTATATTATTATTACGATCGACCGACCGACCGACAGACAGTTTGGAACCACTAAGATTTTTAATGTTTTTAAAATAAGTTTCGTCTGCTCACCAAGGCTACATTTATTTAATTAAAAATACAGTAAAAAACAGTAATATTGTGGAATATTATTACAATTTAAAATAACTGTACTATTTAAATATATTTGACAAAGTAATTTATTTTCCTGTGATGCAAAGCTGAATTTTCAGCATCGTTACTCCAGTCTTTAGTGTCACATGATCCTTCAGAAATCATTCTAATATGCTGATCTGCTGCCCAATAAACATTTATGATTTATATTTTCAATGTTGAAAACAGTTGTGTACTTTTTTTTCAGGATTCCTTGATGAATAGAAAGTTCAAAAGAACAGCATTTATCTGAAATACAAAGCTTCTGTAGCATTATACACTACCGTTCAAAAGTGTGGGGTCAGTAAGAATTTTTTTTTTTTTTTTAAGAAATTAAAGAAATGAATACTTTTATTCAGCAAGAATGCATTAAATCAATCAAAAGTGGCAGTAAAGACATTTATAATGTTACAAAAGATTAGATTTCAGATAAACACTGTTCTTTTGAACTTTCTATTCATCAAATAATCCTGAAAAAAAAATATTGTACACAAATATTTTGTACAACTGTACATTAAATGTTTCTTGAGCAGCAGATCAGCATATTACAATGATTTCTGAAGGATCATGTGACACTGAAGACTGGAGTAATGATGCTGAAAATTCAGCTTTGCATCACAGGAATAAAGTACTTTGTGAAATATATTCAAATAGAAAAGTTACCTTAAATTGTAATAATATTTCACAATATTACTGTTTTTTACTGTATTTTTAATTAAATAAATGTAGCCTTGGTGAGCAGATGAAACTTCTTTTAAAAACATTAAAAATCTTAGTGTTATAATCGACTCGGGGTAATAATCGAACAGATGTTGAAATTTGGCACAACAATGGTACATTTCACATCTTTCTCTTTTCTGACTGCTGTAATCAATCAATCACTATATTTTTCCCTTATTTGGTCGTAGAAACTTTTTTCTTTTGCTATTGGAGCAAAAAATAAATTTGCCGTTTTCTCCCGTTTACCACTATAGTTATGCAACTATGATGACTTCCGCTTCTGAGAACCCTGGAAATGTGAAAATTGTACCGCCCTCACGCCGGTGCAGACGTCATCAGAGATGAGATGTCGAGCTTTGAGGATCGTATTTGTACTGATTTTGAGTTGGACGAGACCAATTCAGTTATTTGTTAACTCACTTCTCCTGGGTCATTAAATTAGTGCTGCTGCAATCAGATTAGTCAAATTCACTAATGAATCACTCAATGCGATTTGTAAACCAGTCCATGTAAAAGACTTGGCTCAACTGATTTGGACGTTGCAGATCTTGATTTCTCTCAAAACAATGAGATTCGGCATGTATTATTATATATAAAATGTAGTGGATACCAATGTACTTTTGCAT
Source organism: Chanodichthys erythropterus (assembly GCF_024489055.1). Classification (NCBI taxonomy): domain Eukaryota; kingdom Metazoa; phylum Chordata; class Actinopteri; order Cypriniformes; family Xenocyprididae; genus Chanodichthys; species Chanodichthys erythropterus. Next base: position 17,726,067 of record NC_090236.1, on the reverse strand, counting down.
AGTAATGGATTAAAAATACTGTCATTGATGTTTTCATATGCTTTACCACGTGCTTGAAATTTTGGTGCTGCTAGAGTAAATTGATTTCTGCACTTGCAGTTCTTTCACCTTCAATGATTTGTGCAGTCCTCTTCCTACCCACACATACAATTAACTAAAATGAAAACATTCTAGCAAACAGCTTCTGCCTTTAAAGAGAGAAAAAAAAAAAGAATCAATTAAACATATGAAATGTCTTTATTTCACTCTGGTTGATAAAGACGAATACAGTTATCAGACCTCAATGTGAAATTCATTGATTCATTGCACCTGTAAAAGCCAGACTGAAATTCAAATCATTTTCCTTTCCAGCTCATTTATTTCTGCTTCAACTACAGTAAATCACTATTCTGGCACGCTTAGCACAATATAATGCATTAATTTAAAAAATAAAAATGCTCTCCAGTGGCCAATTCTTCATGCTTCTCAGTTTTGCTGATTTCAGTGCTCAAGGATACTGATCAAGTCCAAAAACACCAAAACGGCACCAGACAGTAGTAAATAACCATCTTTCCATGTTTTATGGAGCTGAAAGCTAGCTTAAGCATAAGCATACATGTTAGATACCAAGAGATAAACACTGTTGATTTATTGGTCTGGTATTTACAGTGAACAACGATCGTGTGAAATGAACAGGCGCCAATTGCTGGCTGGTAGTTTTCCAAGACGTGCCATACAGAAGCTGTAATCACAGACGTGCGTGTGTGCGACGAACTGTAGTGTGTAAATGTGACTTAGTCAGCAGTGAAGCTGTAGGTGATGTTTTTTTCCTCCAGGGGGCAGTGTGAGTCCAAGCTCTCTAGCAGGAGTCCAAGACGAGGCAGATCTGCTCAAAGACGTCTTCCGGGGGCTGCTCGGCATCAATCTACATATGCGCACACATAACACGGCTGTTAGAAATCATAAGCTGCAAAGTAGGGCATCAACCCACAGGAGAACTGTCATACAGCGTTAATAAATCCTACAAACATGCAGCAGCTCTGAATGCGTTCACTCTCATCATATATAGACACAGGTTCATCTGTCATCACTGGATCATCAGATTATAGTGTAATACATTTTGTTCTATTAAAAGTATTTTCCACCAGTAAACATGAAATTACTATTACTATGAATTAATTATCATTTATTTATTTATTTTTTATGTGGTAATTTGGCATGAACTGCAAGCTATTCTTTTATATAACAATAATTAAATATATATTAGATATATATATATATATATATATATAAATGGCTACCCAGCTTTTGAGCTATAAATATCAATTACATTTCCATTAAAAAGTATTTTATAGATATTGCTGTGGTGGATTTACATTTGTATGTCAGTTACTAATCCTTTAAATGAATATATTTGAATGGTTATCTTAAAATTACTCAGTTGGTTAACTGCTCAAAGAGAAATATCTACCAATTAAATATTTCAGAGCATAACTAGAAAAATAACTGTTCATTATAGAAATCTAACATCTTTTAAAGGGTTACCCAATAATGAAAAAAAATGTCATCAATTACTTGTTCCAAAGCCGTAAGACTTTCATTTATCTACACCATCTGTCACTTCAAAAAGTTTAAAAAGAGATCATAAAACTAATCCATATCTGGCATGAATGGACTGAACAGACTTGATCGCTTTATACAATGAACAGATTGAATATAGGCTTTTATCTATATATAAATATTGATCAGCGAACATAAGCTCAACCGTGCATGCTTGATGCGCGAGAACAAACCTCAGTGGTTCTCGTGGAAGCTCAGACATCTTAAGCCAAGTTTACATTACAGGACTTTAAACATCGGCAGATAGCTGCTGTTCAGACTACATGACTTGCTGTGGAGTCTTGAAGTCGTTGTGGTGTTCACACTATGTGACACTATGTAAATGATCTGCAACAGGAGGTTACACACTACATGAGCTGACGACAACTGTCACCCAACGACTTTTTTTTGAAAATGGATTTTGGGAGGAAATTAGATTACATTTTGAATTAAATTTAATTAAAATTAAAATAAACCTTTCACTTAAAAGTTTAAAACATTCTAGCTGACCTCCCTGAGTTAAGGCGACTGTTATTTTAGAAAGTTTCCCTTTAATTGTTTCCTAGACGACGCATCATGCTTGTCACGTGACACACCGCGGCCAGCCGGCCACACTGTATGACAGATGTATTGCTTTTCACACCATGTCATCAACTATCTGATATTCCGATTCTTAAATATGTGCAAGTGAGTGTTTTGTCATTTAAAAACCTATATAATGACCTTGATCTTATTATGTAACTTGAATTCATCCATTTGTCCTGAAATACATGTGGCCAGTGAACTGGGAGAACAATAGAGTGAGTCAGCTTTATAGTTACTTACACAATGTGTATCTGATATTAATAAACATTGGCAAATTATATTTGAATGGATAGTTATTGCTGCTTCCATAGACATCAGTGTATATTTCATTGGCTGTTGCGTTGCGACTGTGCTAGAAGGCTGGGTGGGGGATCATGCCTCCCGCTTGAGACAGAAGGTCCCTCCTGACCAGAATCTCCAAGGAAGAACCATCGAGGAGGGACACTAGGTGCGAGAACCATATTTGGCTCGGCCAGTAGGGCACTACTAGTAGTAGACATGAAAATTTCACTTTATGAGGTTTTATAACATTAATATGAGTTCCCCTAGCTTGTCCCCCAGTGGCTAGAAAAGGCAATGGGTGTAATCCGAGCCCTGGGTAAATTGAGAAAATGAAAGCTCAGACTGCCCAATCTGGAATCTTCATACGGGGAAAGGTTGCCTCCCCTTTCTCTGCTTTGCCTGCCCATGAGAAAATGAGCTACTACCGTGAGATTCGAGCACAATATTTTTTTTTTTTCCTCGAAAGACATCAATGCCTTAAAAAAGAGTAAAGCATGGCAGTTGTTTAGTGTTTGGAAGTACAAATGAACACTAAAGTATTTTTTTAGTTCCTTCATCCGAGCCTTTGAAGAAACAGTAGGTTAATTTTATTTTCTCTAGTAAAGCGCCGATACAACTTCCCAAAGTTTTGTATGTCTGCGGCACACATTTCCAGATTGCAGAGCTTGATGTAATTGTAATAAGATTGTAAAAACTTTTAAGATTTATGAAATATAAAATATGTAAACAAATAAATGATGTTGGCATGGTAGCACATTTTCCACAATGGCACCTATCCGAAAAGGTATTTGTAATAATGGCAGAGCTCTGACTAATTTAGTTGCTCTGGTTAGTGTCTATAGCTGATAATTATATATATAAATATATATATATATATATATATATATATATATATATATATATATATATATATATATATATATATATATATATATATATATATATATATATATATATATATATACACATGATAGCAAATCAAAGCAACATGAAGAGCCAACAATGTAGGCTAGCATTAGCTACACGATAATAACTGTAACAGCATACATAAACCAACTAAAGTACCGTATCCAGGCACAATGTTTTAAACTAACCATTCAGAAACATCCTGCTGTTGCCGCTGAGTTGCAACTTCTCCATCCGGATCAGATTCTGGGTCAAACGGAAAAGCTTGAACGGCTGCATGTCTACGAGCCATTACGATACATCCACTGTCAACATTAGCGCAGTAGCCTCAAGCTGGTTAAGGCCACACCCACCCTCCACCTTGCCCCGCCTCTTTCCTCCTCATTAGCATTCAAAGCTACAGACCCAGAAATGGCACGTCCTGAGGAAACCTCATTGTGGGACTGGCTCATAGTGGCTGAAATTCTGCACCAATGCTGAATTTCGGGAAAGACACTTCAGATACAGTACTAGGGACCACTTAGGTCTATGTAAAAGCATCCACAAAATAGCATAACATGGGACCTTTAAGGGGGTCGCACACCGGATGCGAAGCTCAGCGCCGTGCCACGTCTTTGAAATTCGAACGCATTGTTTTCCATGACTGTACGACACTGACATTCGGTCCCCGCTCCCCTGCTGGCCTGCATTCACATTACACTTAACGTGCCGGAGCACGCTTACATCATATTTGATACAACTTTTTGTATGGGAGAAAACAGGAAGAAAAGCACTTTCGCTAAGATACTGCAAAACAGATTTATCATTTATGCTGCTCAGAAATTTTTTACTTGCACATCAGAGGACTATTACGAAGGCAGCTGACATTAATGGAGGAATTTCAGCATTTCTCACAAACTACAATTCCTATTCATCAATAAGGTGAGAAAATGAAAATAGAAATGAAAATAGAAATTGAAAAGTGAACTATCCAAGTAGTAATAAAGATGTTTGTTGTCATATGTTTGACAGTAGCGCACACAAAAGTAGTAGCTGTTCTGTATTCCGGCACGGTTAGCGATCACACTGCATGTGTACCGTGCTCAAGCCCAACTGAACCGTGCTCTGTGGGCCAAACGTGCTCGGCCACGGTTCAGATTGCGTATTGTGAGTACACCCTTATTCCGTCCAGACGGACCTTCTCCTGAACTCCTAGGAGCAGAGCAATCAGGGGAAAAGCATACAGACCTAGCCTTGGCCATGTCTGTACCATAGCGCCAGGCCCAGTGTGTCAGAGATAACCAAAGTTGACCGTACGCTGTATCCTGAGACGCAAACAGATCCACTTCTGCTTGGCCGTAAACCTCCCATATATGCTCCACCACCTTGGGGTGAAGTCTCCATTCTCTGGCCCTCAGCCCCTATCTCGACAGTGATGTCTGCTCCTATGTTTTGGTCCCTCGAGATGTATAATGCACTCTGAGAGAGCAACTTCCCTAGGGACCACATGAGGATCTGGTACGCAAACGCAGACCCCCCCTGATGATATATGTAAGAGACCAAATGATAACAATGAGCTCCTATCACAGGACCCTGGGGCAAGAACCAAGACTTCCTCCATATAACCAAGCCACAGAGACACCTGCGCATTACCTTGATCATAGTCCCCCTTGGTTAAAACCCTTTGGTCTTGAGCCACCACTGTAAGGATCTCATGTACAGTAGGCCAAAAGGTATCACATTGGATATAGCTGCTATCAGACCCAACAGTCTCTGGAACTGTCTCACAGTGCCTAGCTTAGCTTTATCCCTTTACGACTGTGAGGAAAAGAAAAGATAAGTGGTCCTCTGAGCTGAAGAAAGCACACTCTTCTTGGCATTCAATCTCAACCCCGACTTCTGCATGTGGGTGAGAATGACATTTTGATGCTAAACCACCATCTGCTCTGACTGCACTAGAATTAGCCAGTTGTGTATTTAGTTCAGAATGTGAATTCCTTGCAGTTTGAGTGGCGCCAGAGCTGCATCCATGCATTTTGTGAATGTGCGGGTTGATAGAGCTAGACTGAAGGGATGAACCAGACACTGGTATGCTTCACTCCTGAAAGTAAAACTCAAGAACTTCCAGTGTTGTGGAAGGATGGAGACATTGAAGTACAGTATGTGTCCTTTAGATCTATCGTGACAAACCAGTCCTCAGATCAGATTTGAGTCATGATCTGCTTCAAAGTCAACATCTTGAACTTGAGCTTCTTGACTGAACGATTCAGATGACGAAGATCTAATATAGGATGCAACCCTCTATCCTTCTTGGGAACAATGAAGTACCGCTGTAAAACCTGGACTCTCTGTCGGGTGGAGGAACCTGTTCAATAGCTTCCTTTGCTAATAGAGATTTTACTTGTTCTATCACCAGAGCCTGCTCGGGGTGTACTAACGTAAAAGCCTACTGAATAGGGGGATGAGTACCAATCTGGATTCTGTAACCTTTTTCTAAGGTCTGCAGGACCCATTGAGATACATTTGGCAGAAGCCTCCATTCAACCAGGATATCTACTAAAGGAATCAGCCTCTCAAGGCTGGTCTCTGGTGTACTCAAAACTTCGGTGACCTGAAGCAAACTGGCAAGAAACAACCGACTTGACTGTTCTTTGACCCTCCTCATAGGATGCAAGTCTGACGCAACGTATTGTGGTGGACCTTGGGTCAAAAGCTTGCTGAAATCCGCTGCACCTCGAGGCATCAAGGGTGGCGGGGTTGGCTGAACTGCCTCCTGAGGGCACCAAAGTGGCGCTGGCACCATATAATGAGGTGTACACCGCTCCACCCCAGAAGGGGCTGCCCTCAGAAGTCTGACACCACTGGTATCAGGACTTCTTTTTAGCGGAAAGGTCCTCAGATCCGCCTTCCCCACCCCCATGATTTCTGTGGAGGGGTACATGAAGCGATACTCTCTTGTGACAATGTCACACAGGATAGATGTGTCCTGTACGAGGAGCTTGACGGCTGGGGCTGCTCACACCCAGCAGCCCCAGAGGGTTGGGGACGGTGAGGGAGGTAGTGCTTGAATGCTGCCGCCAATTTTTTAGCCTCCTGAAACCTTTTGATGACCATATTCATGGCGATGCAAAAGCGGAGCATCAAGCAGAAAGGCTCTGTCTTTCTCCTTTATTTCAGACAGATAAAGCATAGACCACCCAATAGCTCTAGCGGTCTCCTTGGTGGCCCAGAGAGACAAATCTGTGAACCGATGCAATTCTTGAACCGCGTTGGGCCTTACCCCACTCACCATCATCCAGGTCCCTCAGCAGAATAGACATTGTGTGCAGACATGCACCGCATACACTTTACCCACTAGCACTGAAGATGTTCTTAGGGGCTTAGTGGGCAGCGTCATGCACTTCAGGGATGATGCTGAACTCAGGGACAGATAGTTTGCAAGCGTCTGTTCCACCTTAGGCATCGCCCCATAGCCATACTCTTTCAACCCCCTTATATCTGAATAAACATGCACTTGGGGTCTGAAAGGACAGAACGAGTATGGCTTGCTCCTTGACATTGATATTTCTTTGTGAAAGTCGGGAAAGAACGGAAGGCCCCATGGTGGAGGTACGGGGGGGATTTTTGTTGACAGAAAGCAGTCATCCAGTTTGCTTTTCGGATGAGCACCCAGTTTCTCAGCTTGGCAATCGATGTTTAACTTTGAGACAGCATGAGTAACGACATCCACCAGCTCCTCGTATGCTGGGGATGGAAGTGGTGAACCTTCTATATCCCTAGCCTCGATGCTCAATACATCCACCTCCTCAGAGCTGGATAGCTGAAGCACCGGGCTCTCTCCCTGTGCGGAAGAAGCCGCAGCGCAGGCTTTCAATCCCAGCAAGAGAGCGCTGGATCCCCCAGGTGAAGGCAGAGAAAAGGCAGTGCCCATCTCTAACCCCTCTGAGAGATCCATTTGTGTGATCCATTGTGAAACCCACAATTTCAGCTTCCTTGCTGCCTTGGCAGCAGCGGGGCCAGAACCGCAGGGAACGTGAGCCTGACCACTCTCCTCGAAGAGTGACAGACTTGACACAGTGCGAGTTCCCTCGAAAGGGAACGTGCTGCGTGACACACAGGAATGAACCTCAATTGGTTCTCACACGTCAAGCAAGCATGCTTGAGCTTCCATTTACCAAAACTGATGTGTGCATTGATGAATTTATATATGTGAATAAAAGCCTAATTTCAATCTGTTCATCACATAAAGTGATTGAGTATCTTCAGATAATTTGGACTAAACTGCTGGATACATATGGCTTAGTTTTTTCGATCTCTTTATGAATTTTTGAAGCGTCAAAGGGGTAGTTGTGCAGACTGTCAATGGAGGGACAGAAATCTCTCAGATTTCATTAAATATCTATATTCCGAAGATGAACTAAAGACTTATGTGTTTGGAACAACATGAGGATGAGTAAATGATGACAGAATTTTCATTTTTGGGAGAACTAACCCTTTAAGAATACTAATATTTCAATGAATTGAGGTCTGGAAATGACTACTTTAAAATCCACATATTGAAATGTACCATGGTGCTATTAAAATGTACATGTACATGTACCACAATAGTACCAATGTATTCTTTGAAGCTTCTTTGTGTACCATGGTAATGATTCAGTATAAATAAAAATTCTGTCATAATTTACTCACAATCGTGTTGTTCCTAACCTGCATGACTTTCAATCTTTGCGCCCAACAAGAATATATTTTGATTAATGTTGGTAACCAGTGTTGTTGACCATTGACTTCTATTGAATGGACAAAAAACACTGAGCCATTTCTCAAAATATCTTCTTTTATGTTACACAGAAGAAGGAATGTCATTTGGAACAACAACTAACTCTTTAAAAGACTGCTTCCCTCATCAGAGTGTGTTTTTGTGCTTTGTGTAAGTCAAAACTCAAGATAAGGGACATATTTTAAGAACGGATGTAAACTACACTGTGCTGGTCTTAAGAGGAACTCCTAAAATTGAGGTCAGTGTAACCAGTCAAAATGCTCCACTTAATGGCCAAATTATACTGAAACATCACTGCTTATACTAACTAGCTTAGCTTCTCCACACTCACCTTATGCAGAACCTCTCTGTGTTCATAGTGGCCGACCACAGAACTGACTAGGCTGCAGAATCCGTCCACTCTACGGCGAGTGTCTCTATCTCGGGCTTCTTTAGTGTGCAGGCTGCAGGTGGCCCTCTGCTGCAGCCGTTGGCTCATGATGTCTGCAGAACATTCCAGAAACAGAACAATGTCGGGCTGCCCCATCTGAAACACAAACCCAAAAACTGTCAGATCAGGTGCAGTGACACAATTTACTGTGATTGAAGGTGTTAACACAGATAAGCGGCTGAATTCTGTAGGAGTTAAAGGTATAGATTGTCCAAAGAAGCCAATGCTGTCATCATTTACTCAAACTAAAAACCTATATGGCATTCATTCTTAGTTCATCACAATCTCACAAAGTAATCATATATAGTAAACATGATTAAAGTAATCATATTAAAATAATTGAAGTATATAATTATAAATAATCTCTTATTACATATATATTTTTTTCATATATTCATTTTGATGCACAGAAGCAGAAGCCGTGTGGAGTACGTTTATGATGAATGAATGCACTTTCTTGAGCTTCATACTCGTTGGTCCCATTCACTGCCATTATAAGCTTGGACGCACCAGGATATTTATTAATATAACTCCGATTGTGTTCATCAGAAAGAAGAAAGTCATATACACCTCGGATGACTTGAGGGTGAGTAAATCTTGGGGTAATTTTAATTTTAAAATGAACTAATCCTTTAAAAATGCTTGCTTTATGCAGATGAACATGCTCATGTTCTTGCTTATCAAGCAAGGACATTTGAGGTTCCGTTCTGACAGACCTCTACAATTTAAAGCTTGTTTCTTCTGTGCCAGTGAGCATGTACCATTAGTGTGTTAAACAAATCAAAATTTTACACAAATCTTTGGAAATCTTGCCCTCTGAAGTAGCTCTCAAATCTCATTTGTGCATATTTCCTGTCATGGTTGGAAACAAAGTGACTGGCATCACTGATATTATACCTGGTTATACTCATTTGAAATGCTGCATTTTCAGCAAATGATACCAGATTTACCACCTGTATCTGAAAGAACGCTATCATATGGAACACTTTTCAAAATGTCTTCTTTTTTGTGTTTTATAAAACGAAGATAGTCATACGGCTTTAAAACAACATGAAGGTGAGTAAGCAATGTCAGAATATTTCCATAACAACTTCCTGTCTTTGTGCCAAAATAATACAGCAACTGTGTTTTAGTGTTTGTTGCGAAATTGGAATATTGTGAGAAACATTATTTTGCGAATAAAGCACAGTTCTTTCGTCACTTCCTGATAAACTAGCGTTAAAAATAACTAAGACAAATGGAAGTTGCTGCAGTAGGAGAAATATATACAGCCTGTTCTCAATGTAAATACGTAGGTATTAATACATAACTTTCAAAGACACAAAACGTACATTTTTGTACGTTTAAAAAGGGTCTGAAACATCCAATATTGATGTATTTATAGCACTAAAACGTAAAAATACTTACATTTTTACAGCGAAAAATGTCAAATATTTACGAATCTTTCATGTCATAAATATATATGTATAATTTCCCTTTTATCGTTTTGTAGATAAATGTATGATCCCTAAACCCCATCTCAAACCTAAACATACCCATTTTATACAGAATGTTAAAAGAATAAAACATAATGGACAGAAATGTGTAGTAAAATTACAATTTTAGTAAAAATATACCATCAAAACGACATTTTGAGCCACTAATCCTAATCCTACACCTACCCCTAAACCTTCTCATAACCATTTTTTAAAACTATACTGTTATAAATAAAAGAATAACAGAAAAACAAGCGTAATCACAATAATTTATTTAACTATTATTTGTTCTCGAGGGCGCAACTTTCAAATTTGAATCATAACGAGCGCAGGCTTTGACTGTGACTGTCGCTGCTGAGAATGAAGATAAAGATCGCTGGATTAAGGGCTAAATTTGGATCTGTTCCTTACAAACATGAATTCTAAAGATTTGGAGTACAGCGAACAAATAAAATTGATGTGATGTGAATTTATGTTTTGGTGTATCTTATGGTTGTATTGTCAGTCGCTGCATAGGAGAAAACGCCTTCTGTGTCGCACAGCAAACAAACTAAATATTACAAAATGGTTAAAAAATTACAGAAATGTTATTCATTTTAAGGTTTCAAAGTGTACCCTTAATTAACATTATGTAATCCGAAGAAACGAGTTTGCAGCACAAGTGACAAACAGAAATATTACTTCATATTAAGTAGATGAGTAAACCGGATTCAATAAATTAGACTAAAAAACATAAATTGATATGACATACAACAAATTTCAAACACGATTTTAATATTAATACATGGGAATTCATACACATTCACACTTGGATACGTAAATGATTTGTGCTTTATTGCTGTTAATACGTAAGTGTTTTTACGTTTTAGTGCCATAAATACGTCAATATTTTACGTTTTTGTGTGTATGAAAACGTAAGTAAATGTTCGTGTGGTAGAACCACACTTTATGTAAAAATACACACATATTCTCATGAGATCACGTTGGTATATAATAATTTTGTATATAATAAATTTTTGTGTCTCAGAGCATTCAGACAAAATGCAATATAGTTATCTTGCTTTCTGAGGCGGATACATGCTGTTTGGAAACACAGTCGTGTAAGACAGTTGTGGGAGGTAATTATACTGAACCATTTTGATGATTTGCTTAGGCATTTCAGAACAACCAAAACAACATTTCAGATGCTGTGCAATGAAATCCTTCCGCTGGTCCGTCCCATTGCAAAGTCACATCTTTTTTGATGCGCATCGAGGAATTTGTTGTTTCCATCGTAGTTTATGTGCATGCTTTCTTATCAGATAAAAAGTTTATCTGACTCAATTGAGCGCACACGTTTTTTTATGCACATTTTGTTGTATTATTTATATAAAAATTGGTGGATGGAAACGTAGCTAGTGGTGACTGCAGTGTCACTCCTTGTGATTCCGTCCTTCCATGAAGAGCACTGACCTTGGTTTCATACTCTTGTGCCTGCTTCACATTCTTTGGGAAGCCAGTGACCAGGAAGCCCTTCCCCTGACGCACAGTAGAAGCCATGGCCTCGCACAACAGATCCAGCAGTGTGTCCTTAAACACACCCAAACAGAAAAGAAAAACAGATGAACACTCTCATAGAGATATACAATCTATGAGAATGGCTGGATGCATAAGAACATGCACACACACACATTAGATGAGAAGTGAGAAGTCTCATGTCTGAGATGACAAAAAGTAGTTCACAACAAATGTTAATGACAGTCATGTTGCTAAGCAACACCATTGCAACATAAAACATCTGATTAAGTCTGAATCTCTCTGAGCCACATGCTTAAACATCAGCAAATAAAACACACAACAACAAGAGCCTGAGCTCTAAATGATGAAACAAGCTGTCCCCATCCCACTACTGACAAAAAGAAAAGAAATAAGTGTAGACACTCAAACAACTGCTTAATTAAATGTGTTTGTAAATGTCTGATGGTGGATTATACTTTATAATGATGTACCAGTCCCCATGCAGAGAAAAAAAAAAAACCCTCCTTCACAAAAAGATTCTTGACATAGCACAGAATCTGAATCTACTGTATCTAATGGTAATACCTATATGTTCATGTAGCATGGAAGTTGGACTCAATGAAAGATACAGTTGTCTCTGGGTTTCTCTTATTTGAAGACTAGTTTGATGCTGATACCATTTCATTTACATCAGCGTGTTAGCCGTTCTCCTCCCCAGCACCACCTGTCTAGATGCTCTATGGGTTCTTCCTACTTTACCTTGCAGCAGCCGCATATATCCTAATTCCTGAAATTCTGAGCATGTTTTAGCAGTAAGTTGCCAGCTACAGCGGTGTAGCAGTACTAGTTTGCCAAAATTAATCCTACTTACACTGATAAAATTACCTTTTAGCAGATAAACAAATTTAAACTTTACAGTCGTTTTCTTCTGTGAAAATTTACCAAAATATTGCTAACACATTTAAACTTTACAATCTTTTTCTTCTGGGAAAATTGACCAAAATATTGCAAATGCTTAAGGAATTCTTCTGGAAAATTCCAGAATCACAGTAAAAGTAAAAGTGTGTTCAAGCTATCAAAACAAGACGCAGGACTTTTTTTCTTTTTCTTTTTTGATTGCTTGGATTCTATTTACTTTGTAGCCCCACATTTGTCCAGGAAAAATACTCTTTAGATTCAAATGTCGGTTTTCGACAACATGACGATGAAAATATCTTTGTTGTGCTATACGTTGGTAAAATCTTTGGCCGTGCATTCTTTTTCTTTTCCCAAAAGCCAATTGTTTGTGTAGTGCATGTCCGGATTTAATACATTTGTGTCTTCATAGAACAAGCTGTTATTTGGCTTTTTTTTTTTTTAAAAAGGCCATTTTTTTGAAGGAAGACCTTAGATACACTATATTGCCAAAGGTTTTGGGACACCTGCCTTTATGTGCACATGAATTTAATGAAATCCCATTCTTAATTTGTAGGGTTTAATATGGAGTTGGCCCACCCTTTGCAGCTATTACAGTTTCAACTCTTCTGAGAAGGCTTTCCACAAGGTTTAGGAGTGTGTTTATGGGAATTTTTTACCATTCTTCAAGAAGCGCATTTGTGAGGTCAGGTAGTGATGTTGGCGAGAAGGCCTGACTCGCATTCTCCTCTCTAATTCATCCCAAAGGTGTTCTATGGGGTTGAGGTCAGGACTCTGTGCAGGCCAGTCAAGTTCCTCCACACCAAACTCACTCATCCAGGTCTTTATGGACCTTGCTTTATGCACTGGTGCACAGTCATGTTGGAACAGGAAGGGGCCATCCCCAAACTGTTCCCACAAAGTTGGGAGCATGAAATTGTCCAAATTGTCTTGGTATGCTGAAGCATTAAGAGTTTCTTTCACTGGAACTAAGGGGCCAAGCCCAACCCCTGAAAAACAACCCCACACCATAATCCCCCTCCACCAAACTTTACACTTGGCACAATGCAGTCAAGTAAGTACCGTTCTCCAGGCAACCGCCAAACCCAGACTTGTCTATTGGATTGCCAGACAGAGAAGCGTGATTCGTCACTCCAGAGATCACGTCTCCACTGCTCTAGAGTCCAGTGGCGGTGTGCTTACATCACTGCTTACGATGCTTTGCATTACACTTGGTGATGGAAGGCTTGGATGCAGCTGCTCGGCCATGGAAACCCATTCCATGAAGCTCTCTACCCACTGTTCTTGAGCTAATCTGAAGGCCATACGAAGTTTGGAGGTCTGTAGCTATTGACTCTGCAGAAAGTTGGTGACTTCTGCGCACTGTGAACCTCAGCATGCACTGACCCCGCTCTGTGATTTTACGTGGCCTACCACTTTGTGTCTGAGTTGCTGTTGTTCCCAATTGCTTCCACTTTGTTATAATACCACTAACAGTTGACCGTGGAATATTTAGTAGTGAGGAAATTTCACAAATGGACTTATTGCACAGGTGGCAACCTATCATGGTACCACATTTTAATTCACTGAGCTCCTGAGAGCGACCCATTCTTTCACAAATGTTTGAAGCATTCTGCATGCCTAGGTGCTTGATTTTATACACATGTGGCCGTTGAAGTGATTGGAACACTTGAATTCAAAGATTTGGAGGGGTGTCCCAATACTTTTGGCAATATAGTGTATGTCCCAGGCCAACTTTCTGTTTCAATAGGAAATATGCCAACCCAGGAAAGAAAACTATAAATGCAAATTAATTTATATAGCTATATAAAAATTCATACACATTCTCTCCTTTAAAAGTTTAAGGTGCAGTGTTTAGTAATTTTAGCGGCATCTAGCAGTGAGGTTGTGAACTGCTAAGTCCACCACCCCTCCCTTTGAAGAACAGAGAAGCTACGGTGGCCAACACAGGACAAAGATGTCGTCGTCTGAGACAGAAGAAAGTAACCAGTCAAGCAATGAGGTTTCTTCTTACTTCTACCAAAGAACGGTCTCTGCTTCTAATAAACAAGACGACTACTACTACTATTACTACTACTTCTTTGTGGGTATTCGAAGTAGTGATGATGCAAGCTGCCTCTAAAAACACCAGTGAAGAACAAGAAGAACAACATAGTGATGAAATGCACTCTGTAGAGCAGTTTGTCCATTTAGGTCTACTGTAGAAACATGCCGACGCAAAATGGCGACTTTACATGTAAAGGGATCCATGGTGTATGTAGACAGAAGTGGCTCATTCTAAGGTAATACAAACATAACTCATTATGTAAGGTCTTTATACAGCACTGAAAACATAGTTATGTGTATTATATTGCATTTCTGTCAATAGATCCTCCTAAAATTTACACACTGCACCTTTAAAAGCACTGAGAAGTGTTTTGAAATAGTGTGTCTTCCTGTGTTTGTTCCACAAGCATTAAATCCAGTGAAGGTGAAGCTGATCGTTGTAATTTTCGGTAATGGATTTTAATGTGATTGTGCACCTCGGGAAGCTGCTCTCCTCTTTCCAGAAGGTCTCGGAGAAACCGTCCTCTCTCGCTGTGAGACTGCAGCTCGCTGCACAGGATGTCCCCGGGATACAGACGCTTCAAACTGTACCGCTCCTCTATTTTCTCTGACTGAAGAGCTTTCCCTGATCCTGGCCCACCTGGTCAGAATGATAAAGTTGAGAATAGATCTATGATGAAAAACTGTAAAGAAAATGGATGGGAGAGATTTTTCTAAATACTGGGGAACAAGGGCCACATCCCCAGTAATTGACTGTCTTGGGAAATGTGAGATGGGTTATCAGTAGATATCTTATGGGTTGTACCTCACGCTATGCTCTAGCTCTCCCCGACCCTGCCATCTGACTGAACTCCCACAGGCCTTCATTAAGACTCTGCACACAGCTCAGGGCAGCCCTTATCTATCCAAACAGTCTACAACTAACAGATGTCGTCTATAACACTGATGATGGGGATGTCGCAGCCATATTTTCAAACTTGTAAGAATGCTTCTGAAATATCCAAGCATCACAGCAAAAAGCAAAGGTGTTTTTGTTCCAACCAGCCAAAACAAGTGTCAGAACATTTTGTTTATTGCTTGGACACTATTTACTGGATGGCCCCGGTGACAAACAAATCTCAAAGTGTCTGAATATTTTTTGGATTACTGGTAGTCCACTATATGAAGAATTTGTGGGTATAATATGTCACAGTTTACTTTATTTTGCTATCCTCACTATAGTAAATTATAAATGAACTATACTGTCCTGCACCCACTAGTAAAAATATATAAAAAAAAAAATATCCAAAATGTCTGAATAATTTTTGGTGTGACTGTATATTCTCCAAAACTGCGTTTATTTGATCAGACATGCAGTAAAACTTGAAATATTATTACATATTTGAAAAATTGTTCTTTATTATAAAATGTGATTTATTTCTGTGGTCAAAGCTGAATTTTCAGCATCATTACTTCAGTCTTCAGTGTCACATGATCCTTAAATTATTCTAACATGATGATTTGCTGCTCAAGAATCATTTCTTATTATTATCAGTGTTGTAAACAGTTTGTTGAAACTGATACCTTTTTTTCAGGATTGTTTGATGAATAGAAAGTTCAAAGAACAGCATTTATTTGAAATCAAAATTGATAAAAATCTTTTATAAATGTGTTTACTGTCACTTTTGAAAATATTGTTTTTATTTAAACCCAGTATTCCTTCCCACCCAAAAAAAAAAAAAAAGGAAAAAAAACAAATCTTCACCAACTGACCAACTGACCCCAAACTTTGAACGGTAGTGTATATTAATAACAATAAAAAAAACATAAAAAATTCAAAATAAATTGCGACCATCATTCTCAGTCGCTGTTTGTTTCTCAATCCTTCATATGTGAGCATCTCATTTGTGCTTTTACCTTGTCAACATTTTTGTATAACATGGGGGGGGGGAGAGAGAGAGAGAGAGAGAGAGAGAGAGAGAGGGAGAGAGAGAGAATGTTTGGGGGAAGAAGAAAAAGAAAGAAAAAAAGAACAAACTCTCAAAGGAGCCTTGAGTCTGAGTCTTAAATCTAATCTAATTCTTTTTTCCTGACAGGTTCCATAGTGCAGATACAGTGCTAATACATTTTTTCAGTAAATCTTGAATGTGTCAGTTAGGGTGGTCAAGTGCACTCTAGAGCATAATTCACAATGCTATCAATCTCAGATCTGTCCATCTGACTATCAACACTCAACAGCCATATCCAAAGCAATATTATAGGCATAACCACTGTACCAATCTGCTGATGTGACAGGACAGGAACACAGACTGTTTCCACCAGGTTATTTTCAAAGGAACCAAATTGATTTCTTCATGTCTCTTTTAACCACAAAGAGATGTAAAGCTTTGGCTTTATAGTTCACTTCACTATGTCCCAGTAGCTAGAGCCTTTGAACAAACATGAGAGGAGGAAAGCCCCTAGCAAACAGTCTCATACCATCTTGACCGTCTGCTTTCTATTTATCCAGAACATGAGTCATTTTCAAATGAAGACTGCCAACAGTTTCAATTAAGAACCTTATGACACTTCCAAAGCTTTCACCTGCCCCCAATTTCACAGTTCATTATGTTGCTTGTGTGTTTGTGTCGCAAAAGAAACTTGGTAGATTGTGTTATTATGTCTGATCTAGCTGTGATATGTGTACTTTGCATCAAAATATTGGTTCCTGACCTGTTCTTCAGGGGGAAATTAAGGCACAATAAAACAGTGCATTCCATGTCTATAATGAAGATAATGTGCATTGAAAGTAATGTATAATGTGCTAATGCAGTTTTATCAGCTAACATACCAATCACAAAGATGACCCTTTGTTTCTTGGTCTCCACAGGAAAGCCTGGTGGCATTTTGGAAAGAAAAAAAAAAGAAAAGAAAAAAAGACAATTATATTACAATCAGATAACAGTTTTATCATGTAATAATATAGCTTTGTCATGTCATGTGGTCCAATCAATGCTGGTAATTAATGAGAATAACAAAACACTTAAAATGCAGGGTTACCAGTAGCAAATAATAATATAATATAATATAATATAATATAATATAATATAATATAATATAATATAATATAATATAATATAATATAATATAATATAATATAATATAATATAATATAATATGTGAGCAATAAGTTACGAGAGGCTGTGCTGTATCGTTTTGCGTCATGCTTAACAACACCTTCAGCCGTGACTTATTCACGATACAGCACTAGCCTCGAGTACCTTATTGCTTTTATAAAACGGTTACCACACAATACAAATATTAAAGACAAAAATATGTATCAATGCAACTTTCACTAAAACCTTCCTTTCACCGGAAAAAATAGTACCTGACTGTGAACAGCAACAGAAGTTTCATTATTAGGCCATTAGATGGCGACAAAGACTGTCTATATGAGTGTGTCAGTCAGTAGCGAAGAATTTTACATTGAAAATACTGAATTGTTGTGAACACGGAACAAGACGCAATTAACAAATGCTTTGACTAGCGCTGTCAGTCATGGGAAAACCCCTTAACTGTTGAAAGGACAGGATAATGCTTAATCTGAATACAGGTAATAAACTCGCTCAATCTATCTCTTTCTCACAATACTCTTCTACATAATAAAGTAAGCTTCAATGAACAATATCAGTTGAGAACATACAGTTTATGTTGCAAAGAGTGTTTGCTAAGGGTGTTGTGTAGTGATACACAGAAACGTTGGGTGAAGCAGTCATAGCTGTGTTTTATCGTGAATAAAACATAGCTATTGACCAATCAGAATCAAGGACATAACTAACCGTTTTATATAATATAATATAATATAATATAATATAATATAATATAATATAATATAATATAATATAATATAATATAATATAATATAATATAATATAATATAATATAATATAATATAATATAATCAGAATGGTTACACCATTTTGTGCACAAATTGAAATCCAGGTTTGTAAAATTGAAGAGGAAAATTCAACACTTCTGTCAATCACATTGCTGTTCTATCACTGTACAGACATACAGACTTTAGAGGCATATTAGACATCTGGTACTGCCTAACAAGCATATTCTTTCATCAACAATATAACAAGAAATGAACACACATAAATACAGTACACAAAGATCAATTGATGCTTTGCTCACTTTCTCCAATCGCCTCTGCATATCCAGCCACCTCTTCATCGGTCTGCCATAGAGAAAGACACATTAAGAAAAGGATTTAATTTACTTTTATAAAGATCACAGACATGTACAGGAAGACACTGATTTAATGTTCAAATGCCCCTTCAAGAAATCCTCTAAATAACATGACATCCAAATCGTACAGTCTGACCTGCAATGAGCATACACATTTTATCTGACCTAAGAATACGTACTGTTCATTTAAAATGTTCAATAAAGCTGTAATTTTTCATTTAAAAGTTGCTGAACTCACAAAACATGTCTCTAAAAAAATATATTAATCATTATATTTGGTACAAAGAAAATGAAGACTATAGCTGTGTCTCATTTCGAAGGCTGCGTCCTTCAGAGGTCGCATTTGTCGACTGCATTGAGGCTGCTTCATTTCAGTGAACTGACCACTACATTCCAAATTCATTAAGAAATTACAACAATTTATGGTTCACTAGGAATAACAGTCAATTTTATAATTGTTACTGTACAGTTAGCATTTTTTATTATTTTTTTTTTTGCATTTAAGTCATTATTTTCATAATTAAGCACCTCCCCCAATTTCTCATTACTCTAATGCAAAAAAAGCCCATTGTCATTATTCATTAACATGTTTTATATTATTATTATTATTATTATTATTATTATTGTTATAATCATTAAAATAAATACTTCATTTGAATAAGATGATTTAATGTTTTTCAGCATTCAAGATTTTTTTTTTTTTTTGAGAAGGCTACTGAAATGAAGGGCAGTTAAAAGCATGTAATTATCATGAATGCTAAAATCTTAATGATCATAAAAATAGGCTCCATGTTTTTTGATGCAAACTTTTTTTTTCTTTCGATTTTTGGGTGAAAACATGATGCTTCTTGACAGTCATTTCATGAGTTTCTTTGAGCTAATTAAAACAAAAGCTGTGAGGTTTCTAGTGTTTGAACATAAACACACCGCAGAAAACTGGGAACTTGACAGTTTGTGCCGTGATTACTGTGATTAAAAGAGTTCTGGGCTGTTTAACAGGAAAACCTTAGGTGGTAACTTGCCACTTTTTGCAGCATTAGAGAAGATGAGATGAAAAAGTGTGTGTGTGGGCGGAGTGCAGGGTGCCGCTGATGAGCGTGTTTGTGATGTGGGCAGGCCAGCCGGTCCGTTGAGTCACTAGCAGAAAGAGAGAGAAACGATACACATACCCACAAGCTCAAACTTGGACTGTTTAGACTACAAATCCTGCGCCATAGACAATGAGGGGTACATGTCCATCCCAATATTCACCTTAGTGCCTGATCAATAAGGGTTCTTTCAGTAACTGAATCTTGCATGTTTATTATTGGACCTACTTAAATGGCTGAAAATATCTTACACTATTTAACCTCTGAAGTAAGTGTATCTTAGAATGTTTATATAATTTTTCACTGAAAACAAGACTTAAATTTAAAATACTGATTATTTCAGAGAAGACCTTTTGAGTTTTGTTTTTGCTCTCACTTGTTTTCTCTCTCTCTCTCTCTCTCTCTCTCTGACCGTGGAGGATGTTTTCTCATGAATATCAGTCTTCCTCTCATTCATTAGCTGTGCAGACTGAACAGCCGCGAAGGTCGGCCTGATGTGCTTTAGACGTTTGCTTTGTTTTTGTACGTGGAGGAGCCGTGGGCGCTGCAGGAAGTGCTGGATGCATGATTTCAGCAGACACCCCCATATGATAAAGCAGCACAGACTGCTGTATGAGACGCTCATTGTTCTGCATCTCATCTACACTGTCTTCTGTAATTGCTGGTAAAAATACCATAGTGAGGGTACGATGGTATAGTGATGTAACTGATACTATATGCTTTCATAGTATGTTACTGAAAGAATACCATATTTCATCTTATAGAATATAATACCATATGCTAAGAGTTCAAAGGCACTTCAAAGAATATAGTAGAATTGCCATGGTTTATAGTAATAAGTGCAACCACTGATGTAACAGATGAAAGACAAATTAAAGGAAAATCTGGTACCTCTTGAGGCATCTTGCTTTAAAAAATGTACACTTATTTTGATGTGTTGACTAACAAGTACTTAAAATACTTTATACTACGGGGTTGTTGAATGTTCGAATCTAAATGGTTGACAAACGTTCTAAGGTGTGCAATTATTTTCAGGGAAACGCACGGCTAAAGTAGTTCGAGGCAGGTCTTGACAACATTCCAGTTCCGTATCACTCCAGTTATCACTAACTCCATTTCAGTATTCAGTTATTTCAAAAGGTCCTTACAGCCTCCAACAGCATAAGAAACAAAACCCGCAATAACTTTGACCAAGCAAATAAATAAAGTAAACCAAAGGATAAAAAATTACAAATTATTGTCATGGTTTTTGCCACAAAATATGTTTAATTATGTTCTGAACACATATACTCTCTCCCGCTCTCTCTCTCACTTAAACGCACAAACATACAGTATGGGAACACTCTCGCACAGAAACGTGTTGTCTGCGCTGCTCTGATGAATTAATAGGTAAAATAGTTGAGCAACTTAAAAGCTACATGACATTTCTCACCAGTGAGGTAATAATGGTACGGTTCTTGAAGTAGATAAACTTACAGTTTCGCTTTTAGTAGAGACACTGCTGCCGAACAATGTTGAGAGACGCATAGACTCAGGTAGGCTAATTTACATTACACACTCTGTCTCTCTCTCTCTCTCTCTCTCTCTCTCATAACTGCGTTAATAACTGTATTAGTCTGCTATCAATTGTCTCAAGCCTCCACAATTAAAATACAACATCTGAACAGTTTCTTGAGTTGTGGTAACCGTAGTATAAGTGCAATAATTGACTCCGGGCCGTTGAATTATTAGAAAACAATGCACACCTGAGGTGTAACGGCATTACGGGACTGTGTTATTTGATATTAGATTACATTTAACCCTTAAATGCATACCTCGGGTCTTTAGTGACCCGGGACGTCATTCACTACCCTCCTCCTAGTTCATGTTTCAAGTTAGACATCAACCTTCTTGGTATTCCTCAATCAATTCATTATAAAGAATATAACAAGAAAGAAATCATAAAATTATTAAAAGAATGCCTATTTTTGTATTCATTTTTTGTAAAAATTGTATAGGGTCGCAAACGACCCGAGGTATGTATGAGTGTATGTATATTTTTTCTGCACAATAATAATTGAATCTTAGATGAAGGAATAAGTGCAATTCACCTTTATTCCACAAGGTGGCAATGTCTGATACACAATGCTGAAGTGACGACTCATTTAGACAGAAAACGAAATTATAAGAAAAACATGAAATGGCTCAGCGATTTACTGCAGATCAAGTAATGAATGCAATCAAATATGACTATAACTGTTACTGGATGGATCTGGTGAAGCTGTTAGCGATCAAAATATTGATTTTGAAGATGTTGAAAATTATATAGTTTTGAGAATATGTTTGAGATCATGAATGGGCTCATATTTGTGACCTCAAACATAAAACTAGCCCATTATTTGCTGAATTTACTGGGAAATGAGCTCTGACGAGGACAGTGGTGGTTGCATAAAACATCTGCTCAAACGGAGCCCTTTCAAGCTCCAAAAGGTAACAAAACACGATTTATTTTATTCTTCTGTAATTGTTACTCTAATATCAGAGGAGTTTTATAATATTGCGACAGGTAAAGATCCTTTCGTGTTAGATATAGATCCGGGTCAATAAAGACCCGAATATGTAAGAATGATTGGCGAAACAGTCATGCATTTAAGGGTTAAAGGATTAGTTCACTTTCAAATGAAAATTACCCCAAGCATTACTCACCCTCAAGCCATCCTAGGTGCATATGACTTTCTTTTTTTCTGATGAACACAATCAGAGACATTTTAAGAAATATCCTGACGCATCTAACTTTATAATGGTAATGAACGAGACCAAAGAGTATGAGCTGAAGAAAGTGCTTCCATCCACATCCATTAATAATAAAAACATACTCTACACGGCTCTGGGGGGTTAATAAAAGCCTTCTGAAGTGAAGCGATGCATTTGTGTAAAAAAAAAAAAAAAAAAAAAAAAAAAAAAAATCATAAATTCAACAACAAGTTATGAAGTAAAATATCTAGCTTCCGCCAGACCACCTTTTGTATTCAACATATGAAAGTTAGGGTTAGGAAAGAAAGTGTAAAACTCTTGCAGTTCAAAAACTTATTCTATGTCCTATGCCTTCCCTATTCAATTTACAGAAAAAGCTTAAAAGCTACACTTTAACATGCAATTAATGTCAGACATTATGTTCAGTTACAGTTCTGCATTTAACTTACATTAAGTGTACTTTTTAGAATTATGCTAAAGAATGGTGCTCTATCCCTCCAGCAGAGTTCCAGAAACAGGTAGACTCAGTGGGCACGTGGTGAACCAGGATCTCACTGAGACCATTTATGTTAGTTTTTCCTTTAATTTGTCACTTGTCTGTATGTCAGTCAAAATGTCTCAAATGGGTTGCTGAAAACAGGAATATATAGAACAAGTACTGAGCAAGTACAAAACTGTACTGAAGCTTTTCTACACTGTAGATGGACGTCTTAATCCAAGTGGCTGGCAAACAATCACAGTACAGAACAAAGTTAGCTTGGCCGGAGCCAATAACCTGCTGAACGTTGCACACTGAGCCAAGGTCTGCTCTGAGATCTGTTCTCATCTACAGAAGTGTTTTACCCTGTGTGATACCGATGGCATGGAGAGTTTGCCGTCAGTAGCACTGCTGATGGACAAAGATGAAAGGGTCACGGTGGGAATGTGGGCTAATCCACATCCATAAACACTCTTCACACTATCCTCCATGAAGGAGCCCTGTTTTTGCCTCACACAGGCACGATTTTAACCAAATATAATGAAGAAAGCAAGACAGTCTCTCCATGGAAATGCACAGAGAAGCAACAGATTCAGGAATTCATTTTGATAGACATCTAACAACAGGGAGGGTCTAATTGGTTGGTCTCTTTCATGTAACCCTGCCATATCTGTTGGTAGATAGCGAGAACCCTCTAAATAGAAGATAGTGTGTGTGTGAGTGTGTGTGTGTGTGTGTGTGTGTGTGTGTGTGTGTGTGTGTGTGTGTGTGGCAGGAGATAAGGAGAAAGAAAAGAGCAAGTGAAGAGAACAAGATGCTCCCAGAAACAGAGCAAAATCAATCCAAACAGTCCATGGCAGGAAGGTTCCTGATAGTTTTGAGCTTATTCTGAATTGTGCATGAATCTGTGAAGCTGAATATACAGGTACTGGTCATATAATTAGAATATCATCAAAAAGTTGATTTATTTCACTAATTTCATTCAAAAAGTGAAACTTGTATATTATAGTCATTCATTACACACAGACTGATATATTTCAAATGTTTATTTCTTTTAATTTTGATGACTATAACTGACAACTAAGGAAAATCCCAAATTCAGTATCTCAGAAAATTAGAATATTACTTAAGACCAATACAAAGAAAGGATTTTTTAGAAATCTTAGCCAACTGAAAAGTATGAACATGAAAAGTATGAACATGTACAGCACTCAATACTTAGTTGGGGCTCCTCAGCCAGAATTATTGCAGCAATGTGGTATGGCATGGAGTCGATCAGTCTGTGGCACTGCTCAGGTGTTATAAGAGCCAAGGTTGCTCTGATAGTGGCCTTCAGCTCTTCTGCATTGTTGGGTCTGGCATATCGCATCTTCCTCAGCAGCAGGAAGCATGAAGTGCTCTAAAACTTTGTGGTATACGGCTGCGTTGACCTTGGACCTCAGAAAACACAGTGGACCGACACCAGCAGATGACATGGCACCCCAAACCATCATTGACTGTGGAAACTTTACACTAGACCTCAAGGAACGTGGATTGTGTGCCTCTCCTCTCTTCCTCCAGACTCTGGGATCCTGATTTCCAAAGGAAATGCAAAATTTACTTTCATCAGAGAACATAACTTTGGACCACTCAGCAGCAGTCCAGTCCTTTTTGTCTTTAGCCCAGGCGAGACGCCTCTGACGCTGTTTGTTGTTCAAGAGTGGTTTGATACAAGGAATACGACAGCTGAAACCCATGTCTTGCATACGTCTGTGCGTAGTGGTTCTTGAAGCACTGACTCCAGCTGCAGTCCACTCTTTGTGAATCACCCCCACATTTTTGAATGGGTTTTGTTTCACAATCATCTCCAGGGTGCAGTATCCCTATTGCTTGTACACTTTCTTCTACCACATCTTTTCCTTCCCTTTGCCTCTCTATTAATGTGCTTGGACACAGAGCTCTGTGAACAGCCAGCCTCTTTTGCAATGACCTTTTGTGTCTTGCCCTTCTTGTGCAAGGTGTCAATGGTCGTCTTTTGGACAGCTGTCAAGTCAGCAGTCTTCCCCATGATTGTTTAGCCTACAGAACTAGACTGAGAGACCATTTAAAGGCCTTTGCAAGTGTTTTGAGTTAATTAGCTGATTAGAGTGTGGCACCAGGTGTCTTCAATATTGAACCTTTTCACAATATTCTAATTTTCTAAGATACTGAATTTGCGATTTTCATTAGTTGTCAGTTATAATCATCAAAATTAAAAAAAAATAAACATTTGAAATATATCAGTCTGTGTATAATGAATGAATATAATATACAAGTTTCACTTTTTGAATGGAATTAGTGAAATAAAGCAGCTTTTTGATGATATTCTAATTATATGACCAGCACCTGTAGTTCCCTTTCAGTCGGTCACGTTCGACGTACGTCAGTAGTGACCAACGAATTGGGATATCGTTTAGAGAGCCCTATCAGCTTCGTGTAAACTAAAACAAGCCAATGGAATTGGCGTGCGATATTTGCATAATGCGCACCGCCTCCGACAGGTGTATATAAATAGGAAGCAGATGTCTTTCAGATGTCTGTCTTTCGCTTCGGAGCCATTCAGTGGTGTCCTGTTTTAGAAGACTGTTTTGTGTGAACTAAACTGCCTCGAAGAGGATTCACAGCAAGCCGTGTGTGCCGGTGTAATGGTGCTACAGCGAGGTCGCAAGCTCCCGAGGATCCGAGCTGTAGCTCTCAACTGCTGTTTTCACAGCACACGCCTAAGAGTGAAGTGTGTGTTGCGATTTGGGCCGGTTCCTCGGTGTGTCCAGGGAGTGGTGTACCTGGCACATCGCGTCACTCCCTGTGTGCTTCGGCACGAGCGAGTTGACTGTTTTCCCCTTCTAAAAGAGCTTTACAGACGAACCCTGACAGTATGTCATTTCGTCTGTGCGTTAATGGGTGCGGTCGTTCCCTGGTCCCTGCTGATGGGCACAATCGTTGCATCTCGTGTTTGGGCATTCAGCACGCTGAAGCAGCTTTTGTGGATGGTTCATGTTCCCATTGCGGGAACATGACTATCGCGGTGCTGAGGTCAAGACTCTCCTTCCTGAAGTCTCAGGAAGCGGGGGTCCCCTCCCCTATGCCCCGTTCGACCGTTTTTTCCGGGTAGGCTACAGCTCCATCGCTCCTTCACGCACACAGTTGAGCGCAAGCTTTTCAAAGATAGCCTACTCCGAGTCCTTTGCCCGTGAGCGCGGAAAGACCGTGGTCACAAAAAACGCGGCCACTATTCAGAGAGTCAAAGCTAGTCCACCGTCTAGTAAACGTTTCTGAAAACGCATGATAAACATCAGTTACAGGAGACATGCAGACCGTCATGCAGAGACGGTCCATGCATGTGGATTTGAAAACAGTTAATCGCTTTGATGCCGTGCCCAAACGCCGTTTATCCCTTCACAGTGGCGTATATCGGACGGGGCACGCAGGGCTATTAAATTCTTCTTATTATTATTATGCTACTTTTATTATTCAGATAATATTGTAATTAATTTTCCCCACAATATCATAGCGCATCACCGCATAACCGATGCGCTGTGAGTGAGGATAAAAGATTAGTTGGATACTCCTCATTTAAAAAACAACTAGTTTATTTTCGTAAAATTTTACATTTTTTTCCTCACTATGGACCACAAGAGAAATATTAAGAAAATAAATTAATAGTCTCTAAGAGGATATGCGCCGAAAGATGCCAAAAGCTCAGTTTTTACCACAGTCTATGGTTTTTACTTTCAGTTTCTGTACCAGCCGCGGCTCTGTATGGGCAGGTGGGGCAGAGCCTTACCAAAATAATAATAGGCCTACCCCTATGTACACTGAATTAATAATACATTATAAATGTGTTCGGCATTCTGCAACAAATAATTTTCAGATTTTCTAGACTACTTTAAGTCGTAAAGTGAGCTGGATATATTAAATTGTAGCGCATGGATTCGACAGGCATGTATTCCACAGGCATGTATTCATAATACTAAGCGGGGAAGCCCCATCCCAGCTCTACAGCGCCACACAACTTTCCTATGTAAATCTGTGGTGAAATATGGAATTGCAGCACCCTCTCATAGAGAGCCATAGTGGCAGATTTCTGGCTGCCCCGCTTATTTCCACGTTAAACACACCTCACTTACACCTCGCTCCAGACCAAGACGATATCAGTCCGCTTCAGATGTGTGTCTGCATCAGGTCAGTAACTGTTTGGCATGTCTGTTCTTCCTATGTGGAGTAGCGTATAACATTAATAAGGGTAAAAACCCTTTAATTTAAACGTGCTCATTTCTCGAATTCCTACATAACTATTCTAAAACAATATTCTAAAAACAAAAGCAATAAATACAATTCTAAGATTTTGTGTGTTGTGTGTACTAAAGTCTGTCAATCATCATTAGAGCGGTATGTTCAGCGATATGTTCATGTATGTATGATATGTTCAGCGATTAGAATATAAAGCTTGCAAAATGTTTATAATAAACTAGCGTTAACACCCAGAATCTGCCCTACCTATATTTATGGCAAGGAGCCGCTACTGTTCTCTAGTGAGACTTCATCCGCATAACTCTCACGCAAAGTTTGCTCATTGTTTGTGTGATATCAACTGGCTCGGCTTCATGGTTTAAAATCGTAATACCTATTATCAATATTGCGACGTGACATTTTTCTTTATCATCAGTTGCTCGCAAAATGATGAACTCTGATTCCAGATATCGTCCGCGTCATTTCCCGTGATAATACAATTAAGTGAATTATTAAATAAATAAGTAAAAAAAAAAAACAAGCAAACTTAAACTTGCTTGCTTAAAACTTCCGCGAATAATTTGCTGATGCAGGTACAAAAAGATGTTTACCTGCAAAAAAAAAAAACAAAAAAAACAAATTCTTGCCCCCCCTAACTCGAGAGTCAAATGTCACCCATGGGTCTTCGGGTCAACTGGGACAAGAGCAAACTCGCCCCCGGGCAGAGGATCTTTTATCTCGGTCTCGAGCTAGACTCGGTCGCACGGACTGCGCGTCTCACCGAGGCGCGCGTCCAGTCGGTGTTGAACTGCCTGAGCTCGCTCAAGCGCAGGACAGCGGCTCCACTGAAAGATTTTCAGAGGCTCCTGGGGCATATGGCATCTGCAGCCGCGGTCACGCCGCTCGGATTGCTTCATATGAGGCCGCTTCAACACTGGCTCCGCGGCCGGGTCCCGAGATGGGCGTAGCAGTGCGGCACGCTCCGTGTCCCCGTGACACCGAGCTGCCGTCGCACCCTTGTCCGGTGGTCAGACCCTTCGTTCCTGCGGGCCGGAGTACCCCTCGAACAAGTGTCCAGGCATGCTGTGGTCTCCACAGATGCCTCTGCCACGGGATGGGGGGCCACGTACAACGGGCATGCAGTGGCAGGTCTTTGGACGGGGCCTCAGCTGCATTGGCATATCAATTGCCTCGAGTTGCTAGCGGTACGTCTTGCGTTGGCCCGCTTCAAGAAGCTGTTGTCAGGCAAGCACGTTCTAGTCCACTCAGACAGCACTGCGGCCATTGCGTACATCAACCGTCAAGGTGGTCTACGCTCCCGTCGCATGTCGCAACTCGCCCGCCATCTCTTGTTGTGGAGTCAGAAGTATCTGAGGTCCCTTCGGGCCACTCATGTCCCAGGTGTGCTCAACCGTGCAGCCGACGAGCTGTCACGGCAGCCTCCACTTGCGGGCGAGTGGCGGCTCCACCCCCAGGCGGTCCAGCTGATTTGGCAGCATTTCGGCGAGGCCCAGGTAGACCTGTTTGCCTCCCCAGAAACTGCCCACTGCCAGTGGTTATATTCCCTGACCGGCGGCACGCTCGGCACGGATGGCCTGGCACACAGCTGGCCCCCGGGTCTGCGCAAAATATGCGTTTCCCCCAGTGAGCCTTCTCGCACAACTCCTGTGCAAGGTCAGGGAGGACGGGGAGCAGCTTCTGTTAGTGGCTCCGTACTGGCCCACTCGGACCTGGTTCTCAGACCTCATTCTCCTCGTGACAGCCCCTCCCTGGCCGATTCCTCTGAGGAAGGACCTCCTGACTCAGAGACGGGGCACCCTGTGGCACCCGCGTCCCGATCTATGGAACCTCCACGTGTGGTCCCTGGACGGGATGCGGAGGTTCTGAGTGATCTCCCGCAGGCGGTCGTAGACACCATCACTTCCGCTAGAGCTCCTTCCACTAGGAGTCTCTACGCGTTGAAGTGGAACCTGTTCGTCGAATGGTGCACCTCTCGCCGAGAGGACCCCCGATCATGTTCGGTCGGATCCGTGCTTTCCTTCCTGCAAGAAGGGTTGGAGCGAAGGCTGGGTCATCCCTTTGAGCCTTTGCAATCAGTCGACCTGAAACTAATGTCTCTTAAGACGGTTCTTCTGGTTGCATTGGCTTCCCTGAAGAGGGTAGGGGATCTGCATGCATTTTCGGTCGACGAAACGTGCCTAGAATTCGGGCCCGGTGATTCTCACGTCATCCTGAGACCCCGGCCTGGATACGTGCCCAAGGTTCCTACCACTCCCTTCAGAGATCAGGTAGTGAACCTGCAAGCGCTGCCCTCGGAGGAGGCAGACCCAGCCCTAGCTTTGCTCTGTCCCGTCCGCGCTCTGCGCGTTTACGTGGACAGAACGCGAAGCTTCAGGACCTCAGACCAGCTCTTTGTCTGTTACGGAGGCCAGCAGAAGGGAAAGGCTGTCTCCAAGCAGAGGATGGCCCACTGGATAGTGGATGCCATCGCCTTGGCGTACGAATCCCAGGGCGTGCCTTGCCCGCTCGGGTTGAGAGCCCACTCCACCAGAGGGGTGGCCTCTTCCTGGGCGCTGGCTCATGGCGCCTCGCTGACAGACATCTGTAGAGCTGCGGGCTGGGCGACACCAAACACGTTCGCTAGGATTTATAGCCTACGTGTAGAGCCGGTATCCTCACGTGTACTCGCATCCACTAGTCGGTAGACGTGTTGTACCCACTCTAAGTGTCGGCTTGCAATGCCATTCCCGCCACCGGCCGGATACGTGCATACTTTCACTCCAGTCGTGTTCCCCGCCTGGCGAACCCTGTCGAGTTCCTCCGCCTCCCCCTTCGGCTCGGACATTGCGGAGTGTCTGATGCCAGGCCTACATCCGTCGCTGACGCTGTCTGTTGGCTGGGGCCCATATGTCGTGACCCCTCTACGTGAGCGGTCCCATATGTGTAATTAACCACGGTTAAAACTCCCTAGGGGCTGAGTCCGTGTCTTTCCCGTGTCTACTCCGTGTCTTTCCCTTAGCAGAACCAGCTCTGCTGTCACCTGTCAGATGAGTCTACCCCTACCAGGTGGAGCCATCCCAGGGACTCCATATGCGTACTGCCCTCTGGGCCAGTCCATATGTCTATTTTCCACGTAAACTCCTCCCCCATTGGGTAGGTAGTGGTCTCCGCAGCGTCCCTTACGGGTTCGCTTCCCCAGTGTAGTCTAGTTTACTTAGTGGGTATTGGTTAGACAGCAGTAGACTCTCTCGGTGTAAGCTCGCCCCCTTCACTGCCAGCCGGTGCTATGGGCGGCTGAGCCTGCGCTGGGCACTGGAAGGGGTTTCGTAACTGTGGCGCTTTAGTTGGGATCCCAATTCGTCGGTCACTACTGACGTACGTCGAACGTGACCGACTGAAAGAGAACGTCTCGGTTACGTATGTAACCCTCGTTCCCTGAAGGAGGGAACGGAGACGTAAGTCCTGTCGCCACAGTTTCTGTACCCTCGCTGTAGCGCGGACACCAGTTGTCTCCTCAGCGAAAAACAGAGTGCGATTGCATCTGCTTCCTATTTATATACACCTGTCGGAGGCGGTGCGCATTATGCAAATATCGCACGCCAATTCCATTGGCTTGTTTTAGTTTACACGAAGCTGATAGGGCTCTCTAAGCGATATCCCAATTCGTCGGTCACTACTGACGTACGTCTCCGTTCCCTCCTTCAGGGAAACAGGTCTAGCTGTGTGTCCACGAATCGGCTCCAAATCAGCTGGATGGCCTGGGGATCGAGTCTCCATTCTCCTGGAAACATGAGCTGTTGTGAGAGCAAGTCAGCTGCACGATTGAGTTTGCCTGGGATGTAAATGGCACGCAGCAACCTGAGTTGCCGCTGACTACAAAGGAGGAGATGGGGGGCGAGTTGCGACATGCGACGGGTGTTTAGAACACCTTGACGGCTGATGTACGCTACGGTCTATGTATTGTCCGTCCGGACCAGTACATGCTCGTCATGCAGCAGCGGTCAAAACCGGTGCAGGCAAGAAATACTGCTAGCAACTCGAGGCAATTGATAATCACCTGCCTGTATAGCATGACAGCATGCCTGTTGCATATGGCACCCCAGCCGGTGGTGGAGGCATCTGTCATAACAACATGCCTGGACACTTGCTCTAGGGGCACCCCGGCCCGTAGAAAAGCAAGGTCTGACCACGGGCTGAATATATGATGACAGCTCGGTGTGATAACCGTACAGAGTGTGCCACAGTGCCATGCCCATCTCGGGACTCAGCTGTGTAGCCAGTGCTGAAATGGTCTCATATGCAACAATCCAAGTGGCGTGACTGGGGCTGTGGATGCCATATGCCCCAGGAGCCTCTGAAATTGCTTCGGTGGAACCGCTGTTTTCCACATGAACATATTCAGGCACTTCCGCACTGACTGCGCGTGCTTGTGGGTCAGGCGTGCTGTCACGGTGAGAGTCCAACTCCATACCGAGAAAAACAATACTCTGCACGAGGGAGAGCGTGCTCTTTTCCTAGTTGACCCGAAGCCCCAGCTGGCTGAGAAGCCTGAGCACCAGGTCCCTGTGTTCGCAGAACTGATCTCGGGACTGGGCCAGAATGAGCCAGTCATCAAGATAATTGAGAATTTGAAAGGCACATTCAAAGAGACAGGGACAGTCCGAAGCATGGCCGTCAACACTGAATCCGATTCAGCCTGAACAACCCAACCAGAATCTGATGTCGCTCTTACAGTGAGAGCATGTGCCATCCACGAGTGCACTCTCAGCGTGCTGTTTGTCCAGGCACGCGAGACAGCAAATTGTGGCCATCAGATGAGGTCAGGAAATGACCACATCCAGAAAACACACAGGCGAAAAGACATTTTGAAAAAGATGCTGAACAGCCATGCTTGCTCTTTTAGGGACTGCTCTGACAGCTGAAACGCTCAGGGATGAGATGCTGGCCTTCACACCAGCCAGGAATCCCACAAGCTTCAAGGCTGTTAAAATTAGCCTTTAGCCCTGATCCACCACTGAATGGCTGGGATCCTTGTCTCGGCTCCTCAGCAAAATATGAATGAAAGTGAGTATGCCGGTCCTATTTATAGCCGGATGTGCCGGGTGGGTGTGACTCGGCATGTAAATCTCACTGTCCATTTCCCATTTGGTACCACTTGGAGGTGACTGGGCACCCAGGTGAGACCCCATTACGTCAGTATTGACGTAACGTCGAACGTGACTGACTGAATGGGAACAGAATTTACTTTGCATGTAGTTTTATTTACACATTTTATTTAAAAAGTGAACAAAATGCCATTTTCAGAAAAACAAAGTATTGAGCACACACTCAAAATAAATTTTGACAGGTTACCAAAAAGATTGAAAAAAGTTTGAATAGCGCATGATGTCTGTTGGGTACTGCATCATATAAGATCAGAGAACATGCATATTAAGCCTTGATGTGGGATAATGCAATACTAAACTAGCCTCTCTTTACAAGCTTCAGAGACAGATGCAGAAGCTTTCAGAGACAGTATCCAGGTAGGGATTACATAAAAATCTACTCTATAGCACACACTTCCTGACCTTGAGAAAAGAAATGGTCTCAAAGAAACCCTTTGCACACACATAAAGCTATAGAACGGTCCCATTATATATATATTTATATCATTCACACTCATTGACTCAGAGACACTGATTGCATTTCCATATTGAAGGTCAGCGAATAAGTACTAGGTATTAGTATTAATGCAATAATTACTTTGCTATTGAAATACCCAACAAATGCACGGGGCACTATCCTATGGTTTTTCTTTAAATGTGATCAATTTGAACCCCTTTTTACAAGATGCAATATAAGTCTCAGGTATCCCCAGAATGTGTCTGTGAAGTTTTAGCTCAAAATAGCCCACAGATCATGTATTTTACCGTGTTGTAAATGCCCATTTTTGAATGGAAGAAAAAAAAATTGTGTTTTTGTACACGTATCTTTAAATGCAAATGAGCTGCTGCACCCCACCCCCATCCAAAAAAGTGCTGTGCTTTTACAGCTCGGTCCTTGGATACTGTCTATTGCAGCCACACTCATGTGACATTGCAGTTCTTCGTCATCATGAAAGTTTATTATTTGCATGCGTTTTAAAGCTATAATAGTTTATACTTCCGATACATGGTTTGCGTGAGTATTAGTTCTCTTTTATGTCTTATTGCGCTTAAACTGTCAAATACACACAAGGTTATGTCACAGTGGGTTATGTTTGTGAATGTAAAAAGCAGGAAAAGAAATTGCATGTGTATATTAGATCTGTGTATTAAAGTGACAGCAGTGTAATATACAGTACCTATGCTGTTAATATGAATCAAACAACAAAATAAAAACAGAAGATCACTTACTGTTCTTGACTGAATAACATTAGTAGCTTTAATAAGAATACATGTCTTACTTGAATGCTAATGTTAAATGCTCTGGTGAGGAGATAAACATGGCAGACTGTGTACAGCTTACTCAGGGGAGGTGCTTAACTAGGGCAGATTCCGTTGAATGTTGTTGGCAGGGCCTGTTTCAATGTGATGTCACATTGGAGTACATTCCTGAACAACTCATTTTAAGACACTGACTGTGTCCGAAATCGTCCCCTATACCTTCATTCACCATTCACTACATTAGTTTATAAACAGATTACTTGAAGGAGTGAATGAAAACAAGTGAGTGAATTGGGACGCTGAGTGCGCTGGAAGGGCTGTCGCTTAGTTTGTGCTTCCTGTTTAATAATCATTGGAAACTTAGCAAACTGGCAGCTCCAGTAATGAAAAGATTTATCTTGAACTCTGTCATGGAAACTAGCAAGTATAAACCTTAATTAAACTATTTAATAATCAATTAAAAACAAATTTATACCTGTATGATATTACACTGTGGACCAGCAGTTTGGAAAATGGATGAATGGATGATTCAGCTGCGGGCGCCATCTTCAAGCGAGACGCAGAAATTAATTAGGTGTGACCCACACAATGCATTATGGGTGTTCTCTAGCCATTGAGCGTGCATCAGTTGTACACTCATTATTGTGGTGCATTATGGGACTTAGCGCACACAATAACATCCACTATGGTTTCGGACACCACTACAAATGGCTGTCCCTTCAAATAATGGGCTGTTTAAGGGTATAGAGGGCGATTTCAGACACAGCCACAGTTTCAGATTTATGGAGTAAATAATAAACAGAGTGGGTGGATTTTTACCCCAATAGGGTGGTTGTGTACACACACTATGGACACATAATTATGTTCAAAATCATACAAAAGTGAATTTTGCATAATAGGTCCCCTTTAAAAGATTATTCTGAAAATAGTTCAAAAAAAACATACTAATGAAAGTCAAGGACTTTGGCTTAAGCTTCATCCAGACAGAAGCTAATGCAGGAGATAGAGTCATTCATAATGGCCATCCGCTAATGCAGGACTGTCACTCAGCAAGCATTTCCATTAAATGCAGACTCAATCTGCTTATAATAGCCCTTCGGCAGTATCGTCTGAGCCTGAACTGAAACTCCAATAACTTTATAATGAATTAAAGAGACCAGACAGATGGGACATTTTCTGACATGCTAATGATGCTCTAAATGCTATTGTGATAACACAATAACAGCCGCATCAGATACCATCAAACCATTGTGTAAAAAAAAAAAAAAAAAAAAAAAAAAAAAGAATTACGAAGTTGCAAAAAAAAAGATTACTGGGATATGCTTTAAAGGAAATTAATAGTTCATACTTTCTACTTCATGTTTAATTCAGTGACTGTGTTACTTGCCAGTTTTTTGTAATTATTTGTGAAATTTACTAACAATTTCTGAGTGAAAATTGTTTATAATAAACCAAATCTCTTTCAGTGTAGACAACAAAGAAAAGCAAAGAAAAAAGTGCCTCACCAAAGGTCAGCATGTAGATTTTAGAAAAGAACAGAAAAGAGGTTAAAGAGGTAAAAGACATTCTCAAACCTGTTCGTCAAATTTGGTGGGCACATCTGCCAGACTGCTGCTGTCTGCTAACAGACTGAGGTCGAGCTCACTGGGTCCTGCAGAGAAAAGCAAAAGATACAATCAAGCTCTAAGAAAAGACATTGAAAGAAACATGTATTGAGGTCTGTGATTCAAAGAGGAAAAATACAGCAATTACAGCAAAGCCTTGTGTGAAAATAAAGACATTATATTACCTCTAAACTACTGTCCATCATTAAAAAGAAGTGCTGCGGTACACTGACTGTTCTTTATTGTTCTGTACCAGTAATTGCAAAAGGAACCCTGGGGTCCTTTCAGTAGCATGGGCAACAATAACAAAGGTTATGTTTCCTATATGTTAATTAGTAATTCATTTGTGGCACAAGTAGATGTTTCACTAGAGCAAAGGAAGAGTTATTGAAATTGATATTGAATTTGTTTCTATCTACACAGATGGTTAGATGTTTTCATTGTTGAGATCATTATAATCATCTCCACTTATGATGATTCTCTTGACATGATGTTTCATTTGTTGACTGGCAACCCCTTTTAGTACTTAGTAAAGGAAATCCTAGCTTAGAAAATCACACCACAACGGTGTACTAAAAATGTTAAAAAGTTTTTCCTTTTTTATTTTTTACGTATACAGACAACAACTTTGTCAAAAAGATCTCCATTCACACAGATCTGTGAAATCGACTAAAAAGGCTGTATTATTATACAGTAGTTGGTGATGTTACTTTGTGAAGAAACACTACTACTACAGACTAGACACATAATACGCATGCGCATGACATCACCGTTTTCACAAATTTGTGTTTTGTAGTTTACACAGAGATGAACTTGTATTCAAAAGTTATCTCTACTCCTATTTACGGGATCAGTAAATATAAAATCTGAATTAGAATTAAAAACTGGAAGACCTTTTTGAAAAAAAGGTCCTGGTGCCAAAACTGGAAGACCATCAGATTCTAAAGCATCAATATACAACTGTAGGCAATCACAGTGAAACAGGATATTCCACAGAAACAAGGGTTTTCCACAATATGTTGTTATCAGAGACTTCTTACTTGGAAATATACCTTATGATGAAATATACATTACAAATTTGAAGGGTGCTTTCACAATAGCACTTTTGGTGCAGACACATTAAATGATTTTCATAGTGAAGTATAACTCAACAATACCCTGTTGAAAAAAGGTATGGTATGGTTAGGTATGTTTTGAAGCATGGCAGCTGGTTTGAGCTGGTTTAAGCTGGTCCTTAGCTGGTCAAATGCTGGTTTAAGCTGGTCAAGTGCTGTGCCCGGTTGCATAAACCGCCTTAAGTGTAATTTTCCCTTAAGATCACCCTTACATTTCCCTTAAACTTAAGGGTGTTGCAGAAAATAACCGTTAAGTATTACTTAAGGGTTTCTTTAGGTGAAACGTCATAAACCCTAAGAATTTCCCTTAAGTATGTATTTTTCACTTAAGTAATCCCTTAAAAAACCGCAAGTGTTGCATAAAGCCCCTTAACCGTCATTTCCCTAAGTATAACATAAGGTTAGGAAAACTTCACCTTAAGTGTTACAAGGAGTGAGTAGATTCAATCCAAGTCTTCTAATGAGACACGATCGACCGCTTTATATGATAAACAAATGGTACTTTAGCGGTTTATTCACATAAACATTGATGAAATCACATATGTAGCACATATCTTATATGGTCAATGGAAGCGCAAACGTTTGAGCTTCCGACACAGCCGTAATCATATGGATGTTTTTCAATAAATGGACATAAATGATGAGAGAATATTAAAAATATCTTTATTTGTTATCCAAAGATGAATGAAAGTCTTAAGGTTTGGAATGGCATGAAGGTGAGTGAATGACGGCAGAAATCTCAATTTTGAGTAAACTATCAATTTGAGTTTCTCGTCTGGTCGTTCTCTTTCATATTTGGTTTTCTTTTTTGTTTTCCTTATCCATCTTATGTTGTTTTCTGTGAAAACTTACCACGATATGAATTAACAAATAACGTGTCCATGGCAACAGTAGAATTTTATAACGGCAAAACCTGGGTTGCTGTCGTGAAACCTAAGTGAACAGTTTAAGAGATTATATGCAACACCCTTAAGTCATTCCCTTAGTTAAGGGGAAATCATGCCTTAAGTGTCATACTTAAGGGAAAAACTTAAGGTGCTTTATGCAACCGGGCACTGGTCCTAAGCTGGTTCAAAGCAACTAGCTCCAGCTCTGGACCAGCTTATAACCAGCACATTACCAACTATAGCCGCCTTTCCACTGCACACGACAAACGACAGCCGTTGGACCGGAAATCATTAATTTACATTGGAGAGTAGTACGGGGGCTGTGTGGAGTTCCGATCATATGCGAATGCGGAAATTTCGGATCCGATTTGAGCTTCGGATGCGTTAAAATATTTGAACTTCTGCGGCTAGACCATATGCGACCGGCAAACCGGATATGATGTATTCTAATCAATACGATGAGCGCGAAGTTAGAATTACCAATATTTTAACACTTTAATGTTATGTAAACATTATTTCTTTAAAATGGTGGTTATTAATAATTATGTAAAAAAAAAAAAAAAAAAAAAAAAATATTATATAAAATATATTTTATGATTATTAAACCAATTTTTACGTTGATTAGCTCTATAAAATATACTAGTATGTTTTTATTTTAGATGTATTGAGGGTAATTTGCTTTATGGATATATTCATACATGCATTAACGTTACATTCATTAAAATCATTCAGTTTACCATGGATTGGAATAAGCCGAGGGTAACGGTTGCTTCACTACCAATTTCAAAGTTCCGTACGACTGCCGCTAGGGGGCAAAATGCGACAATCGGATGCGAATGTCGTGTGCCGTGGAAAGGCGGCTTAAGGACCAGCATAAACCAGCTCTAACCAGCTCCCATGCTTCAAAACATGGCAGTTTTTTCAACAGGGCAGCAGCAGCTAAAAAGGCTCCCCACACAATGTCAGCTCTTCCTCCATGCTTCACTGTGGTAGAGATGCATTTATCACAATATTTCTCAGCAGATTTTCGAAGACATTGGTCTAGAGCAGTGGTCGCCAACCCGTCGATCGCGATCACTGTTCCAGTAGCTCGCGAAAATAACAGAAATATCTCCAGTTTTTTTACTGTATTTTTGTATTTATTTTATTTTTTGGGCGCTACTGGGACAGACAGATAAAGGTAAATAGCCCACATGTATGTATTTTTGTTTATTATAATAATATTAATAATGAATATCTGCAACCAGTATCAGAATCGGCCAATTTGCTTGTAAAAATAAATAATTAAATCAGAATCTACATTGGCCACGAAAAAAATACTAAATACAATCTGGGCTGTCTTTTTCTATCAAGTAGATCTTGTCTTTCAAAAAGGTCGAGGTCAGGGATCTTGGGCCTAAAAAGGTTGGTGACCACTGGTCTAGAGCATCACCATGCAACTTTCAAAAAATTATTATGTCAAAGTGTTTTCAACTATTCATTGAGATTCTAAGAGAATTTTGTATATTACAATCTTTAGACAGTTAAACCACTTTTTACTTAAATAATGTAACACATCTGGACAAAAAAAAAAAAAAAAATCACTGGGATTTCATTGAAGAAATTGCAACTGTCCAGAGGAAAATTTTTCAAGAAGATTCTGACAGATCAGTGACTTTGACATGAAACCTTCATCACAGGGGTCTGACTTTAGCCATGTGTTCATGTTTTCCATAAAAGCATCTGTTCTCAGTTCTGATTCAGCTCAGAGCTACACTACCACAGCCTGTAAGAGGCTGATGCCTTTTGACATCGGTCGCCTCTGTAATAAATGCTACACTGTAGCATCCCCTGACAGCTCCATTCCAAAAGTGGCAGCATCTTCTCATACAGAAAGAACAGGCTGTTTCAGCCTACTACCCATTTCATGCTGCTTTTCCCTCCATGAAGTCATCTGAATAAGTCTTAGGGGAAGAGTAGTTGGTAACACTTTATAATAACGTTCAGTTATAATTCATTTGTGACTTATTAGTTAATGATTAACAAATAATTTACAAAACATGAATATACATTTATAAATGATTTATAAGTTATATACTAATACTTTATTAATGTTTTATTCATTCAGTTACAAGTCATTTATAAATTATTTGTTAACTATGAACAAATCATTTACAAAACATGGCTATACATTCATAAATGATTAATAAGTGATATGTTAACATTTTATGAATGTTTATTAATTCAGTTATGAGACATTTATAAGTTATTAGTTAATGATGAACAAATCATTTACAAAACATTACAATATACGTTCATAAATCATTAATACGTTATGCTAACAATTTACAAATCTTGTTAAATAAATCAAACAGATCATTAGTAGATAGTTTATAAGTTATCAGTTAAGACATTATTTATCACATTGAAGTATTTATGACAATTGTTTTAGTATCATTATCTCAATAAACAATTGTTAATCATGAACAAATGATGAACAAACCATTAGTAAATGATCAGTATATTTATTGATGAAGTTGTAAGCTGGTCTGTGTTCAAAAGCACAAACATTCAGGTATGCTAAAGCACAACTTTTAAGAAGAGTAATTTATTTGTTTTGAAGTGGATGAACATTTATTAATGCCTTACAGCCAGGTGATTCCAGTGGATTATATTAAATCCTTTCACTCATCAGCACAGGCTTGTGTTCTGTGTGGAGTGTTTGGGGTCTAGTGATGAAGTCATCCTCTGATCCGGATTTACCTTCCACTGAAGCTCACATCAGGTGCACAGAGTTAAACACTCCATATGTGTCAGAGAAGACAGCTGTCTATACCCTCACCAGTCAGCACTTACACTGCAGTACACACTACAAAGTGTTCAACACCTGTTATAGATGATGTGTAAATGCATGAATAAATCATTTGCAAAGCTTTCTGCATACCCTATTCTAAAGTGTAAACTATTCATCACTTATGTGTTACACATCATTTGTAGACCTTTCTTACCTGTTACAAATTATTTGTATATGTATACAAGTCATTTATAACACTTTCTGCATACCCTATTCTAAAGTGTAAACTATTCATCACTTATAAATGTCTTACATATCATTTGTAGACCTTTCTTACCTGTTACAAATTATTTGTATATGTATACAAGTCATTTATAACACTTTCTACCCTATTCTAAAGTGTAAACTATTCATCACTTATAAATGTCTTACATATCATTTGTAGCTGTTACATGATCCATCCCATTCCATCACTTTACCCAAGCCTAAACTTTACATTATTAAAAAAAAAAAAAAAAAAAAAAAAATCAACACTCTGCCACCGTTTAACCAACACTTAATCATTTAATTTTTATTATGTTTTTAATGGAACAGCTCCTCACCATAACATGAAAACGCACCATAAACCGATAATAAACGTAGTCCATTATTTCGTGCATTTTTTTTAGTCTTCAGAAGTCAAACGATGCAATTGTGTAAGGAAAAGATTCTTATAAAGTAATATAATGATTATACATTAATCGTATCAATCCGCCGTTTCATAACTTTCAAAATTGGCGCTTCTCACAATATGACACAGTTTGCGGCAGTGACGTCAAACCTTGCTCCTTATTGGCTGTCACCGGCTGTCACATGTGATTTTCGACTACCATAGAGTGTTTGCGACATGCCGAATTTCAGTTGCTGTGTTATTCACATTATTCAGCGCGACGGTTAAAAGGATGAAATGCAGATCAGAGGAATGTTTGCAGCCATTAAACACTTTAATTTCATTTTGTAACTCACACAAATTTATGATTTGCTGTCATTTCGCTGGTAATGTAGCACATACTTAGTTTTGTCTGATTTGTATAACGTTACTGTTTTTTGTAATGTTTTAAATAAATGATTGTGACTAACGTACATTTATCTGCCTGTTATACTACTTATATTGTCAAAATGGTTATGGTTAAGGTTATAGGGTGGAGTAGGGAGCTTAAAATTATTCTTTTTATACAACAGTATATCAACTAAGATAACAGTCACTGTAAATATATCAATATTGCGTTTTTATTTTTGTGAAGTGGCTAAATGTGGTCATGTTTAGATATAAGAGGTGAGTTAGGGGCTCAAAGATATCTATATAATAGTAAAATATATTTGCATAAAAATATTATAATTTTATATAAAAATATATAATTTAAATACTGGGATTCGTATAGATTTTTAGATCCTGTAACTGAAGGTATACTTTGCATATGGCAAATAAATGGTAAATTTAAAGATTTTAGTTTGTACATAATTTATAAAGAAGATCTGCAAATAATATGTAAGACATTTATAAGTGTTGAATAGTTTACACTTTAGAATAGGGTATGCAGAAAGTGTTATAAATGACTTGTATACATATACAAATAATTTGTAACAGGTAAGAAAGGTCTACAAATGATATGTAAGACATTTATAAGTGATGAATAGTTTACACTTTAGAATAGGGTATGCAGAAAGTGTTATAAATGACTTGTATACATATACAAATAATTTGTAACAGGTAAGAAAGGTCTACAAATGATGTGTAACACATTTATAAGTGATGAATAGTTTACACTTTAGAATAGGGTATGCAGAAAGCTTTGCAAATGATTTATTCATGCATTTACACATCATCTATAACAGGTGTTGAACACTTTGTAGTGTGTACTGCAGTGTAAGTGCTGACTGGTGAGGGTATAGACAGCTGTCTTCTCTGACACATATGGAGTGTTTAACTCTGTGCACCTGATGTGAGCTTCAGTGGAAGGTAAATCCGGATCAGAGGATGACTTCATCACTAGACCCCAAACACTCCACACAGAACACAAGCCTGTGCTGATGAGTGAAAGGATTTAATATAATCCACTGGAATCACCTGGCTGTAAGGCATTAATAAATGTTCATCCACTTCAAAACAAATAAATTACTCTTCTTAAAAGTTGTGCTTCAGCATACCTGAATGTTTGTGCTTTTGAACACAGACCAGCTAACAACTTCATCAATAAATCATATTCTGATCATTTACTAATGATTTGTTCAACATTTGTTCATGATTAACAATTGTTTATTGAGATAATGATACTAAAACAATTGTCATAAATACTTCAATGTGATAAATAATGTCTTAACTAATAACTTATAAACTATCTACTAATGATCTGTTTGATTTATTTAACAAGATTTGTAAATTGTTAGCATAACATGTATTAATGATTTATGAACGTATATTGTAATGTTTTGTAAATGATTTGTTCATCATTAACTAATAACTTATAAATGTCTCATAACTGAATTAATAAAACATTTATAAAATGTTAACATATCACTTATTAATCATTTATGAATGTATAGCCATGCTTTGTAAATGATTTGTTCATAGTTAACAAATAATTTATAAATGACTTGTAACTGAATGAATAAAACATTAATAAAGTATTAGTATATAACTTATAAATCATTTATAAATGTATATTCATGTTTTGTAAATTATTTGTTAATCATTAACTAATAAGTCACAAATGACTTATAACTGAACGTTATTATAAAGTGTTACCGAGTAGTTTTCTGATAGACTATTCCTCATACTATGAAGGACATATGTTGGGATTATGTATTAAGGCAGAGATTTTGCACCTGAGACCGCAGGAAGTAATGGAACATTTCTTGCCCCAGTAGGATTATGAGTCACGGTTTTGTATTTGTTGATACAGACATGGCATTATTGGAAGAGCGTTTGAGGGATTGT
The DNA here is from genome assembly GCF_024489055.1 of Chanodichthys erythropterus. NCBI lineage: Eukaryota > Metazoa > Chordata > Actinopteri > Cypriniformes > Xenocyprididae > Chanodichthys > Chanodichthys erythropterus. Next base: position 17,683,081 of record NC_090236.1, on the reverse strand, counting down.
GTGAGTGGGCAGCAGGGTCATTCCTGTGATGCAGTACCTTTTGAACTCTGCCACTTTTAATAAATGAACATGTCTGAAGTATTTCTATAAAAGGGCAACAGACTTTCAGAAATATGCTCTGGTCAAGACCAGGCACCATTATGTGAATAATCAAACATTATGGCAAGAAAAACATTTCAGTGAGGGACTGGGAGTTAGTTTACATGAGGGGGTGAACTATACAACAACAAGTAGGGGTTTTCGCATGGAAGGAACCTATAAAATAATTTCTATAACTAATGGCGGAAGTACTAGCTTTTGGAGTGTTCGCACCATAGGAACTGGGAATGAGTTTAGTTCTAGGAACACCTTTGGGGGGAACTAAATTAGCTCCTACTTCAGAGTAGGGTCTAACCCAGCACAATAAGAACTACCAGTGGCGTAAGTGTACATTGACTGGCCAAGCGCATGCAAAACACTGGCACTCTGCGTTTTTAAAAACCCATCGTGACTTAGAAGGAACAAAGCAAAACATGATTACATATTTATGCTCAGCTACTGTCATTGGGCATCAACCACACTTTTTTTTTGTTTTTTATATATATACTACGGGGCTGTTGAATGCTCAAATCTGATTGGCTGACCAATGTTCTAAGGTGTGCAATTATTTTCAGGGAAACGTATGGCTAAAGTAGTTCTAGGCAGGTCTTGACAACATTGCAGTTCCATATCACTTCGCCAAATTATTTCAGTTATTTCAATAGGTCCTACAGCCTACAACCACAAAAAAAAAAAAAAAAAAACCACAACGACAGTGACCAAGCAAATAAATATAGTAAACACTAGGATGAAAACAACAAATTATTGTCATGGTTTTTGCCACAAAATACATTTTATTGTGTCCGTTTTATTGTGTGTCTCTCTCTCTCAACTGCATTAATAACTGTATCAACTGTATTATTCTGCCATCAAGGTTCAAGCCACCGTTACTATTTCTGAAATGACATTTTGGAATTGGCAACGGAGGCTTGGGATGAGATGCATAAGAAATTAGTCCCACACACAAGAGTATTTTAAGGACAAAAACCTGACAAATGTCTAACAAATACAACATTGGAACAGTATCTTGAGGTGTGGTGACCATAATATAAGCTGAATAATTGACTCCGGGCCATTGAATTCTAAGAAAATAATGCAAATAATGAAAAAAATACTTTGTGGCCACATTACCACGGCGGGTGTGCATTAATTTCTAAGAATTCAACGGCCCGGAGTCAATTATTCCTAATGTAAACCGTTTACTTTCTTTGTTTAACAGTTGTATCTAATAATGCATGAGATAGGACTGTTAAAACTAATGAAGATGGATAATAGATGTGTGTGCTGTGTGCTCAGGCTCTGGCTAAGTCGTTCTCTGTGCCATCAAAATTAAAATCTCGTGTGGCAGCTTACATCACTTCAAAGTTCCAATTGGTGGTGTGAATGCAATGAGGAAAATGGTCATAGGGGAACATTTAGTTATTGTGGACTGCCCTGGTGGCTAGTTCCTATAATTACCCAGTGTGAAAGCGTCTAATGATTAAGGATAGAAAAAAAAAAAAAAATGTATCAAAAAATGTTGCTGATGCCAACACAGAACTTTTTTTTTAGGTTAAAGTCCAAAAAATGATTCACTTTTTACACATACACTATGGATCCATGTGCGCATTATGCACATTTGGTCATTTGCACAGTACGCACATACTGGACATGCTCAACCTGATTTTTCAAACAGTGCATACTCTGTAGGCACAGGTCACATATCGTCGATGTCCGATGAAAACCACATATGTCCATTTTGCCAATTTTGAGATTTTTCGACGGATTGAATGTCCAGGTTCATTTCCGTATACAGTATGCTTCACATATCTAAATGGCCAATGAAAAGTTGTGAAATCATGTCATCTGATTTCCACGTACATCCATTTGGTGTCAAAGCTTTCAATCACGCCGTGTATATCCCGCCCTGTGGAAGCATCTCGCCGGTCTCGTGAAGTTTCATCGAAGCTCAGCCCGAGGCCCGGGGAGTGGAGACTTCACCCAGAAGTGGTGGATCTCCTATGGAAAAATTTCGGTCGCGCAGAAGTCGACCTCTTTGCCTCGGGGGAGTCAACCCAGTGTCCACTCTGGTACTCCCTCACCCATCCAGCACCTCTGGGGTTGGATGCCATGGTACAGACGTGGCCGAGGCGGCGTCTGTACGCATTTCCCCCGATCGCCTTGCTCCCGGGAGTTCTGGAGAAAGTACGCCAGGAGGGGGTCAGCCTAATATTGGTGGCCCCCTTTTGGCCAACCAGAATATGGTTCTCGGACCTAGTGTCCCTATTAGACGGTTCCCCAATGGAGCTTCCTCTCAGACAGGACCTCCTGTCACAAGCGTGCGGTCGGATAATACATCCCCGCCCAGAATTATGGAAACTATGGGCCTGGCCTCTGAGGGGGCCAGGTTCGTAGATGCTGGTCTCCCAACCGAGGTTGTGGAGACCATATTAAACTCCAGAGCTCCCGCCACGAGGAAGCTTTATTCATACAAGTGGAATCTGTTTTCTGCCTGGTGCAGACGCATTAATGTGGACCCTGTCCACGCCTCTATTAGCCACGTGCTTACATTTCTCCAAGAAAAGTTCTCGGAGGGCTTATCCCCTTCAACATTGAAGGTTTACGTTGCGGCTATATCTGCCTTTCATATTCCCCTTGTAGGTGGCCTCTCGGTGGGTCGAGACCCCCTGGTCACTTCCTCCGTGGCACACTGAGGTTGAGGCCTCCAGTGCGCACAAGGGTTCCGGCCTGGGACCTGGCCGTGGTTTTACAAGGGTTGGCTGAGGCGCCCTTTGAACCACTAGAGGAGGTCCCTGAGAGGTTCCTCATTCTAAAGACTATCTTTTTACTTGCTATCACTTCTTTGAAAAGGATAGGAGATTTACAAGAACTGTCAGTTGCTCCTTCATACCTCGAATTTGCTCCAGGAATGGTGAAAGCATTCCTGCATCCTAGACCGGGCTATGTCCCTAAGGTCCCTACCCACGTTCCAGGTCCCATTGTGCTCCAGGCTTTCTATCCTCCTCCCTTTAAATCCTCGGATCAGGAAAGACTGAATCTGCTCTGCCCTGTAAGGGCTTTGGATACTTACGTCCACAGAGCTGCCCTGTGGCGTAAGTCTGATCAGCTTTTTGTCTGTTATGGGTCCCCTAAGAAAGGGGGCCCTGCATCTAAGCAGAGGATGAGCAAGTGGGTGGTCGAGGCCATCACACTTGCGTATGATGCGGCCGGACAGCCTTCTCCCTTAAATGTTCGTGCCCATTCTACGCAGGGTATGGCGGCATCAAAAGCTTTGATGTCAGGTGTCTCCATCGGTGACATCTGTGACGCGGCTGGCTGGTCATGCCAGCACACGTTTGTAAGGTTTTATAACCTTGATGTCGGCTCCACTCCGGGGTCATCAGTTCTGCCAAGATAACTTGGCAAGTATTTGCAGCTACGGCACAGTTGGGATAGCGTTCCCAATGCGTTACCACGCAGCGTCGACAGTTCCCACGAAAGGGAACGTCTCAGGTTACAGATGTAACCCTGGTTCCCTGAGTAGGGAACGAGACGCTGCGTCTCTTGCCGTACCCCCTGCATACTTGCGAGCATTTGTCTCAGACTTATCCAGAAGCTAGCGTGCTCTGCATCCGGGTATGCTTTATAGTTTCCTGGTCCGTGACGTCACCCGTCTCTGACGTCTCGCTACGCGATTGGTTAGATACATGAGTGCTTCAGTGACGACATCACGCAGAAGGTTCCCAATGCGTTACCACGCAGCGTCTCGTTCCCTACTCAGGGAACCAGGGTTACATCTGTAACCTGAGATGTTTTTGACAACTGTTCTCAAGTAAACGTTTCCCCCCTGACGCCAGACGTATGTCTAGGAGTGACAAAATTACGGTAGGACTGTGCAAACAAAGTATCTGTCTAGCATCTAATATGGTTACATGTAAAGATGCCGTACCAAGTATGACAACGCTACATTCAACTGCTTTTGAAATACAGTGTTTTTTTCACTTCCTGAAAAGTAACCGTTTTGGACATACGTGAGTTTCATCGGGCAGCGACGATATGATCATTTTTTGCACTAATTAGTTTGTCCACAACGTGGCAACAGTGGTATAGGGCCCCTGATTCACACGGTAGTCAAAGAAAAAATAAAAAAATAAACGGAAGAGACCGAAACATATGCAACTTACAACAACAATGTATGGATACGTAGTTGAGAGATTGTATAAGGACTTTATACACAGAGAAACACTAGGGACTAAAAAAATAATTACTAAAATAATTAAGACACAGGTGAGACACATGAGGGCAAAACACTATGGCAACAGATCAACTGAGACAAAGGAAACTGAACTGTACAAAACTGACTAACAACACAAACAAAACCCAAACCCAGAAACAGACGTAACAGTTTCTTGAGCACCAAATCAGCATATTGAAATGATTTCTGAAGGAACTGGAGTAATGCTGCTGAAAATTGAGCTTTGCCATTACTTACATAAGTGAATTCTACACAGCACAAGGCAATTCTGCACCAGAAAGCTTGAGTTATTGGGCAAAACTGGCTAGTACGGCCAAATGCACACCATGACAAATCTGAGAGACGGTTTGATTTGAAGCATTAAAATCATTACCACTGGAGTTCTCTTATTAATATCACAGTTCGATAACAGTAATAGAAGACATAGAACAGTGGGTTTTCATAAAAAAAGAGGCCTCAGATCAGTCAGCATGAAACAGATAATGATATAAGATTCAAATCATTAGCAGCAGGGTCAACATGACAGGGGGTGGATGTGTAATTAACCTCTGCTTGATTTGATCGGCAAACACCACAGACCTTTAAAGCCAACGGCTAAAGCTTGACCGAGCCTCATCTGTCTTTGATGCAATAAAATTAGAAGCTGCCCTGGTTTCCTACTGAATCCCACAAGCACGCAATGCCATGTAATTAACGCTAACACAATTATTATGCACTGTCAGTGTAATGTGGTACATGCAAATTGTTCTCTTTACTAAAATGGACAGTTGTTCATAATTAATGAAAATGATCTGTTTTATGGCCTTAGATGTGTGCCAAAAACATTCCACATACACTCTCACTAAAGAGTTTGGGGTGACTGGGATGACTTTTACATTTTTTTTTAAAATCCAGCCTAGCTTTAAGAGACTTCTCTCAAAACCATTTCCCCCCCAAAGATTTAAAATTCAAGGGTTTGGGACTGTATGTGTTAACACAATTCCTCCAAGTCATGATTAAATGCCAGTATATTTAAACATCATCAACTGCATCCTGTCATTATTCAGGAAGTGGTTCTGCTCAACATCTTTTTTCAGCTCATGGCTCATCTAAAATAAACCTTCATCACTATAGCTTTACAGTGTACATACCATAGTAGATTCCACAGTAAATCCTCCCAAAGCTGGTAGGGCAGGTTGGATCAGGCCAGATGTAGGACAGGTTCAGAGGCATTCAGATGCTGTTTTCTCTGGCTGTTCTGACTCAAGTTTGACAAGCTTTGCATCTATTTGATCAGCTGGGTTGTTTAAGCAGTGAACTTACAAGTAGAAAGTTTGCAAATCTGCTCAAATTTGATCGGGCTGATCACACATTACAGGTATTTGCGTTCCATCTGTACCATTATTTAACTGATTACCCTGCCATTTTTGACCACTCATCTTACTGTTTCTCAGCATCTCACATCATGAATGCCACTGGATGCTATGTCCAGTTAAAAGTAATTTAACTTTGAAAACTGTGTCCCGAGATCCCTGCATTCTGATCCATTCTGTTGTGCTCAGCTGAGTTGTTTTGAATGCAGAAACAGGTTCTACCGTATGTGAACAGATTTGCATGCACCCAAAGGTGGGACTTCATGCTTAAAATCAAAATTTAACAAAATTTACCGGTCAGGTGGAAGGATTATTATATTTATTTTTTTTTTTTTATTTTTTTTTTTACAAATCGCTGACCCATTTCTCAAATCTTGGGTCACTTTTTGACTTGGCACACTAATTAATTTCACATCTAATCTAAAACTACCAAAACACTTCATTCATCTCATTCTTCTATAACACTAGCAAAGGTTTCAGCCAACAAACACACATTATCAGGTCATAAAACAATGACCTAAAAAAAATAAAAATAAACCTAAAAAAAAAGGTGCATTTCTTTTGCAAAATTTCTTTACAAAACAAGAACGACACTCTCTACTGTTCAGAATTATCTACAGTTTATGTTACATGGTCCATGAATAAAATTTTCATACATTGTTCACCTTTTGCATAGATAGTAATGAAATTAAAAGACTAACACCTGGGTAGGCAATCCGCTACATCTAATCATTTTGATAGTATTTCATTTCTTAGATTTGGAATATATTTCAGTATGATATCACTGTAGCACGGCTTTTATTCAGTTTTTTATTTTTTTTTTTATTATTATTTTTTTTTTTTTACTTCAGTTAAACAGTTTTGAAAAAAAAAAAAAAGAATGTTAAGTTGTAAATTGGCCTGCAGGTTCATAGAGTTTTGGTGGTGTTTGTGAGAAGTGAGAAAAGAATTCATGTAATTTGAAATTTGTAGTCATTGAATGCATTTTGTGTAAAAGCTATGGAAAATTATCACAGTTTAGCCCACATACACTGCTGTTGTGTTCACTGTGTGAAGAGTTTTGAAAAAGTGAGCCAAGCACTGAGAAATTGCTCCTAGCAATTAAAAAAATGAGGAATACGTTAAATCAACTTTATCAGAGCAACTGCAGCAATAACTAAAGATATTTTTAGATTATTTTAGGCAGAACAGATGAAAAATATGATTCCCATTCAGTCGGTCACGTTCAACATACGTCGGACAGACCGACGAATAGGAATCTCGCTAGAGAGGCCAATCTACTTCGAGTATAACTAAACAAGCCAATGCACATTGGCATGCAATCATATGCATCAGCTGCTTGCCTCGCAGCGCGGGTATATAATGAGCAGCAGGTGCGTTGCATCTTCAGCTTTTCGCTTCGGAGCCAAACTTCTGCCACATTGAAGATAGCTACTGAAAGCACGAGTGTGGTGAACGAGTCTGCTCTTCAAAACGTCTCTTGGTTGCGGTGCAGGCGGACAGCGCAGCAGCGGGGCCGATTTCCCCTTTGTTTTTTTCTTTGCCTTTTATTTTGAGCAAAAAAGCTGTAATCAGCGTGAAGGCCGTTCTCACGGCTGGTAAGAGAGCGCTTTCAAGGAGAGTGCACACGACAGGCTGCACATTTCCCTGTCTGTGCTGCAGCGGCTTTTCCCCTGCGTGCTTCAGCACCTAAAAGAGTCAGTCCTTGAAAGAGCTTACACGAGTAGTTCGCGTCTTTTTAAAGATGTCGTTCTAATTGTGTGTTTCTGGATGCGGTCGTTACCTGGCGCCTCGGGATGGTCACCAGCGCTGTATTGCGTGCTTGGGCTTAAGGCACGCTGAGGCGGCGTTTGCGGTCGAGACTCCACTTTCTGCAAAGGGGTGGAGTCCCGGTCCCGACGCCTCGTTCCAATCCTCCTCAGAGGGTTGCTTCGGGCGGCGGGGCCGGTGACTTGAGGATCACGGTGAGCGCGTTTCCTTCGGGGAACCAACCCCCTAGGAACCCTCACCCCTCTTGCACTCCGCAGCCAGTAGAGCTGCCGGGGGAACGCGGTGAACCACCCCAGAGGTAGATATCCTTCAGAGCTCCCCAAGACGACCGGATGTCAATCGCTGCATCGGAGGGTGAGCAAGAACTTTGTGCTGCGACAGACCTCGCGCTTCGAGCGACGAAGGTTACGGCGCGGTCAGTGGGTCGTGCGATGTCCACCATGGTGGTCCAGGAACGCCATCTCTGGCTGTGTCTCGCGGACATGAGGGATACCGACAAAGTCAGGTTTCTTAATTCCCCCGTGTCCCAGACCGGCCTTTTCGGCGACGCGTTCGAGAACTTTGCCCAACAGTTCTCGGCTGTACAAAAGCAGTCAGAGGCCATCAGTCACATCCTGTCGAGGCGGTCAGCTGCTGCACCTCCAGCGCCGGCGGCACCTCAGACTGCCCGTCGCCGAGGGCGCCCCCCTACAGCCGCCCCCGCTCCCACGCCCCAGCAGCAGCAGCCTCCATCCAAGCGGAGTCGTGGAGCCGGTCGCGGGCGGGGTGCCCAGCCTGTCCAGCCACCCCCTAAGAAGAAGGGTGGCAAGGCCAAGTCCAAGCGGCCCTAGGACGGGCGACCCGGAAATGGACGGGACTGCTCTTCAGAAGGTGGTGACCGCACTGCTCCTTCCCCCGGAGGAGGGCTGGGTGGAGAATCTTTTGTTTCCCTTTTTTGTTCCCTTTTTTGTTCTGCCGTTGAGCCAGCGGTACCCAAATTTTCAATAAAAGAGCAGTTTCCTCTATCTCCGGGTCCGAAGAGGGCTCGGAGAGCAGTGGGAGGGCTAGAACCTCACCACTCTCATCCACCTCTTCTGTCGCCAGCGGACAGCAGCGAGCAGCAGGTAGGCAAAACCTCGACTGCTCCCTCTGTCCACCCGTGGAAGCAGGTAAGTGTTGTACAGCACACTGTGACCCCGCTTCGGGCCGCCTCACACAGAGAGCCTCCCGGGCCGCATCCCTGCGTTCCACCTCGCTGCCCCGCGGCGGGTACGCCGGTGGTCCCCTTGGTGCCGCTTGCGCGATCTCTGGGAGCCTGGCTAGTGCTCCCCAGTCCGTCCCGCTGGCTCCTTCGGACCATCAGGCTCGGCTATGCGATTCAGTTCGCCCGGCGCCCCCCCCAAGTTCAGGGGCATCCTCTTCACTACAGTGAAAGATGCCGATGCCCCTGTTCTGCGTGCGGAGATCGCAGTCCTACTGGTGAAGTACGCGATAGAGCCGGTCCCTCCAGCCGATTTGAGGTCGGGGTTCTACAGCCCCTACTTCATTGTACCCAAGAAAAGCGGCGGGTTACGACTGATCTTGGAGTTTTGAATCGGAGCCTTCACAAGCTACCGTTCAAAATGCTCATGCAGAAACGCATTTTCGAGTGCATCCGTCCCCGAGATTGGTTTGCAGCGATCGACCTGAAGGACGCGTACTTCCATGTTTCGATTCTTCCGCGACACAGGCCATTCCTGAGATTCGCGTTCGAAGGTCGAGCATATCAGTACAGAGTCCTACCCTTCGGGCTGGCCCTGTCTCCCCGCGTCTTCACGAAAGTCGTGGAGGGAGCCCTTGTTCCCATGAGAGAACAGGGTGTTCGCATTCTCAACTATCTAGACGACTGGCTCATTCTAGCACAGTCTCGGGATCATTTGTGCGAACACAGGGACTTGGTGTTCAGTCACCTCAGCCAGTTGGGGCTTCGGGTCAACTGGGAAAAGAGCAAACTCGCCCCAGTGCAGAGGATCTCTTTTCTCGGTATGGAGTTGGATTCGGTCGAACAGATAGCACGCCTCACAGAGGAACGTGCTCGGTCGGTGTTGAACTGCCTGAATACGTTCAACGGCAGGACAGCGGTCCCACTGAAGTTCTTTCAGAGGTTCCTGGGGTATAGGGCGGCTGCAGCGGCTGTAACACCGCTCGGTCTGCTTCATATGAGACCGCTTCAGCACTGGCTTCACGGCCGAGTCCCGAGATGGGCGTGGCAACGCGGCACGTTCCGGGTGCCAATCACTCAGGAGTGCCGCCGAACCTTCAGTCCGTGGTCGGACCCTTTGTTTCTCCGGGCAGGAGTGCCCCTAGAACAAGTGTCCCGGCATGCTGTGGTTTTCACAGATGCTTCTGCCACCGGCTGGGGTGCCACGTACAACGGGCATGCAGTCTCAGGGGTTTGGACGGGACCCCATCTGCATTGGCACATCAATTGCCTCGAGTTGCTGGCAGTACGCCTTGCTCTGAGCCGCCTCAAAGGCCTGCTTCAGGGCAAGCATGTACTGATCCGTACGGACAACACAGCGACCGTTGCGTACATCAACCGTCAAGGTGGTCTGCGCTCCCGTCGCATGTCGCAACTCGCCCGCCATATCCTCCTGTGGAGTCGGAAGCATCTGAGGTCGCTTCGCGCCATTCATGTCCCCAGTGTGCTCAACCGTGTGGCCGACAAGCTATCACGAGCTGCGCTGCCAGGAGAGTGGCGACTCCACCCCCAGGTGGTTCAGCTGATCTGGAGAGAATTCGGAGGCTCAGGTAGACCTGTTTGCCTCACCAGAAACCTCCCACTCCCAGTTGTTTTACTCTCTGACCGAGGGGACACTCGGGACAGATGCACTGGCTCACAGCTGGCCCCGGGGCCTGCGCAAATATGCGTTTCCCCCAGTGAGCCTTCTTGCACAGACCCAAAGTCAGGGAGGACGAGGAGCAGGTCTTGTTAGTTGCGGCTTACTGGCCCAACCGGTCCCTCTGAGGAGGGACCTCCTCTCTCAGAGACGGGGCACTCTTTGGCACCCGCGTCCAGACCTCTGGAAACTCCATGTCTGGTCCCTGGACGGGACGCGGAGGTTCTAGGTGACTTACCCCCTGAGGTACTTAACACCATCACTTCGGCACGTGCACTGTCTACGAGACGTGCTTACGCCTCGAAGTGGAACCTGTTCGTCGAGTGGTGCTCTTCTCGCCGAGAAGACCCCCGAAGATGCTCGATCGGAGTCGTGTTTTCCTTCTTGCAGCAAGGGTTGGAGCGTAGGCTGTCCCCCTCCACCCTCAAAGTCCATACTGCTGCCATATCCGCTTACCACGACCACATAGATGGCAAATCTGTTGGTCAGCACGACCTGGTCATCAGGTTTCTTAGGGGGGCGAGACGGTTAAATCCTCCTCATCCCCCCTCCATACCCTCTTGGGACCTTACTCTGGTGCTCAGAGCACTCCAGACTGCTCCGTTTGAGCCTTTGCTGTCAGCAGACTTAAAGATTCTGTCTATGAAGACTTTGCTGCTGGTGGCATTGGCCTCCATCAAGAGGGTAGGGGACCTGCAGTCATTTTCGGCTGACGAATCGTGCCTAGAGTTCGGGCCGGGTGACAGCCACGTGGTACTGAGACCCCGGCCTGGCTATGTGCCCAAGGTTCCTACCACTCCCTTCAGGGATCAGGTTGTGAGCCTGCAAGCGCTGCCCTCGGAGGAGGCAGACCCAGCCCTGGCTTTGCTCTGTCCGGTTCGCGCCTTGCGACTGTACATAGACAGAACTCGAAGGTTCACGACCTCAGACCAGCTCTTTGTCTGTTACGGAGGCCAGCAGAAGGGAAAGGCTGTCTCCAAGCAGAGGATGGCCCACTGGATAGTGGATGCCATCGCCCTGGCTTACCAAGCTCAGGGCGTGCCCTGCCAGCTCAGGTTGCATGCTCACTCCACGAGAGGTGTAGCATCCTCCTGGGCGCTGGCTCGTGGCGCCTCGCTAACAGACATTTGTAGAGCTGCGGGCTGGGCGACACCTAACACGTTCGCTAGATACTATAGCCTTCGTGTCGAGCCGGTCTCCTCCCGTGTTCTCGCCTCAGGTCAGAGGCACGGAGAGGCCCCGGCTTAGTGTCGGCTTGCTGCGCTACATGCGCGTTCTATTATCCAGAGAGTCCCTATGGGCAGACCCTGTTGAGTCCTCCGGTTACCCCTTGGCAGCCGACGTGGTGGAGCGTCTGGCGCCAGGCCTATACTCCGTTGTATCCTTGAGAACCGGATTTAGGCTGGGTTCCATATGTGTGACCCTACGGGGATCCCATATGAGTTTTTCCACGGCTGCTCCTAAACAAAGCCCGTGTCTTTCCCTCTGGGAGAACCCATCTCTCACCGAGTGGAGTCACCCCAGTTCTTCCATATGTTGTACAACCTACAAGGTTAGTCCATATGTACTTATCCATATAACTCCTTCGGGGAAGGATATGGCTTCCGCAGCATTCCTTATCTCATGTAAAGCTACGCTTTCCCAGCGTTATCCAATTGTCGCACTGAGTGGGTTTTGGGAACAACAGGGATCGACCCTCTCTGTGTAAGCTCGGTCCCACCGTCCTTAGGCAAGGGGGTTCAGGTGGCTCACAACAGAGCACTGGAAGAGGGCAGCTCCTGTGGCGCTTTGGTAGGGATTCCTATTCGTCGGTCTGTCTGACGTACGTCGAATGTGACCGACTGAATGGGAACGTCTCGGTTACATAGGTAACCCTCGTTCCCTGAAGGAGGGAACTGAGATGTACATCCCGTCGCCACAGGCGTTGTCCTGCTGATGCTGCCGCCTGCTGGGTTCGGCTCCTCAGCGAAAACCTGAAGATGCAACGCACCTGCTGCTCATTATATACCCGCGCTGCGAGGCAAGCAGCTGATGCATATGATTGCATGCCAATGTGCATTGGCTCGTTTAGTTACACTCAAAGTAGATTGGCCTCTCTAGCGAGATTCCTATTCGTCGGTCTGTCCGACGTACGTCAGGGAACGAGGGTTACCTATGTAACCGAGACGATATATTCACTAGTAATTTTGACCTTTAGGTGGCGCTGTTAGCAAATTGATGCGGTGTGGTTAGTGTGAGGTAACGTTGACATAAGTTTGGTGACAGTCTCAGAAGTTACAGCTTCAGAATCAGCTTGGCACCATTCCATCAAATTTATTGATGCATTATTAGAAAAAATGTTTGGTCAATCAAAAATGACCAAACTGTCAATAACCCATAATGAGGTTTGTAACAATATCTGAATGTGTTCATTAAATACAGCATTTTATGACAAAATTCACCCAAAATGGCCCATATGGGAAAAGTGGGTATCGTTCGACGATATGAGCAAAAATAGCCATTTTTTTTCTCCTTACCAGTAGGTGGCACTGTTCCTAAAGGCTGCAAGTAGCCTCAGGTGATATTTGTGATGACAAGAACCAAGATTCGTTGCAATACATTAAAGCATTGCGGTGATATAGTTTTGACATGCTTTTCATCAAATTTGTTGAGGCGTTATTTGAGAACGGTTTGGTTCATCAAAAAGATTTTAATAACTTTTTGCCAACATGGTCTGATGATGATGTGAGCCAATTTTGGTGAAAATTGGATGAACCATCTAGGACAATTTTTAAATTTTTTTCATCATGGAAAATTACAAAAATGCAATTCTGTCAGGAACACTATCATCAAAGATGATTGACACTTAGCATACATTTTGGATTGGCGGTATGGTTCTGTTTTGGGCAAGTACTCCCTGTGCATCCATGCAGCCTAGCATGGATAAGAGCAAGGAGAGCAGCAATTTACCCTTAGGGTAAACAGAACATAACCAAAATAAATGTATTGCAGATATAATTAATGTTCAATTTAATGTACAACATAATTAGAAAAATCAGTCTGATTCAAAGGGGAATCAGAAGGCCAAATCCTGACTGGACAAGAGGAGGAGCTGGGGATGGAGGAGGGTAATTAGCTCTTGATCAATGCAATTGCTGCTAATAATACTGATGGACCTTATATATGAATGCTGTGATAGGTGTTGTATTCCTATAGGTAGACATGCATCAGCTGAGTCATCTGATGCAAGCTTTTTCAATGTTTTCTATATAGTTCAAAGAATATTTATAAAAATACAAAACCAAGATCATATAAAACCATTAAAATATATGTTTGTTTGTGTATAAATGCATTTTATCTGGTATGAAATCCAGTAGACTGGTTATCTAAGCTACAGTATATACATTATGTATCAACTGCTGTTTCCAGTGTGAGACAGCAGGGCCCTGACACTCACATGAATAAATCAGCAGCAAGTGAAGGACAAAAGTTTAATACAACCCTCACAAACTGGCTTTCCTTGATGCCCCAACTTCATTCAACCCCGCCCATGTCTTTTGGTTGTTCTCAGGCACACCAAGCAGCACGAGGGAACACTTGACCTCCATGTGGCAGTCTGCCATTTCCTCACCTCAAGGTTACAGGGCCCAGAGAGACTGATACCAGCATTAATGCCTGCACTATCACACAGACCCTTCTCACCCACCGACCTCCTTTTTCATCCTCTAATCTCTCACTTGTAAATAAACAACAGTTTCAACGGACATAGACATGACAGTGTGACGCATGGGCAGCAATTGATAGTCTACTTTTAGCTCTTATGGGAAACTTTCTTGCAGTGACTTTGCAAAACCTTAGTAAGAAGATCAAATTCACGCTGGATGCTTTGGTGGCATTCAATGGCACAAGATCAAGAGTTCTGTGATGTGCGCTTCCTGTCAAACTGAGGAAATCTTTACAAGATGATTATTTAAATCCAGTGTCTGGAAGACTTTAAATTGTGGGATGACTAAAGCTTTTTCACTACTGTGAAAAAACTTGTTATAAATTGAATTTGACAATTTGCTACTACAGCGCAAAAGAGAAAAACAGCCTCCGAACTACATTTATAGACTTTGATGGTTAACTTCTGAAGTTCCCATCCTAATCTTTCTAAAGAGCAGGAGATTGATTTTCTATACATTTACAATTATCTTCAGCCAATTTATCCTGACCACCTCAGCTGAAGCCACGGTCACAGTGTAAAATGGATTGACAAACAAATTTCTTTCCTGTTTTGACATGCTTCCTATTGAAACAGAAAGATGGGATTTAACATTTCTGTTTAAATAGTTATTGCCAAGATGACTTCTCTCAAATATAATATTGCAAATAAGGTAAAGGAGGTCTGCTTTAAGATTGAATCTGTCATTGCCCAAGTTACTAAATATGCTGACACTGATGATGTCATATCTTCATATTTTATGAAAGCATACATTAATACTCATATAAACCCGATTCCAAAAATGTTGGGACACTGCACAAATTGTGAATAAAAACAGAATGCAATGATGTGGAATTTTCAAATTTCAATATTTTATTCAGAATACAACATAGATGACACATCAAATGTTTAAACTGAGAAAATGTATCATTTTAAAGGAAAAATAAGTTGATTTTAAATTTCATGGCATCAACTCATCTCAAAAAAGTTGGGACAAGGCCATGTTTACCACTGTGTGGCATCCCCTCTTCTTTTTTATAACAGACTGCAAACGTCTAGGGACTGAGGAGACAAGTTGCTCAAGTTTAGGAATAGGAATGTTGTCCCATTCTTGTCTAACACAGGCTTCTAGTTGCTCAACTGTCTTAGGTCTTCTTTGTCGCACTTTCCTCTTTATGATGCACCAAATGTTTTATATGTCTAATGTTTTGGTGAAAGATCTGGACTGCAGGCTGGCCATTTCAGTACCCGGATCCTTCTTCTACCCAGCCATGATGTTGTAATTGATGCAGTATGTGGTCTGGCATTGTCATGTTGGAAAATGCAAGGTTTTCCCTGAAAGAGACGATGTCTAGATGGGAGCAACTTGGGTATACCTTTCAGCATTGATGGTGCCTTTCCAGATGTGTAAGCTGCCCATTCCGCACTCATGAAACCCCATAACATCAGAGATGCAGGCTTCTGAACTGAGCGCTAATAACAATTTTGGTTGTCCTTGTCCTCTTTAGTCCGGATGACATGGCTTCTCAGTTTTCCAAAATGAACTTCAAATTTTGATTCGTCTGACCTCAGAACAGTTTTCCACTTTGCCACAGTCCATTTTAAGTGAGCCTTGGCCCAGAGAAAACGCCTGCGCTTTTGGATCATGTTTAGATATGGCTTCTTTTTTGACCTATAGAGTTTTAGCCGGCAACGGCGAATGGCACGGTGCATTGTGTTCACCGACAATGTTTTCTGGAAGTATTCCTGAGCCCATGTTGTGATTTCCATTACAGTAGCATTCCTGTATGTGATGCAGTGCCGTCTAAGGGCCCGAAGATCACGGGCATCCAGTATGGTTCCCTTTCGTGGGAACTATCGACGCTACGTCAGTGACTTGATGGGAATCCTCTGCATTTTTGTGTTCGTGAAGCACTATTGTATCCAACCAATGAGAGAACGTGACGTCAGAGGCGGGCGACGTCGCGGACCGGAACCTATAAAGCATGCCCAGAAACAAAGAACGCTAGCTTCCGTTGTCTTCAGTAAGCGCTATTTGTATCTTGTCTGTCTTATTTACTGTTGTCTGTCTACCATCTCGCCAGAAAGTGATCTCTTTGTCTGAGGACAAGAGTTTCTAACAAGACACATAAAAGACATACATATATATATATATAAAATGACGGAGAAAAGCCAGCGTTTCACTAAGTGTGCACCTCCTTGCCCGCGATTCATCGTGGAGGGAGATACACACGAGATGTGTGTGAAATGCCTGGGAGTTGAGCACGCACAGGCAGCTCTTGAGGGGGCTGTCTGTGTGCACTGTGAGCGGCTCACTCTCAGGGCGCTGCGCTCACGCCGGGCGCTCTTTGAGGAGGGCGCCGCGGCGAGTGTTCCCCGCGGGTCTGGTCCCGCTGCTGCTGAGGCACAGCGAAGGCTGCACTCGTGGGGTTCACAAATGGATCTAGCAGAGGGGGGAGAGACGGGCTCTGCCTTATCGCTTCCCTTACCTGCTAGATCTAGTGTCTCTCCTTTGGTGGTGGAAGCACGCGCTGCGGTTTCTTCCCCGCAAAGGGAGGCACCGGCACTGAATATATCTTCCTCCGAGGAGGTTGATGTTGAAGGTATCGAGGGTGGTGATGAGGGACCATCATCCTCATCTCCAGCCCATGAGGAGCTTATGGAGGTAGTGACCCAGGCAGTAGAAAAACTGAAAATAAGCTGGCCCGCGGAGGAGAGCGTTCCAAAAATAAAAAGCAAGTTAGATGAATGCTTCCTCCCAGCTAGGTCACTACCCCAGCGTCGGGGACTGCCGTTCTTTCCCGACCTCCACACCGAGGTGTCGAGGTCGTGGAATAGACCTGCTGGGCGGGAGCAGCCTCAGCCGATAGCCGGCTCCTCGGGATACAGGTCCCAGCAGAAAGCTAGTGTGGCCGCCCGTGCTCCCCCGCGGAAAGCTTGGGGACCGGTGCGCGCTGTACAGCAGAAGCCTTCTGGGGGTAGGGCGGATCTGAGGACCGTCATTATTTCCCGGAAGGCTTCCCAAAAGAAATCCTGACGGTCATGGGTCAGGGTTTCTGAGGGCAGTCCCCTCCGAAGGGGTTCGACGATTAACATCTATCGTTCCCCATCGGTGCCCTCAGGGGGCTGTTCTGCCAACCCTGCCACCCAGTGTGCGACAGGGCGCAGCAGTCCCCGTCGATCCTTCGAGGAGGGTCGGCCAGCACATGATTCGCTTATCTGCCGGTGCGCCGTGCCAGATAAACGAGCCAAGTGCTCAAAAAACACCAGAGACCAGTCTCGAGAGGCTGGTTCCCTTAGTAGAATTTTTGGGGGAATGGAAACTTCTTCCGAATATTTAGAAATGGGTGCTGCTCATGGTAGAACAGGGTTACAGAATTCAGTTCGGTTCTCGTCCGCCCAGGTTCAGTGGAGTGATTCACACAGTGGTAGCTCCAGAGCAGTCTCTGGTAATGGAACAGGAGGTTACGACGGTTTTGCAAAAAGGGGCTATAGAACGGATTCCCTCTCCCAGCAAAATGTCGGGCTTTTACAGCCGCTACTTCATTGTTCCAAAGAAGGATGGGGGGTTGCGTCCGATCATAGATCTTCGTATACTAAATCGATCTGTAAAGAAGTTGAAGTTCAAGATGCTTACACTCAAACAGATTATTCCACAGATCAGATCCGAGGACTGGTTTGTGGCGATAGATCTAAAGGACGCATATTTTCACATTTCCATCCATCCTTCTCACAGGAAGTTCCTCAGGTTTGCTTTCGGGGGCGAAGCATACCAATACAAGGTTCTTCCCTTCGGCCTATCACTATCACCCCGCACGTTCACGAAGGGCGTGGATGCAGCCTTGGCTCCGCTGAGACTCCAGGGCATCCGCGTGCTGAACTATATCGACGATAGGTTGATTTTAGCTCAAACAGAATGTCTGGCAGCTCAACATCGAGATGTTGTGTTGTGGCACATGAAGAAGCTTGGGCTGAGGCTCAACGCCAAGAAAAGTGTGCTGGTTCCGAGTCAGGTTGCCAACTATCTTGGGGTAATCTGGGATTCCATCACGATGCGGGCGCAATTGACTCCCGCTCGTGTGACTTCCATTCTCGGGGCCGTGAATGGGGTGAAGTTAGGCCGGTCACTCACTGTAAAACAGTTTCAGAGACTGTTGGGTCTGATGGCAGCTGCGTCCAACGTTCTTACTTTTGGCCTTCTGCACATGAGACCCTTACAGTGGTGGCTCAGGACCAAGGGGTTTTCTCCGAGGGGAAATCCTTTTCGTATGATCAAAGTCACGCGGCGGTGCCTTCGTGCTCTGGTCATGTGGAAAAAGCCTTGGTTCCTGTCCCAGGGACCCGTGTTGGGATCTTCATGTCGTCGCGTAATGCTTACGACAGATGCGTCCCTCACGGGCTGGGGAGCGATCATGAGTGGTCGCTCAGCTCAAGGTCACTGGGAGGTACGCCAGCTCTCCTGGCACATAAATCGGCTGGAGATGCTGGCAGTGTTTCAGGCTTTGAAGCACTTCCTCCCCGACCTGAGGGGCCACCATGTGTTGGTTCAGACAGACAACACTACGGTGGTCTCCTACATAAATCACCAAGGGGGACTGCGGTCTCGGCCACTATGCAAACTGGTCAGTCACATCCTCCTGTGGACCCAGGGGAAATTACTCTCGCTAAAGGCGGCGTATATTCCGGGGTATTTGAATATGGGGGCGGACGCTCTGTCGAGGCAGAGCGCGAGTCCGGGGGAATGGAAGCTTCACTCAGAGGTAGTGGAGCTCACATGGAAAACATTCGGTCGAGCGGAAGTCGATCTCTTTGCCACAGAGGAGTCAACTCAATGCCCTCTGTGGTACTCTCTGAGGCACCCAGCTCCTCTGGGGTTGGATGCCATGATACAGACGTGGCCGAGGGGACGTCTGTATGCTTTTCCCCCAGTCTCTCTGCTCCCGGGAGTTCTGGACAAAGTCCGTCAGGAAGGGGTAGACCTGATATTGGTGGCTCCTTTCTGGCCAACAAGAATATGGTTTGCGGACCTAGTATCACTTCTTCACGGCTCTCCTCTGGAGCTTCCAGTCAGACAGGATCTCCTGTCCCAAGCGGGCGGCATGATTTTACATCCCCGTCCAGAAATGTGGAAACTGTGGGCCTGGCCCCTGAGGGGGCAAGGCTCATAGAATCTGGTCTCCCAACCGAGGTTGTGGAGACCATCCTTCAGTCCAGAGCTCCATCTACAAGGAAGCTTTATATGTATAAGTGGAAGGTTTTTCGCTACATGGTGTAACCATCATAGGGTGGACCCGGTCCACTCATCTGTCAGCTATGTGCTTCAATTCCTCCAAGAAAAGCTTTCAGAAGGCTTAACTCACTCCACATTAAAAGTGTATGTGGCTGCTATTTCAGCCTATCATGTTCCTATGGGTGGTGTCTTGGTAGGTCGAGACCCCTTAGTTGTTCGCTTCCTTCGTGGCGCGCTGAGGCTGAGGCCTTCAGTATGCCCAAAATCTCTGACCTGGGACTTAGCCATTGTGTTACAAGGGTTGGCTGAGGCGCCCTTTGAACCTTTGGAAGATGTGTCAGATAAAATGCTCACATTAAAGACTGTGTTTTTACTGGCCATCTCATCCTTGAAAAGGATAGGTGACCTTCAAGCTCTTTCGGTTTCACCATCATGTTTAGAGTTTGCACCAGGCATGGTTAAGGCCTTTCTACATACAAGGCCTGGTTACATTCCTAAGGTCCCCACTAGGGTCCCAGGTCCTATCGTTTTGGAGGCTTTTTATCCCCCTCCGTTTACTAATCCGGATCAGGAAAAACTTAATCTGCTGTGTCCTGTGAGGGCATTGGACGCTTATGTTCACAGAGCTGCCCTGTGGAGAAAATCAGACCAACTATTTGTATGTTATGGGTCCCCAAGTCGAGGGGGCCCAGCGTCTAAGCAGAGGATGAGTAAATGGGTGGTTGAGGCCATCTCATTGTCGTATAAAGCCCTGGGGCGTCCATGCCCCTTGGATGTTAGGGCACACTCAACTAGAGGTATGGCTGCTTCAAGAGCTCACATGTCAGGAGTTTCCTTGGCGGATATTTGTGGCGCTGCTGGATGGTCATCCCAGCACACCTTCATCAGATTTTATAATCTTAATGTGAGTAGTACTCCGGGTGCTTTGGTGTTACAAGATAGCAGCCAGGCACTCGGAGGCACGGCGTAGTGGGGACAGCGTTCCCATCACGTCACTGACGTAGCGTCGATAGTTCCCACGAAAGGGAACGTCTTGGGTTACGAGTGTAACCCTTGTTCCCTGAGTAAGGGAATGAGACGCTACGTCACGTTGCCGTACCTCCAGCATGCCTGGAGCGCTTACTTCAGACATATCACAGAAGCTAGCGTTCTTTGTTTCTGGGCATGCTTTATAGGTTCCGGTCCGCGACGTCGCCCACCTCTGACGTCACGTTCTCTCATTGGTTGGATACAATAGTGCTTCACGAACACAAAAATGCAGAGGATTCCCATCACGTCACTGACGTAGCGTCTCGTTCCCTTACTCAGGGAACAAGGGTTACACTCGTAACCCAAGACGTTTTCCGGCCTTGACCCTTAAACACAGAGATTGTTCAAGATTCTCTGAATCTTTGGATGATATTATGCACTGTAGATGATGATGACTTCAAACTCTTTGCAATGTTTCTCTTGCTCCACTATTTTTCGCCGCAGCATTGGGGGAATTGGTGATCCTCTGCCCATCTTGACTTTTGAGAGACACTGCCACTCTGAGAGGCTCTTTTTATACCCAATCATGTTGCCAATTGACCTAATAAGTTGCAAATTGGTCCTCCAGCTGTTCCTTATATGTACGCTTAACTTTTCCGGCCTCTTATTGCTACCTGTCCCAACTTTTTTGGAATGTGTAGCTCTCACGAAATCCAAAATGAGCCAATATTTGGCATGACATTTCAAAATGTCTCACTTTCAACATTTCATATGTTATCTATATTCTATTGCGAATAAAATATAAGTTTATGAGATTTGTAAATTATTGCATTCCTTTTTTATTCACAATTTGGACAGTGTCCCAACTTTTTTGGAATCGGGTTTGTACATTATAAAAACAGGGGAGTGCCTGCAACCCCTTCAGCCGTGACTTATTCACGATACAGCACTAGCCTTGAGTACCTTATTGCTTTTATAAAATGGTTTCCACACAATATTAAAGCCAAAAATATATCAATACAACTTTCATGAAGTAAACTTTCACTAAAAGCCTTCCTTCCACTGGAAAAAATATTCCCTGACCGTGAACAACAACAGAAGTTACATTATTATGCCATTAGACGGCAGCAAAGACTGTCAGTCAGTAGTGAAGACTTTTACATTGAAAAGACTGAATTGTTGTGAACACGGAACAAGATGCAACTGACAAATGCTTTGACTGCAAGGAAAATGCTAAATCTGAATGCAGTTAATAAACTTGCTCACTCGATCTCTTTCTCACAATACTTTTCTATTTAATACAGTAAGCTTCAATGAACAATATCAACTGAGAACAAAGTTTACCTTACTAAGAGTGGTTGCGATACATAGAACAGTTGGGTGAAGTGGTCATAGCTGTGTTTTATCGTGAATAAAACACAGCTATTGACCAATCAGAATTAAGGACAGTAACTAACCATTTTATAAATTAAATTACATTATTTCATTGGATAATTACGCTGTAACTACACCGTAAGTGACATACTGAAATATAGTGCAACCTATACATTTTTAGGTAACACTTTATTTTACAGTCCTGTTCCCCATGTACATACTATGCACTTATTATAGTAATTGCATTACTGGGTAATAACTAGGTACTAACCCTGAACCTACCCCTAAACCTAATCTTAAAGGGTTAGTTCACCCAAAAATATAATTCACACAATTTGTTTTTCCATGATTTGCTCACCTTCAAGCCATCCTGGGTGTATTTGACTATCTTCTTTCAGATGAACACAATCGGAGAAATATTTAAAAAATATCCTGGCTCTGTATGGCTGTATGGCTCCATGGGGTTAATAAAGGCCTTCTGAAATGAAGTGATGGGTTTTTGAAAGAAAAATATCCATATTTAAAACTTTATAAAGTAAAATAACTAAATTCCGATGGCCATATGCATCAATTTGTGTCGGAAGAGTAAACTCTGACCTGATGTGTGTGCAATGACGAACGAGGAGAGAGCAAAAAAAAAACAAAAAAAAAAACACCGGTCACGAATTACAAGTCTAAAACAAGAGAAATGTCGGATGATTTCAATATAAAAGAAGAGGAACTTCAGTTTGTTGCACAGCCCTATTTGTTTGAACCGCGAGAGACACCTTAAGCCGAGTTCAGACTGCACGATTTTCAAAGCAGTCGGGTCACTGTTCTTTTCACACTGCATGACTATCTTGGCCAGCATTCAGTCACTGCTGTGTTCAAACTGCACGATGGATCGGCGATAGAAGGTTTCACACTGCGTGACTTTACAATAGGAAGAATCGCCGACAACTCTGTCTGGCACGCAAACTACGTTTCACAACCAAACACACGCGAGACGTGACAAGGAAACAATGCGATATCACGCGTTCAAGACCGGAGTTCTCGTGCGAGACTGGCCCTGCGTTTCAATCAGCTCCCTAGCTCCCTAGGTAGTGAATAAGTATATGAAAGTGAATGTGGCTGATACCCTCATCAGTGCCCTGACTACTGAACTAGGGAGCTGATTGAGACACACGGTGGGATTATTATTAAAAATAGTAGTCCGCAAGAAGCTTGAAATATGAATTGCCTGTGCGCTGATTTGCAGCGAAAACAACATAAATAAAAGAAGAATATGGAGAAGGAAATGTTTGGGGAGACTGTGGATTGTGTGTTCTACAAAGACAGTTGGAACTAAATAAATAACTTTTCAATGTGCTGCTGTTGCGGATGGTCAATCAAATGTTTGTGCTTTGTTTTTGTGTGATGTAATTGTAATGTTTATCTGAAACGAAGACATGCTTGCTGATATTATGGTCTATAACTCCTCCCTGAGCTCCCCGCTGTTCTGTATTTGCTCTCTCATTGGCTGTCGGTCATTGCCGATGTAGTTTTCAGTCAGAACACTTTTCACACTGCATGATTTTGAATCGCCGACAGGTCCAGATATTTAGCATGCCAAATATCTCACGGGTGTCGGCGACTCGTCGGCGATTCTCTCATATCGTGTCTTTGCTCATTCACACTGCGTTATTGTCACTCGCGTGAACGAGCACCGATTTGCCTGTGATTTCGGGCATTTGTCGGCGATTTCTCAAAACCTGTCGGCGAGCCAAAATCGGGGCTAAAATCGTGCAGTCTGAACTCGGCTTTAGCTTACGATACTCCTACATTGTGCGTCATACATTGCATCAGAAGAATTCATTTGGCGCAAGTCGACTTGCGCAGTATGTGTACGGTCGTCTGGCAGAAGCTAGTTATTTTAGATTATAAAGTTTTAAATATGGATATTTTTCTTACAAAAACCTACCTTTATTAACCCCATGGAGTTGTATGGATTATATTTATGATGGATGGATGCATTTATTTTTGGCTTCAAAACAGGCAGCCATTCACTACCATTATAAATCTTTGGAGAGCAAGAATATTTTTGAATATATCTCCGATTGTGTTTGTCTGAAAGAAGATGGCTTGAGGGTAAGTAAATCATGGGATAATTTTCATTTTTGGGTAAACTATCCCTTTAACCCATGTAGTTACCTTATATTACCCAGTACTTTCTTAGGTAAGTACATGTAAGTGTACATACTGTAAAATAAAGAGCAACCCATTTTTATTTTGTCTCTAGGCTACAATGCCTTGTATATTATGTACTAAATGTATATCCTAGCAAAAACATTTCCTTATAAAAAGCTAGGTAATACTCATAATATCTGATTCAACAAAATTTTGTATAAAACTGAAAAATAAAAACCACTTTTAGGAGTACAGAGAGAGAGATGGCTTCAAATGTAACAGATTTAGCCATAAAATGTTTCACGAGGTCTTCCAAGCTTGAGAGGCAAAATAAATATTGATCTATTGATGGATCTTTTAAAGAAATTTAGTATCTTTACCTGCTACAGGTTCTTTGGTGGGGTACAGTTTGTTGTCGACTGTCATGCTGATGTCATAGAACACTTCCTCTTCATCTCGATCTGCATCAAGCTGTATAAACAAGAAAGCACTTGTGTCAGGCATTCTGGGCTCTTGAGGGTAGACAGAGAAAAATGGCCCTAAACATATCTTACTGTATCAAATATTGTTTTTGATTCATTTTCAAATATGCTTTTGATTTTACCAAGTAATAATAAGCTTTACAACTACACATAGATACATAATATAGTACTGTGCAAAAGTCTTAGGCCACCATTAGTTGTTGTTTTAGCAATGGTATAATGATCATATATAATTATTTATCAGTCTCTTTATTAGAATATAACCAGAAAATACAGGAAATTTGTATGCAGTTAAAAAAAAAAAAACAACAGAAAAAGACTTCTATAGGCTAAAGTGGCAAGTATTTAGTGACCTCCCCTTAAACATGAGCAATAGCAGGAACCTGGCTCTCTTAAATCTAAATGGAATGGAAAAGGAATGGAAGAAGGTCACACTAAATACTGATTTGCTTAAAGAAGCTATTTTTTTTTTTTTTTTTTACATTTTGTGTACATATTAAAGACCAAAAAATAAATATGGATGGTCATTAAAACATTGCTAAAACAACAAAGCTGGTGGTTGCCTAAGACTTTTGCACAGCACTGTATATAATGAGGCAGTTGAATGTATATAATGAGACTGAATTTTGGTTGGGTATAATGAGTTTCATTAGGTGGCCCAACACAGTCACATAAACAAGATTTCTAACAGCAGGGGTGCATCGATCTAAGGCTTGGCCAGAGATTCATCATTCATTCATGGTGTGATTCATCAGTGTAAGCAGGCTTCTTCACAATCTAACCATTCACTTCTTGAACACTGTAAAAGGATAAGAGCAGAACATATACCTGCACACTCAGTTCTAGTGCTTAGTACTGAACTGCAGAGGACTGAAAAACCTTTATGAGACACTTCACAGGAACCTTGTCTAAGTAATGCACTGTGACAAAACAAAACCCAAGGTAAAAAAAAAAAAAAAAACTTGACAAATGGGGAGGCAAAGCGACGACCCCCTCCGAACTGTCTGAATGTTTCCATGACAACAGACTATAAGGGGCCACAACGTAGCAGGTAGTGCGTGGGAGTGTCCCTCGAGCTTCAGAAGACTGTGTACCTGTCATATCATTATTGGATTCACAGAAAGGTGTTGATTAATAGAAAAGAAAAACTTACATTTATTGGGTTTTCCAACCTTTCCTGACTCAAAGACTGTCGGCCAAAATGTACTAGCCACACAGAAAATGTCTAGCCAAAGTCCACCTTCTATCTTTTTTTTTTTCTATCTTTATCTATTTTTACATAAACTGTCTGAAATACAGTCTCATGTAGTTTTCTTCCTTAAAAAGTAAAATGGGGGTCCCATTTTACTGACTTATTTCCATATTTATAGACCATGGTATTCATCTGGTACTTCAAAATAGTATCTGGCCATGGTACAAGTTCAGAAAACATGATACTTACTGTTAGATCAAGCATTGCATTTGTTCTTTTGGTATTTCTGTGCATATACTAGAAGTTGGAACAAAGAATAGGAACAATTCATTTTGATTCAATTCCCATTTTGCATTATGAGATCTATAGATGGGTCACAGTTCAATCTAATCAAATCCAATCTGATTCAATTATTGTTTCCAAAAATATGCTGAAAACAAATGTAAGTAGAGACAAATTGCACTTTAGTCAAACACTGACAAAAAAATGCATCAGGCTTGACAATCGCAGCGCAAAAATCTTAATTATGATTAAGAATTGCGTCAAGAAATACATTTATTATTGATCTAATAAAAAAGGATAAAGTCACGTTAACAAAAAAGAACAAAAAAAAAATGTTCACAGATTTGCATATCATGGGAAAATAAACAAATAGGGAATTAAAGCAAAATTCTAAGTACATTACAGTATATTCTACAAATATTTAAAATATATTCATATTAAAGGTGCTCTAAGTGATGTCACACGTTTTTAGGCCAAAACATTTTTTGACACATACAGCAAACATCTCCTCACTATCTGCTAGCTGCCTGCCCCCTGAACACACTGTAAAAAAACGCGGTCTCTGTAGTCGCCACAAGCTCCAAAAATGGCAATAAAAACAAACTGGTGCAGCCTGGACCACAAAACATAATAAACATGCTCCAGCCAATAACCGACAAGAATGATTTCAAATACGCGTTCATGACTGTTTCAGGAGGCACGGAGGGGAGGGGGAGCAGGAGGAGGAGGGAGGGTCTAGCTAGCCTCTGTTTTGTTTGACAACACTTCGAGCGTCAACAGAAAGTTACCACACCCAGGATCACTTAGAGCACCTTTAAATTGCCATTGGAAAGGAAACAACATTTAACATACTTTGATCATATGGAGACACACGATTATAAATAATGATGCAGAAATCCTCAAAAAATGTTTTATTACAATTTTATGTCCAATTGTTTCTACTGTAGCAAAAGTGCAGGTGTAATACATCCTCTGTAGCACTCTGAGTATTATTGCTGTCATGAAAAATGATTATTACATTCTATTATAAATGCACACAATTATATATTGTTGTGTGTGCTTTTTATATACATTTCAATAGTGTCAGAATGAACTCTCATTGAAGCTGTGGCTTAGGCTTTAGTCACTCTCTCCAGCGTCACAAAACAGTCTTTGATATAGGTCAGCCTAATAGTAATTGTAGGCATTCTCTTGTTTTGTTTCTTAGAAAAAAAAAGTCATAAATGGCCAAACACAACTGAAACAAATGTGTCAACACTGCTTAGTGGGAGAGCAATCCCATTTCAGAGTGCTAAAGTGGTACAGGGTATTCATTTTCTAAGGTAGAGAGAGAGAGAGAGAGAGAGAGAGAGAGAGAGAGAGAGAGAGAGAGAGAGAGAGAGAGAGAGAGAAAACATATTCCAGTTCCTTGCAGCAGAGTCAAATCCATCTCTGAGGTTTGAGCTTAACACTCATGATAAAATGGCAGATCATGCAGGGTGACCGAACTGTTCCAGACTGCTAAAACTGCTGTTCACTTTTCTCTTGTGACCATCTAGATGTAGACTCAACAAAATATACACTTCACTCTATTGCTATTCTAAGGTTGTGGATCTGAAGTGTATACTTTTAATAACTTGTGTGACTGCCCCATAAAACGAATTATATACTGAAAATAACTGTATGAAAATAACTGTATAGATAACATAAGTTTTAATGCTCATGGATTCAGAAAAGAAGTGAAAGTTTAATGATTCAAGTTCATAGGGCAAAAATGTTTTGCTCCACCATTAACCCTTGACACTTTCCCGGTCAGCTTTATTTATTTATTTTTTTTTTTTTTTTCACACAAATCTTTCATGGCCTTCAGAATATTTTGTTGTGTGCATATCTGAACATGCAATATATCAAAAGAAAGAACTGAGCCTCTTTGTTTAAAACTTTTTTATTTATTTATTTATTTTTTTATAGCTTCATGCATACTTGAAATGTGGTTTAGATTCATAAAAGCTGAGAAAATTGCATTGTTTTTTTAAGACTACAATGCTTTAATCACTTATTTCTGCTTCTTTTTTTTTTTTTTTTTTTTTTTTTTTTTGCCTGTGTTTGCCAGATGCTGAATGTATAATGGGGAACGAGCTCTGGTGAGGACAGTGATGATGGTAAAAAGCATCTGCTCAAATTGAACCCTTCCATGTTCCAAAGGCTAACAAAATATGCTTTATTTTATTTTATTATTTTGTAATTGTTATTAAAATAGCAGGAGAGTTTTATACTAGTGCAGCAGTGAGAGATTCATCCATGTTAGATATAGATCTGGGGTCGCTAAAGACCCGAATATGTAATAATGATTGGTGAAACATTCATGCATTTAAGTTTTTTTTTTTTTTGTTTGTTTGTTTTTTTAAATACTCAAGCAGCAACATAATGCAGGCAGTCTATATTATATTACCCTACAGTTACAGAGTGACAAGAAAAAAATATAATATATCAAAATAAATTAACCCCTGAGACCTAAACATAAGCACACAATTTTGTTTAGCTGTCATTTCAGAGCAGGGTTACAAAGATTTTTTTTTTTTCTCCAGGAATTAACATCAAACCCCATATGACGACACCAAAGAGACTCAACATCAACTCAATATAGATGGCTAATTAAATCAGTCTATTTTTTGCTATGAAGGGATGAACTTCAATCAAACCTCAATGATCAATTATCACTCTCTCTTGCAGCAGTTACACTTAAAAAGGTTAGAACAACGCTCTGTTGGAATGCAGGAATTGCTCAGATACGAGATCCAAGGCGAAGGAAACAAACAATAATGTCACAGTTTGATTCTAAATTTGTGTGTTGTTTGTGTGTGTTACTTTTTATCTGTAATGCATGTAAGACAGTGCAATGTAATTATAGACCTCAATTGACATCAATCAAAATTTGTTGCAGGACAAAGGCCAGATAATGAGCAAGATATTGAGGTCCAGGCCATTGATTCTGGCAGAATTTAAAGGCAACTGGTTATATATTATTTTGAAAATATCATTTGAGAGGCTTCATAAGTTATTTGATTTTATCTTGTATACGTCTAACAGATCTGCCAGTCTTTCTTCATGATGAGGTTCTTCAAAAGGACACAGCCAGGAACAGCACATGGTTTGAAGGACTTTTCCACTTTTTATTCGTATAACATTTAGAAATAATAGTATCTATCCTTCTTCCTCCTCATTACCTCACTGCGACTGGATGGAACAAATTTCTGACATGCAAATTAATTGTTGATGTGCAAAGCAAGTGGTTAAGCTGCAATCTGTTTTCTGACAATCAAATATTTTATGTAGTCTACTTTCAAAATGAAATGTGGTTATCAGGTTTGTAATGTATTTGAGTAAAGGTAATTAGTTACTATACTTAAGTATCTTTTTGGCTACTCTGTAGATGTACTGAGTATCAAAGATAGTAGCAACTCTCTCTTGACTCTCTTTACTACATTTTTAATAAGTATATGTAGTTTTTACTCCAATACATTTATGATGAGTAATGCAACATTTTGCATGGAACCTAAATTTTTCTGCAGTGGTTTATTTCTGCTACAAAAAAAGTGATATTGTCTTCTAAAAGGCATAGCAAATACTATATCTCATGCGTTTTGCCCTTACTCTACCAAATTTGTCAACAAGGCTACTTATGCGAATGCAGGTGCATACAGGTTGTAAATCAAAGGTGTTTTGTCATTCATATTTCATCTGTAAAACACTACATATTTGCAGCACATTTTTCGAATGCAAACACACTGCTTTCAAAAATGATAAAAGCAAATTCAAATCAGAATGATTGCAAACTTCTTGCATTTCTCTAGGAATTATATTGAAATAAAATCTTAGAAAAATATTTACAATAAAATTACATAATTATGCCAAACACAACTAATTGCAATTTTGGCTGAAAGCTTACCCAGGTGTCCTATTTTTAGTCTTTTTTTCTTTTTTCTTTTCTTTTTTCTGTCATCTTTTGGCAAATTGGGGGATTGGCTTCAGAATGATTTTGTTTGGAAACATGGATTAAGTAAGACACATGGGGAAAGAAGAGTGGCAGAGAGAGGGAGGTCTGGAACCCTCAAAGTACTGTCCATCCATCCATCCATCCACTCATCCATCCATCCATCCATCTCCAAGTGCTTGTCCTATGTATGGTCATGGAGAAGCTGGAGTCTTTCCCAGTGTCTCCGATCATAGACAGGAAAACACCCTGGACAGATGGCCGGTCCATCACAGGGACGACACACTCGCACATATTCATATTCACACTCCATGTTCATTACACCTACGGGCAATCTTACAGTCTCCAATTCACCTGTCCTGTATGTCTTTGGATTGTGGGAAACTCACAGGAAACTAACATTAACACGAAGAGAACAAAAAAAACTCCACACAGAAAGACTCCTTCACAGCTGGCACTCCAATACTGCACACACATGATTATACTATACATGTTGGTGATTTTTGTTGTTGTTGTTGTAATTATTATTGCTTCAGGATTTTTTCCAAGTTTTTGTTTTACACAAGTAAATTACTATATGTAAATATATTAATTCTTATTACATATGCTGTGATACAGTCAGTAAAATGAAAAGATGTTATTCTTATCCTATAATGAAATACTGATTTGTGTGAAAAATCATTAAAGGTGCCCTTGACTCAAAAATTGAATTTACCCTGGCATAGTTAAATAACAAGAGTTCAGTACATGGAAAAGACATACAGTGAGTCTCAAACTCCATTGTTTCCTCCTTCTTATATAAATCTCATTTGTTTAAACAACCTCCGAAGAACAGGCGAATCTCAACATAACACAGACTGTTACGTAACAGTCGGGGTGTACGCCCCAATATTTGCATATGCCAGCCCACATTCCCAACAATTATCAAAGGCATTACACAAGGGCAGCGAGTTAACGTCTGGATCTGCACACAGCCGAATCATCAGACTAGGTAAGCAAGAATAACAGCGAAAAATGGCAGATGGAGCAATAATAACTGACATGATCCATGATATCATGATATTTTTAGTGATATTTGTAAATTGTCTTTCTAAATGTTTCGTTAGCATGTTGATAATGTACTGTTAAATGTGGTTAAAGTTACCATCGTTTCTTACTGTATTCACGGAGACAAGACTGTCGTTATTTTCATTTTTTAAACACTTGCAGTCTGTATAATTCATAAACACAACTTCATTCTTTATAAATCTCTCCAACAGTGTAGAATTAGCCGTTAGCCACGGAGCCCAGCCTCAGATTCACTCAGAATTAAACTTTTAACATCAAAATAAATACTTTACTCACATAATTCGAACCATGCATACAGCATGCATGACGAACATCTTGTAAAGATCCATTTGAGGGTTATATTAGCTGTGTGAACTTTGTAAATGCGCTGTAATATAGTTGACAGCTCGTGTGGCAGGAAGCTCGCGTCTTAAAGGGGCGGCGTCGAGTGAAATCAGTGCATAGTTAATGGTGCCCCAAAATAGGCAGTTAAAAAAATTAATTAAAAAAAATCTATGGGGTATTTTGAGCTGAAACTTCACAGACACATTCAGGAGACACCTTAGACTTATATTACATCTTGTAAAAAAACTTTCGTGGGCACCTTTAAAACTTCAAAGATCAAAGTTAATCATTTATGTAATGCTCCCTGTTGTTAGTGTTTTTTTAAGGTAAGTGTGTTATGAATGTCACGTATATTTCTGAATGAGAACTGTTGCCAGTGTTATGGTGAAATGAGACATATATAAAGTCTTTTGGAAGATTGTTTGGCCAAGATTCATGTTGGTAATGCAGAATGTATGAAGAGTTTTGAAAAAGTGGTTTCAGTATCGAATGCTTGTTTTTCACTGGCATGTTTCTTAGGTGTTGAGGACTAGTGCATCTTTGAACCTATGTTCAGTATGAGTAAAAAATGTCTAGGTTACGTATGTAACTCTCGTTCCCTGAAGGAGGGAATGGAGACGTTACGTCAGAGACTGACGAAATGGGGTCTTGCCAAGAGCCAAATCACCTTCGAGTGTTAACAAAACAAGCCAATGATACGAAGAGTATCTTGGTCTGCGGAATTTGCATGCGCAAGCTCCGCCCCGCAGTGTGGGTATATAAGAAGCAGCGCGAGCAACTCGCATTCAAGTCTTCGTTGAGGAGCCGAGCCAAGTGACCCGGCTGTTCAGCGGAACAGCAATTGTGGCAAGGGGACGTAACATCTCCATTCCCTCCTTCAGGGAACGAGGGTTACATACGTAACCTAGACGTTCCCTATCAGTCGGTCACTTTGACGTGACAAAATGGGATCCCTACTAAAACGCCACAATAGCTGTCTTCCAGTGAACAGTGTGAGAACAGTACCTTGCTGTGAGAGCACGATAGAAGGACCATACGCACAGAGCACACTGGGTAGCATACCAAGGAGTATGCTAACAGGCTGCCTACTCGAGGAGGACTTACAGACTATCCGCACAGCGGGGTGGAATTACACGTCAGCATAGCAAGAGGCTTGCTAGGGGAAGACACATGCTCCAAGGAGACTTAAGTGGAATACACACGTGGGATTACCCGCAGGGAATCACAACACATGGAAGCATCTAGTCTAACATAAGGGCTGACCGAAGGGGCAAGCATGTAATGTAGACATCTACAGTGCTGGAAGAACCCAGTGTTCTGATAAGGAACTTACTGAGAGATAGTGCATACATCCAATCTGTAGAGTGGAATGGCGCAGCAAGCGAATGACACCGAGCGGATCCAGCTACTGGCCCGAAGGGACGAGTATATGAGAGGATAACGGCTCTACACAGAGATTATAAAATCTTGCAAATGTGTTAGGTGTCGCCCAGCCAGCAGCTCTACAAATATCTGTCAGTGAGGTGCCACGCGCCAACGCCCAAGAGGAAGCAACACTCCTGGTTGAGTGAGCTCTCTCTCTCTCCAGCGGGATCAAAGGAACCACAGGTGCACCTTCGGTGGGGCAGCGAGACGGAACAGACGGCCCTGGTATGGGAGGCATAGCGTTGTAGGGGTCTGCACAGTCTCAAGGATGAGCAGGTCCCACCATAAACTGTGTTTAAGCCTCAATTCACAGAACTTTGGTTTGTAAATCTTACATCGATTCTGGCCCGGAAGACACTAATGGATCACGAGACTCTTTTTATGACTATTTCGATAAGTCCCTAAACTCTCCTCTGTGACT
The DNA here is from genome assembly GCF_024489055.1 of Chanodichthys erythropterus. Taxonomy (NCBI): domain Eukaryota; kingdom Metazoa; phylum Chordata; class Actinopteri; order Cypriniformes; family Xenocyprididae; genus Chanodichthys; species Chanodichthys erythropterus. Next base: position 17,650,222 of record NC_090236.1, on the reverse strand, counting down.
TCAAAGGAGATGCGAACACCACGGATAGGGTTTCGAGGAGACAGGACCGAATTCCAAACGGTCATAAAAAGGAAAATACACGCACGCACCCACAGACACACACACATACAAAGCCCTACATAAAGACTGTATACACAAATATTATACCTGCAAATATGAATGTATCTGCCACTATGGTGCTTGTTGCATGTATGTGTTACTAATGTAGAATCGTAGAATTGACTGTAGTAGGTTAGTTTTCATGTTAAACGATAGTATTAGAGTAGAAAGTGTATCTTCTTTATGGGATGAGAGACACCTGTCGAGTTTGATCTCTCCGTAAAGCTGTGAGTCCGAGCTATTCACCCATGTACGTTACATTTCTGTCAAATGCATCGTTCAATGTTTAATAGCACTATGAAGAAAATGCACCGATTTAACATACCATAAATTAACTCGTTGGACAGGACAAAGGGATGTGGAAAACCGCCAAATTGCAACTCTATCATTGGAGGACGTTATCAAGAAGGCGTTCTGGCCTGTTGTCCTTATACCAGGACACACGTCTTTTCGATGCACAAGTTTTCTGCACGAGTTCCTGCCGTCAAGACGGACTCTGTTCTTCTTTTTCTGGTCACATTACTACAGTTAAACCTTCGTTTGAAACTTCGCCGAAACAACCTCCGGAAGAAGAAACAACTATCAAACCGAGCGCTCCGAAACTCTAAGCACCCCAACAAACCTATGCAAGTATAACGTTTTTACGATTTTAAATACTGAGTTTCCTTGCTGGCTCTTAAAGGTGACTGTTGCAATTTGCCATGCTTTGATCATCTCTTTCGTTTCTTTCACCTATATGTATTTGTATCTACTTGTGTACATTTATCCATATAACCTTTGTATTACCCGTTCTTTATATTAAATACATCATATCCGTGCTTATTTTGTTCACTTGCTCATTTAGCAACAAGCGAGTCACTTTAACATTCTGATTCTAATATCCTGGCTTTACGTTTGGATGCTACCATAGAAATTTATCTTCGTGGCCAGAGGGTAATATTTCTGTCGTAAGAGTCTGTGGAACTTACCGGTTTGCTGGATGGACCGATAGTTCTCTACATAATTATTAAAACAGAACTAATCATATATGTGATTGATTATAATTCATTGTAGTTAATTCACCATATATGGTTAATTCCCCCTTGGGTCGGTATGTGCATAATAATAATTCATATAACCTTATGAATTATGATATTCATATTCCACCCATAAATTGATTAATAACGGTACAACCGTTACAGCGTCCCATAATAAAGGTAGCGTCTGAAACCGTGGAGTGACAGAGGGGGCTCTGTGAGAAGGCACAGCGTTCTCGGGCCGGCTCTGAAGGGAAAGAGGGGAGGGGGGAAGAGAGTGTTGCGGAACAGAGCACACTGTCAACCGTGCCCTCTTTGGACCCGGAGATAGAGGAAACAGCTCTTTTTGTGAGGATATGGGTACCACTGGCAGAGCCAGTGGTGAGGATGGAAGGGTTCTCCCCCAGCCCTCCTGCGGGGGAAGGAGCGGCCCTGCTACCGACTCTTGAAGAGCTGTCGTCTCCGACTCCGGGTCGCCCGTCTCAGGAACGCCGCTTCTTAGCCTGATGCCGCCTTCCCACGGCTGTCTCCTCGCTGCAGCCGGGGTGGAGGCTGCTGCTGTGGCCGAGCGGGAGCAGAGGAAGCTGCGGGCGAGGAGGCTGATTAGTCGGGTTGTTCCACACCGTCACCCTCAGATCGCCCTGGCCACCAGCCGAAGATCGAGGTGTGGCAGAGGGGACTCGATACTGTTTAAGGTAATCGAGTCTCGATCTAAGCATCTTGATGGTCATGTTCCCACAATGAGAACATGAACCATCCACGAAAGCCGCCTCAGCGTGCTGGAAACCCAAACACGTGAGGCAGCGATCATGGCAGTCAAGAGGCGCCATATAGCGACCGCACACAGAAACACACGGGCGGTACGACATCTTTAAAAAGACGCGACCTTAAACCTGTAAGCTGTTTTAGGAAAATGCTCTTTTGGTACTGAAGTGCTCAGGGGAAACAGGCAAGGCAGGAACAATGGAATCCACTGAAACGCGCCGTCACACCAATACTGTAGAGACTCGTCCTGTAGAACAGGCAACGATGTGCTCGGCTCCGAAGCGAAAGCTTGAATGCGAGTTGCTCGCGCTGCTCCTTATATACCCACACTGTGGGGCGGAGCTTGCGCATGCAAATTCCGCAGACCAAGATAATCTTCGTATCATTGGCTCGTTTTGTTAACACTCGAAGGTGATTGGGCTCTCGGGCGAGACCCCATTTCGTCAGTCTCTGACGTAACGTCAAAGTGACTGACTGAAAGGGAACAGAATAATCAGATAATCAAAGACTTTTAACTTGTGGCTTGTAACTTGTAATGGAATCATTACTCAAGCATGGTTTTTAGGTAATCTTTATATTAGGCATCCTCAAATAGCGGATCTTGGTCCAGTTCCGGACCCTGGCTTGGTAAGGAAAGACAATTATTTACTGCTTTGGTTCTTGTGAGCCAATATCCTCATCTTTGATGACTCTTTCTGTTTTCTGTTTTTTTTTTTTTTTTGTTTGTTTGTTTTGTTTTGTTTTGTTTTTCTCTACAAAGTACTGCTTCCCAGATGAAAAACTATAGCTATTCCAAAAAGTATTGTCCAGACCGCTGGGAAGGAAATATAGAGACCGGACCTCTTGGAACTTTAATTGGATACCCCTGCAGACATTATGTATGATGTACCATGTTTTTGTGAACCTTATCTTCCTGTCAAAGCATAATGAGTTAGTTAACAGCACTAATTATAACATTCTGTATTCATCAGAGATGCTACTTTATTCTCCTCTCAAACAGAATAATGAAGGTCGCTTTACCATAGCAACAAGTTGAAGAAATCACAGAAGGCACAAGAGAATCCCAAACAGCATTCCCTGAATCATTCATCATATCACTGTCATTTCTTACACCTTTAAAATGAACTTCACCAAGGGCTATCCATAGTCAGTGCTTACTTCAAACTCCAACAACCAATTTTAGCAGATGTGCAGATGTTTTTCCACACAACATCTGCACCTGCAACTTTCTTCTTCCCCTCCAATAGTGAGTTTAACACATCTCTAAAAACGAGGGATCTGAATATCCAGCCAGCTTAACAGGTTGGGCTCAGTCAGATCATCACTGAGTCATACTCTGCCACATACACATACACTATCAGCACATATGGTGCCCTGCTGTTTAGCACAAAACCTGCTAAACTGCTGTTCTTACTTGGGTTGCAAATTTACCTTCATTCGAAAAAAAGAAAGAAAGAAAGAAAGAAAGAAAGAAAGAAAGAAAGAAAGAAAGAAAGAAAGAAAGAAAGAAAGAAAGAAAGAAAGAAAGAAAAAGAAAGAAAGAAAGGTGTCATCATGCATTGCAAATTATAGGATGTTTTGTGAAATGGCTTTAACTAGTATCCATATTGTATTTATATGAAATATTGTATTCATTTATTTATTGTAGCAAATTATATGTAATGATAATTACATTTAGTCTACATTTAGTCTAACAATTACTTTGCTTTTGTTTAATATTTATATTTTGTTTTATTAGATATATAAAAATAATTAAAAAAAAAAGCATAGTGAAATAAAGTTTGTGGTAAAAAATATTAACGTCACTCCATTAAATATGTCAGAAAAGTCAAATTGATATGGGAAATGTCACAGCAAATAACTAAATTAATAATATAATATAATATAATATAATATAATATAATATAATATAATATAATATAATATAATATAATATAATATAATATAATATAATATAATATAATATAATATAATATAATATAATATAATTGTCACAGACACGCCAGGCTCCACCTCACCACAGTACCCACGCACCCAATCACCAGCATACTAATCACCGCCACCTGCATCTCATTCACTCTGCAATCACCAGCACTTCAAAACCACCACACTCACACACACTCACTGTCCGGTCTCGTTTGCAATACCTTGTGTTAATGCTTACCTTAAGGACTCCCCTTCATCATACTTACCTGCTCCAGCGATCTCCTTCATCTCCTTCGTCTCCTGGTCCCTTCGTGTGCTTACCCTTCTGTGTGTGTGAGTGTCTCCAACGTCTCCCTCCATTTCACTTCAGCTCCTGGATAATCAACCATACAAGGACAGTATTACTCTCTATTCATCTCTCAAGAACCCGATAACAGCCATTTCCACTCTGTGTTCTCATATTGTTCCAATAAACTCACCTGGATTGCTTTTATCTCTGCCTCCGTGTCTATATCATAACAGAAGACCGGACCATAACAACTAACGGCATGAGTACAAACGATCCATTCCAGGAACTCGTGGACGTGCTGCGTCGAGCACTCACACCACAGCCCTCAACATCGTCATCCCACAACACGGCTGTCTCCGCACCCACCAGCACCACTCCTTCACCTGCATTCACCGCCAGTCCCATGGCCAAACCGGCGCCCTACTCTGGATCGGCGGAGGAATGCAGCGGATTTCTTCTCCAATGTGAGCTGGTCCTGGAGATGCAGCCGCACCTCTACACCACAGACACGGCTAAAATAGCGTTCATTATTTCACAACTGCAAGGGAAGGCTCTGCAATGGGCAGATTCGTTGTGGACCCAGAAAGGCCCAGTCGTCCAATCCTATTCGGCGTTCGTCTCCCACTTCCGGGAAGTATTCGGGAAACCTCTGACTGATTCCTCGACTGGTGAGAAACTTTATAATCTAAAGCAAAGAAACCTATCTGTTAACGAATATGCCTTGCAGTTTCGAACGCTAGCCGCCACCAGCGGATGGAACGAGCAAGCCCTCATGACCACGTTCCGTCAGGGGCTGGAACCCTCCGTGCGGCTGCATCTCGCTGCATACGAGGACTCCATGGGATTAGAACGCTTCATCCAACTCGCCATCCGCGTGGGGTCCCGTATGCAGTCGTGCATTCAAGAACACCAGGGCCAGTCATCCACCACTAACCTCCTCCGTCGGTCCGAACCCGTCAGCTCCCCAGAACCAGCCAACGAACCCATGCAAATTTATCACTCTCGTCTCACCCCAAACGAAAGACAAAGAAGGCTGGCCCTGAATCTCTGTCTCTATTGCGGAACAATGGGGCATAATCTCTCCACATGCCCAATCCGTCCTCCTCGACCCGTGGTGAGTGCAATATTTCCCTCCATTCAGAAAATGAAACCACTCACTACAACTGTAACCCTTACTGCTGCTAACATCTCTGTTCCAGTGGTGGCGCTCCTTGATTCAGGGTCAGCCGGAAACTTCATCTCAGGCACCCTCTGTAGACAACTCAACCTTAAGATCTCTCCTTCACCGACGAGCTATCAAATCCACTCCATCACGGGCAAACCCCTAAGCCGCAGACACATCCGTCACTGCGTGGGTCCACTTCAACTCAGCATCGGTATCCTGCACACTGAACACATCCATTTGCTGGTTCTGGAGGAATCCACCGCTGACGTGGTTCTAGGGCGCCCGTGGCTGGAACAACACAACCCCAACATCTCCTGGCGCACGGGCGAAGTCCTGAAGTGGGGCGATCACTGCTTCCCAGACTGCTTCCCAGCGCTTCCTGTCCCAAAACCTCCACTCTCCAAGTCTCTTCTCGTGAATGCCACGTCCATCGAGAGCCCTGTTGAGAAGCGCTCCGTGGATGTTCCCCCTGACTACGCCCCCTTCAGCGACGTCTTCTGCCCGCAACGCGCCTCCAAGCTTCCTCCACACCGGCCATGGGACTGCGCCATCGATCTGCTGCCGGGTGAACCAGTGCCCAGGGGACGCATATACCCCCTGTCCATACCGGAGGAGAAGGCCATGGAGGAATACATCAAGGAGGCACTCGAACAAGGTTACATCCGCCCGTCTACTTCCCCTGCTGCTTCAAGCTTCTTCTTCGTGGCAAAGAAGGACGGAGGCTTGAGGCCCTGCATCGATTACCGTGCACTCAACAAGATCACCATCAAGTTCCGATATCCACTTCCCCTCGTCCCAGCGGCCCTGGAACATCTCCGCGGTGCCACTGTGTTCACCAAGTTGGACCTCCGCAGCGCGTATAACCTCATCCGGATACGTGAGGGGGACGAGTGGAAGACCGCCTTCGTCACGCCCACTGGACACTACGAGTACCTCGTGATGCCGTATGGCCTGGTCAACGCCCCCTCCGTATTCCAGGAATTTATCCACGAGGTGCTCCGGGAGTTTCTCCATAAGTCCGTTCTGGTTTATATAGATGACATCCTCATCTACTCCCGGAGCTTGGCCGAACATCGCCACCACGTTGCGGAGGTCCTCCAGCGCTTACGGCAGTTCCATCTCTTCCTCAAGGCTGAAAAATGCTCATTCCACCAACCCTCCGTCCAGTTCCTGGGGTACGTGATTGATCACAGTGGCATCCGGATGGACGAGGGGAAGGTCTCCGCCATACAGTCCTGGCCCACTCCTACCACCATCAAAGAACTCCAAAGATTCCTAGGTTTCTCCAATTTCTATCGCCGGTTCATCAAAAACTACAGCACAATCGTCAGTCCACTCACCAACCTCCTCCGTCACCAGCCCAAGTCTCTGTCCTGGTCTCCATTAGCCACCGACGCCTTTGAGACCCTGAAGAAAGCCTTCACCACCGCTCCCCTCCTCGTCCACCCTAACCCGGACCTCCCGTTCATAGTAGAGGTGGACGCATCTACCACCGGAGTGGGAGCGGGCCTTTCACAGCAGCAGGGGACACCAAGTAGACTCCATCCATGCGCCTTCTTCTCCCGCAAGCTCAACCCGGCGGAGGTCAACTACGACATCGGTGACCGCGAACTCCTGGCCGTCAAGCTTGCCCTTGAGGAGTGGAGGCATTGGTTGGAGGGAGCTACTCACCCATTTCAAGTCCTCACTGATCACAAGAACCTTGAATATCTGAAGGCCGCAAAGAGACTCAACCCTCGCCAAGCTCGCTGGGCTATGTTCTTCTCTAGATTCAACTTCTCCATCTCCTACCGTCCTGGTTCTAAGAATACGAAGGCTGATGCCTTATCTCGCCTCTATGCTCCTGAGGAAAAGCCCGAAAAACCTGATACTATTCTGCCGGAGTCCATCTTCGTGAGCCCTATCCAGTGGTCCGAAGAAACCATTCCCTCCGCCAATGCCTCCACACGCACTCCGCCGGGTTGCCCACCGGGCTTGCAGTACATCACACGGGCACGTCGCACTCCACTCCTGCACAACGTTCACTCTTCACTTGGCACTGGTCACCCGGGGGTCAAGGAGACCCTCTCGTTGCTCAAACAACGCTTCTGGTGGCCCAACATGGCCAACGACGTCAGGAGGTACGTGCAGGGCTGCAGGGAGTGCGCCATCTCCAAGAGCCCACGCCATCTTCCCACCGGCAAGCTCTTTCCTCTGCCCGTTCCTGAGAGACCCTGGTCCCACCTGGGAGTGGACTTCGTCACCGACCTCCCCGAGTCTGACGGTCACACGTGCATCCTGGTGGTAGTAGACCGCTTCTCAAAGTCCTGCCGATTAATACCCCTGGAGGGTCTACCTACCGCCATGGCCACCGCAGAACTAATGTTTAATCATGTCTTTCGCTATTATGGATTACCTGAAGACATCGTCTCCGACAGAGGACCCCAGTTTATCTCCCATGTCTGGAAAGCCTTCTTCTCCCTCCTGGGTGTGACCGTCAGCCTATCGTCTGGATACCATCCTCAGTCGAACGGGCAGACGGAACGGAAGATCCAGGAGATCGGCCGCTTCCTGCGTACCTTCTGTCACGGCCACCAGAACTCCTGGAACCAGTACCTGGGTTGGGCCGAGTACGCACAGAACTCCCTCCGCCAAGCCTCAACTGGACTAACACCCTTCCAGTGCGTACTCGGCTACCAACCCCCGATGTTCCCCTGGGACGGGGAACCCTCCGACGTTCCGGCAGTCGACTACTGGTTCCGGGAGAGCGAGAGGGTGTGGGACTCAGCTCACCACCAGCTGCAGAGAGCCCTGCGCAGACGCAAGATGGCAGCCGACCTTCGTCGCTCCGAGGCCCCTGACTACCAGCCGGGGCAGAAGGTCTGGCTGTCCACCCGGGACATCAGGATGCGTCTGCCCTGCAAGAAGCTGAGTCCCCGCTTCATTGGCCCATTCACCATCCTTCGGCAGATCAACCCCGTCACCTATCGTCTCCAACTCCCGGCACAGTATAGCAGAATTCACCCTACATTTCACGTGTCCCTACTCAAACCTTACCACCCTTCTGTTGTTCCCTCCACAGAGCCTGACGTGGCAGCCGCCGAGCCCCCCCTTCCACTTCTCCTAGAAGACGGCACAGCCTACGTGGTACACGAGATCCTGGATTCCCGGCGCCGTGGTGGTAAACTCGAATACCTCGTGGACTGGGAGGACTATGGTCCCGAGGAACGCTCATGGATTCCCAGGAACGATATCCTTGATCCTCTTCTGTTACAGAACTTCCATACCAACCATCCAGACAGACCTGCCCCACGACCCAGGGGAAGACCACCACGACGTCGGGGTCCGCGGCCCTCAGGAGCGGGCCGTGGGAGGGGGGGTACTGTCACAGACACGCCAGGCTCCACCTCACCACAGTACCCACGCACCCAATCACCAGCATACTAATCACCGCCACCTGCATCTCATTCACTCTGCAATCACCAGCACTTCAAAACCACCACACTCACACACACTCACTGTCCGGTCTCGTTTGCAATACCTTGTGTTAATGCTTACCTTAAGGACTCCCCTTCATCATACTTACCTGCTCCAGCGATCTCCTTCATCTCCTTCGTCTCCTGGTCCCTTCGTGTGCTTACCCTTCTGTGTGTGTGAGTGTCTCCAACGTCTCCCTCCATTTCACTTCAGCTCCTGGATAATCAACCATACAAGGACAGTATTACTCTCTATTCATCTCTCAAGAACCCGATAACAGCCATTTCCACTCTGTGTTCTCATATTGTTCCAATAAACTCACCTGGATTGCTTTTATCTCTGCCTCCGTGTCTATATCATAACAATAATATAATATAATATAATATAATATAATATAATATAATATAATATAATATAATATAATATAATATAATATAATATAATATAATATAATATAATATAATATAATTAATATAATATAATACTAACAGTCTCGATTTTGGTTTCGTTTTCATTCTGTTCCCCGCTACGTTTTGCCTGAGTTCTGTTTGCTTGTTCATTTCCCTAGTTACTTATTAGTTCCACACCTGTTTCTAGTTCTGTTAATTACCTTTCCCTGTGTATTTAAACACTGAGTTCTGTCAGTTCCTTGTCCAGTATAATCAACGTTCACCATGGTTGTGCTTGCTTGTGTAATACAAAGATACTTTAAGCCGGGTTCACACTGTGCGATTTTGGCCACAATTTGGTCATCTGAGACAAATGTTGAGAATCCTAAAAGATTCCTATAATCCTAAGCTAAAATCTGTAGTCTTTGATCGCTAGTTTGACATGTTTACCGACAGCCAATTAATGACCGCTGTGATCAAATTTTACCTCAGATGAAATTCTGGTAGTCTCAGAAGATTTGGCGCACATTCCTGCAGTGTGACTTCTCCTACGACAAATGTCAAATTGTCTTCGTTTTTAAAGACAAGCCATGATCAAAATTAACGCTAGAGATGTCTTTGTTAGCCACCATTTCAGTCCCGCGTGTAATGCAGCTCACAGTCACCGAACGTGTGTGGGTTTATGATGTAAAACTCCGGACAAGTTTTAATGCGTGCGTGTCGTACAGTCTGACATGAATGACAGCTGAGATCCCACAGTGTGACATGAGGATCATGAACTGACAGTCTGACAAGCAACAATCCTAAATGACTATTATAAATCGCACAGTGTGAACCCGGCTTAAGTCTCAGGAAATTATCTATAACATTAAAAGTTTCTCCCTATGTATGTGATTGATTATGAAAAAGTATGATGATAGAAAATTAAATAATCACACTTGAGTGACAGATACATGGCATTTCCATCTGTAAGAGATAAACAGAGGCACCGTGTGCAGAATAATTTGGTTCTTCATGGCAGCTCATGTGAAGACCATCATCACACCCTAACTGAGGAAGACAGAGTGAAACAATTTGTATTAAATTATCATAGTTCAAAAGTCCACCAAAATTAACTCAAGACAGTTTCCATTAGAATTTCATTAAATAAGTGTATTCCAAATCTTACACCTGAATCTTAAAAGCCCCATTCATACCTCAGGAATCATTCTGAGCAAACGTAATCAGAAGACATTATTAGGAAAGTCATTAGAAAATCACTCAGAGGTGAAAGCAGCAGAAGGCAAATGTTTAATTATTTTAGAGGAAATCCAAGGCACATTGAATTCATTCAGTTTAAATACAGTATTTTATTATTCTGTGGAACAGTTTGAGTCATTTCTCAAACCCCCAATTGGGCACAACAAGACAAGCCTAATTGCAATAAGCCACATTGCTCTTGTATATTATATGAACGTGAGAGTCATGAGACCTATTTATATCTCAAACATGATTCTGAGAAACTGCATTAGAACAACGCTGGCTGTGAAGATCTATAATAATAACTCCTCATCTTGCTTCCTGCTGATCTTCTATGTACAGAAAAACCGTATTTAGAAAAACACCCAGACTTTTGAGAATATAGAGGTAGACTACTGCTCTCAGCAAAACTAAATGTTAAAAAGCTTATTATTGAAGAAAAGTTCAAGTAATTGTGTCATTATTTACTCATCCTTATGCTGTTCCAAATCTGTATGCTGTTATTCATCAGTGAAAACTCATTTTATGCACTAATAATCTTCCCTGAAGTGAGTCAGATTCAGAGTCAAAAACAACATTGTTTTTTTTTACGCCATAACCAAACAAAGTGCGCTAGCTACTTAAATTTCCATTTGTCACTCTCACAAAAATATCATTTGACTTCAGAAGACTTTCAGACAATGTTTTTTTTTTTTTTCAAGTTCTTTTTGGAGCTTGATAACTTTTTCTTTTGTCTGTTGGGATGTTTATTGGGAAAGATTAATACCAATTTCCATCTAAATACTTACATTTCAATATTTCTTATCTTTGCTTGGTAAAGAATGTGAATCTACAGGTTAATGAGCTAGTGTGATAATCAATGCGATGAATCAGATGAGTTTCCCTACAAGACAAACACAGATTTTGCCTGTATCAACTTTCATGAAAATATAGCCTGTCCTGAATCAACAAGAATTTCTGAGGACTCAAATAGCTGACTATGCTGACAAGGCTAAAAAACAGTAGCACCCTTTAACATTCTGGCCTTCAAAACCGCATGACATAGCAGATATTGTTAAAATGGAAAAATGTCATTCCTATTATCTGCTTAAAGGGATAGAAGATATTTTGAAGAATGTTTCAACTGTTTTGTCCATATAATGAAATTCAATTTTCTTTCATTGTATGAAAAAACAAACAAAAAAAAAAAACATAAATAATTCAAAATATCTTCTTTTATGTTGCACATACGAAAGAAAGTCAAATAGGTTTGGAACAACATGAGGGAGAGTAAAACATGACAAAATATTTATTTTTGGGTGAACAATCCCTTCAAAAGAAGAAGGTTGAAAATTTCAGGAGGTCACAGTGTAGGACTGAGAGGCAAACACTTTGGACAGACACTCAGAAAAGTGTTTTCACTTGTGCTGAATGTAATTCTTTGTTCGAATCAGTTTTTTTTTTTTTTTTTTTTTTTCTTTCAGTATGACTTTGGCTCTCAGTTTAGATTAAATGAAAGTGGCTCTGTAAAGTTCCATTCTAGGGTCATTTTAGGTATAACAAGTTTTATAGTTAGTAATCTCAGCTCTGAAGTTGCTTATACAGTGGCTGCAGGTGGAATGAGACATACTGCAGCAAACTAGCAAAGTTTAGAGCAACAATAACAAACTGAAAATGACAATCTGACAGCCAGCACACAAACTCTACTGCATGTAGTTGACATTAAGCAGGTAAATGGCATACTTCATGCATCTCAAGAGAATCTGAAATTTCCTATATATGACATTACGATCTTTCCTGAATCTCTAACAATGTTGCATCACCAGTATTTGCAACATCCAGTGAAAAGAAGATGGCTGCTAAACCAATTCATTACAAACAAATTCAGCAGATGGAGGACTTCTATACTTGTTGTGCCTGCAAAATGTGTTGGTATAATGCATGCATTATAACTTTGTTTAATTCCCCTCTAAATAATGAGTCAGATGTATGTTTATAAACCTGTTGCACACAGGATTTACCAATGAATCTAAAAGAGGCCACATTATTTACATCAGTTTCACCTGCAACCCACAGGGACCCCGTCACCATGGGAACTGCAGAGATGATTGGGAAAAGATTTCACATCTTAGACTTATCCAACCTGAAACACAGGCAGTTGTGTTTCATGAGATGCCAGACACAGTCCAGTAACAGTGAAATGCAAACATATCTTCTCAGAAGGGAGGGTAGCATAAATTCTCACCAGTATCAGTCAACCACATCAGCTGATTGGATTTCCCTCCTACACCTTACAAGAAAGTAAGCCTCTTCCATGAGTTTATTTCTTTACTTTTACTTAGATTTTATTTTTATTTTATTATTATTATTATTATTATTATTATTATTATTATTAGGTTATTAAAATGACATTTTGTCCCCTTGGAATTATATGGTTGTATAAGTTTTTTTTTTTTTTTTTTTTTTTTTTTGTCAAAATTGCGTTATTCACATATTTTTATTCTAACTTCTTTACATTATGTGTTTTTTTTTTTTTATGTTGTGTACATTTTGGAACTTTTTATTTAGAAAACAAAAAGGTTAATAAATAATATTAAATAAATAAAGTAAACAATAGGATGAAAACGACAAATTATTGTTCAGTAATAGTTCAGCTAGTGTAAATGGATAGTCTAAGGGGTTCTGGTAGTCTTTGATGGTCTTCTCTAAAACCTTTAGTTTTGTTCTTTTTTCTTTCTTAAAGTATTCCTATATTGTTTAAGTTTTTCATGATAGAGATGACGGATGTTCTCATTGTCAGCATCTCTGTGTTTCTGGTTTGATAGAATTCTTACTTCTTTCCTAAGTCTTTTGCAGTCATTGTCAAACCATTTCTCAGTGACATGTGGTCTTTTTGCTTTTCTTTTTGTGTTTAAGTTTGATAATGTTGCTGAGATCTCAAATATTCTGCTCAGCTTGTCTACTGCTAGGTCTGTACCTTTACTGTTATGCAGGAAAGGAATGGCAAGGAATTGGTCTAACAGAACTTGAATTTTTGGTTGACTAATTGTACTTGTATATGTGTCTTTACTGTTTTGTTTCCATCTATACGTGTTTCTAAGTGAGTGAAGCTTGGTTTGTTTAGATGCTTCTTGGTTGGGCATTGCTCTGGTTAAGTAGAGGGTTATTTTACTGTGGTCTGATAGTGGGTTTAGTCGGCTGACTGTGAATGCTCTTAGGGAGTTTGGGTTAAGGTCTGTAAGAAAATAGTCGACTGTACTGCTACCAAAAGGTGAGCTGTAGGTGTATCTACCGTAGGAATCTCCTCTTAGTCTGCCATTGACTATGTACATACCTAGTGTGCGACACAGATGAAGAAGTTGTGTTCCGCTTTTGTTTGTTATTTTATCATAGTTGTGTCTTCGTGTGTGTATAGGTGGGGGGAGGACGTCACCTCCAGGCAGGTGTTTGTCCCCCTGAGAGTTAAGTGTGTCCATTTGTTCTCCTGTTCTGGCATTTAGGTCTCCACAAATCAGTACACTTCCCTGTGACTGGAAGTAATTAATGTCTTCTTCAAGAATGGAGAAACTGTCTTCATTAAAATAGGGAGACTCTGCTGGAGGGATATAAGTGGCACATAGGAAGATATTTTTCTCTGTTGCAGTGACTGTCCGATTAATTTCTAACCATGTATAGAATTGTCCTGTTTTAGCTACTTTGATGTCATGGACAAGATTTGATCTGTACCAAATATGCATGCCTCCTGAGTTTCTTCCTTGTGTCACTCCAGGCAGTTTAATGGATGGGATGATGAGTTCTCTGTAGTCTTTGGGGCAGCCGGTGGGTCCATCTCTGCTCCATGTCTCCTGCAGGATGATCATGTCTGAATTTCTTATTTCTGAGTTGAAATCTGTATTTTTGCTTTTGAGGCCAAAGGTAGAGGATCTCAGGCCTTGAATGTTCCAATATGATATTATAAATGCTTTGTTGTCCGTAGGGTCTTAGTTTTGTTGATATGTTTTGAACTATGACAGTAGGTGTGAGCAGATGAGGTTGAGCATCTGACGGATGTCTCTGAGCTCTGATGTTGTGGCTTGTACTGGTCCTGTTGTTGGTTTTCTGCTCACTATCTGAGCATAGCTGTGGCTGCCGGGGGTCTGCTGTATATGAGGGGGGTAGGGGGTAGGCAGGAGTGGCTTTGGTCTGGCCTGATGCACTGAATGTGTGGTTGTGAGGGCTGGGAGAAGATGCTAAGGTGTTGGCTGGGGTGGTCTCAGCATGTGAGAGTGTTGTTGTCGTGATGGAAGTCTTCTGGATGTTCTCTCTGGGTGTACACTGTACTTTCCTACAGGTCTGGGTAGATGTTGTTGGACTCTGTTGCTCCTGGGGGTGCTGTTGCGGTTCCGATTCAGGGCCACATCTTTTAGGGTCCTGGCGAAGACAGGAACAGCTGTTTTGTACAGATGGACATGGTCGTAGAGGCATGTGAAGTCCAGGGTGGGGTGGTGTGCTAGGTGCACATTGGGTTTAAGTGCACAGGTACGGGAGAGGTTGGCATTCACCCGGTGGATAGTGTCAGGGTGGAAGTCTTTTCGGGGCAGCAGTGTGGAGATGGTAATTTTAGCGTGTGGGAAGGTGGTTGAGGCCTTTTCAATCACTGTTTGTAATGATGTAGCCACCCTCTCCTGTTGGGTTCTCAGGTCGTTTGTGCCGATGTGGATTATTATATGGCTTGGGGATCCCAGTTTGTCCACACTTAGCGATTTGAGTGCACTCTGAGTGTTCGGACACCAGAGTTTGACCACTCTGTGTTTGGGAAAGAGCTTCTTTTCATCAATAAATTTCCCATTTGAATCAATTAAAAGAGCGACTTCTGGTTTTACTGCTCCTTCTGTTGGTGTGGAGGGGTCGACTGAGTGTGATGTGGGGGAAATGTCTGATGGGAGAGGAGGATACTGGCTGTGATGTATCTCTGTTGTTTGGGAGCTGTGATCAGGGTGAAGGGTGTCCTGCTCCACCGGTTCCTCTGATGAGCTGAACTCGCTGTGCTGTGCTCCTCTGTCCTGCCTCAGTTCTCTTATTTCCATCCTCATTGCTGTTAGTTGCACCCTGTGTACCTCAGTCTGTTGTAAGAGCAGTGTTTCCAGTGTCTCCAGCTGGGCCCTCAGCCCCTCTCTCTCCTGCTGGAGTTCCTTCACTTCAGTCTGCAGTGTAGACAGCTCTCTCCTGAGGGTATCCCTTTCTCTGTGTTTGGCTGTGGGGCTGTTGCTGGTCTGGTCTGTTGTCTGAACTTTTTGCAAGGAAAAGATCATCTCCTTGAGCTGTACCATTTCTCCTTCTAGCTCTGTGAACCTCTCCCTCATGTCAGTGCAATAGCAGTGTGAATGGGGGTCTTTGGTCTGGTTTATGCTCGAAGGGTCTCTCTGTTCTGTCTGGTCCTCATCTGTGTGGATGGTGTGGGAGACTGACTCCTCAGGTGTGATAAGTTGGTTGCTGGTTATGGTCTCTTTCTGTGCTCTGTCTTTGATGCAGAGGAAGTCTTGTTCAAAGAGCCCATTGATGCTCTTTACCACCACTATACCCATTGTTTTGTAGATATTAACATTGGTGGTAGTTGTGTCTTCCTCGTTTCTTATTTTTAGCTGGAAACCCCCACAGATGCCTTTTCTTTCAGCAGAGGGGTAGTGTGTAATGATTGCCTTGTGCCATGCATAGGGCTTGTTGGTGTAGAATATCAGGTTACTTATGCTGCCATCCTTATGTAGGTCTGCAAAAAGTGTTTCTGGGTTGTCAGTTAGTCTTTTATTTTTGTAGACTTTCCGTGCTGTTTCATTTGTGACATCTTTGGGATAGTGCAGTGCGATGACCTCCACAGATGGGTGTTGTTTAGGCCTAACGCTCTGGTTGGAGGCTTCAGAACTCTTCTGAGGGCAGAAGGGGCGGAGCCAAGATGATGTGCTGGCCATAGTTGATTTAGAATGTAAACAGAATCAACTGAAATAACTGCCAGTTATTTGTTTATTTTTTCTCAGTGAAGATAATAATAAAAAAAATTATAGATAAGCTAAAATATGACTTTTCTTCGATTGTTAAGATGGGAAAAAAAAAAAAAAAATCCTTTCTCCAAAATTCCTGTTGTCCAAAATGTCTTTCTGTGCTGTTCTTTCAAGCAAATATCCAATGAGAGAAAATATATCACTGTCTCTTTAAATGCCTTTACCTCTCTTTTTCTGAAAGTTTTCTTCTTAGTTGTTGTTGTTGTTCGTTGTTTGTTGCTTGAAGTTATCCTTTCAAACATGAATATCCTTTCTGCAGAGGGTTGTCCTTTGATTATGTCCTCTTGAATTTTCCTCAGATTCAGGTGACAGTAAAAAAAAAAAAACTGTTCTAATCCAACAAAAGCTTTGTCTAGATGATGTCAAGATGTTGTTTTATGTTTAATCTTCTATTTTCTCTAGTTTATTGGCAAACTTTTCTCATTTTTCATGCAATTTTCATGCAATTCATCTGGAGCTCAACAGTTGCTGACAGTTTGTTGTTGTTGTTTTATGAATATGCAGATATCCACTGGAGTTAGGCCTTATATTGTAGCTTAATTTGTCCAAAAAACAGTTTCTAGGCAAATATTTTCCCAAAATATAGGCAGTTGATTGCAGATCTCATGTAGTATATCTGTACTCACTCTGAGAGCTCTTCTTTTCTCTCTGTGGCAGTTGTAAGACCTTTTGGCCTGCTGTCAGCTAGTTGTCAGCTAGTTGTCCTCTTTGTCTTCTGTTGATTTTTCTTGATAAATTTGAACTTCTTTTTGTAGTTAATAAGTTGTAGAAGTCTTGTATTCTTGAAATGTATCAAAACTGAATGTTTGTCTTAACTTAAAACAACATTGAAACTAAAAAATCAGGAGCTCATTTTCATATTTCTTATTAGAGCTTATCTCTCTCTCTCTCTCTCTATGTTCTCTCTCTCTCAACTGCATTAATAACTATCAACTGTATTATTCTGCTATCAAGGCTCAAGCCTTCGTTACTAGTTCTGAAATGATGTTTTGGAATTAGCAACAGAGGCTTGGGATGAGATGCATAAGAAATTAGTCCCACACACAAGAGTGTTTTAAGGACAAAAACCTGACAAATGTCTTGAAATACAACTTCGGAACAGTGTCTTGAGGTGTGGTAACCGTTGTATAAGTGGAATAAGTGGTGTAGCATTACCAACTCAGGTGTGCATTAGGCCCGTCTTCGATTATTCCTTACATATATACTGAAGAACAGGCATATTTTAGGACACACCTATTGCTTGGCACTAATGAACTACAAGGACCTATCAACTTGTCAGAGTCTGAATCCAAGAAAGCTTAAGATGTCAATTTAAAAGAAAATGAGAACGAAGAGGCTGTTGCTGAGCGGGAGTGGAGGCGGCTGCAGGGGGGTGCCGAGAGCTAAAACTGAGGAGATGAGTCCTCATGAGTCAGACACCCTCATGTCAGCCAGGTTAAGCCATAGGTGGCGTTCCTGGACAACCAAAGTGGACGTGACCCGTAGGATGAGGTGAGTAGAAGTGCGCACCTCCTGCATAAGTCCCAGGTCAGCACTGCTCTCGTGCAGCTGTTTAAGTACCTTGGCCTAATGTACTTGGAGGATGGACATGGCGTGCAGGGCGAAAGTGGCCACACCCACAGCTCTGTAAGCCTTGCCCACAAGTGTGGATGAGAACTTAAAGGTTTTGGACGGGTGCTTGGGATCACCATGCCAGGTGGAGGTGCTCTGAGGACACAATTGCATAGCAACAGGTCTCTCCACTGGGGGTATCCCCACATACCCCTTGGCCACTCCAACATCGAGGGCAGTGAAGGGAGGTAGCCCCAGAATGGTTTCGGGGAGTTAAAGGTGCACTTCCAGGAAGAATGGTGCTGACGATCAGCCAAAGTAGCCCTCTCACGAGAAGAAGAGGATCTAGATTGGGGTATGGCAGAGGGGAGTCTACCTCATTTGAGGTAATCAGGTCTCGATCTCTACACAGAGATGGTTATATTCCCGCTATGGGAACATGACTCATCTACGAACACAGCCTCAGGGTGTTAAAAGCCCAGACACTTGAGACAACGCAGGTAACTGTCAGACAGAGCCAAAAACTGACTGCACCCAGAAACACTTGGTCGGAATGACATCTTTAAAAAGATGCAGTATCACACCTGTGTTTACTCTTTTAGAGGAAAGCTCTTTCAATTGTGCTGAAGTGCTCAGGGAAGATCACAGACAGCTGGAAGCAGGAAGCTCCTGCTGGCGATCTCTGCTGAAAAACGGTGTCACACCAACACAGAACTGAAGACTCGCTGAATACACTCTGGTGATTGCATAGCAACAAACACAAGCGCTCGGCGCCGAAGCGAAAGCTTGAATGCTTGCGCTGCTCCTTATATACCCACAGAGCGGCGCAGATAACGTGATGCAAATTCTGCAAACCAAGGTACTCAGCGTACTATTGACTAGTTTTGTACCACTCGACGATGCCTGGGCTCTCGGGCGAGAACCCATCCGTCAGTATGTTCTGATGTAACATCGAACGTGACCGATTGAAAGGGAATGAAAATTCTGTCATCGTCTACTCATGTCAATCCATACCTGTATGACTGACTGTCTTCCTTAAAAAAATGTGATGACAGAATTTAGATTTTCTCTCTTTCTCTCTCTCTCTTTAAGTTTGTTTCCTCTACACAGATGTTTAGAATGGCTGTCCAAGCTTGGAGTTTTAAGCACAATGACAATCTGACAGCTAACATATCCCATCAGCCTCAAGAAAACCCAAATATCCTTTACAAGATCACTCAGTTGTCTCTCTTTTCTTTTTCCCTGTGTTCCTGCCCTGGTGTGATTTCTTCTTGTCTTCCACGGCCATGTAATTTCACTGAGCTTTGGGGGTTCTGTTCTCTGAGAGCTCAGATTGACATGAGGTTAATGGTCTGACATTCCAATGACCTGTTTTTTCTCACTTCTCACTTGCTTTAAATGTGATTGACTATCTCATAGTATGTGAAAAAACTCCATGTGGCACACTCACATAAGGAGAAGAATGTCACAGAAAATATCAAGATTTTTCAATCTTTAAGTGGCATCCAGCATTTAAAAAGGTACAAAACTTTTAAGATTCAGTAGTAATAATCAATCGTTCAGGCTAAAATGTCATTTTCAGCCAAATACTGTTCAAAACAAATCACAAAAGATCAAAGACAATAGAATTATAAAAAATTACATAAATATTTTTTACAAAAAGTTTTTTTTTTTTTTAATTGCCAACATCCTTTTGTCCAATCTATAGTTACATTTTCGTTTAACTCTTTCAAACACTCCCAGAGTGGTTCAGTGTGTATATGTGAACAAACCAAGTGATCTCAGACCCTCCTAAAAGGACCCAAAAGCGAATCGTACTCATATCAACTCCAGAGGTGCTCTGAGTACAGTTCATTTGTGGGTCCATTTGTGGTTCGATTTCTTTGGATATCTGAAAGCATCAAGGTCCCGGTCTGCTTTGAGTTTCATTTCCACACTTGTACCTTCAGGCTCGCCATTCCCGCTGTTCCGTCTTTTCCGTCACTACTGACAACAAGGTCCATTCGCGATCGCGTTCCGTGGGGAATGCTAACAGTTTTTTTCAATTGCTAACATACTTTTGTCCAATCTGTAGTCACATTTTCAAAACTCTAAACACATTTAGCAGAACATCTGTCTGTTGTGGCCATACTATTAACACAATTCATGTCGTTTTCATACAAAATGCAGTCAATTAACACTTTTCTAAAATGCTTACATTTTCTTTTCATATAAGCATACCTCATACCAAAATTTCTCATCTTATTTGCAAATGCTTAAACATAGCAAGTCAGAAATGAAGACCTAACGTTCCAATCATTAAATATAGGATAAAACCTATACTTCTGCAACAACAGCAGCTCATAAGTATTGAAAATATACATATAACACATACTGAAACAATTGATAAGTATTTTTAATTAGCAGATCACTTAAATATTTGTCAGATTCCAGTCTCAGTAAAATAGGACTCTTTGAATCGGATTTGTTCAGTGTGTATGAAGAACAACACAGAGGAGCAGAGAGAAAATAATATCTGGCTGAGGGAGAGGAATTGATGAAGGAGGAGAGGAGAAGTTTGATCAGGACAAGTGAGAAGAAGAGGTAGAGGAGAGGAGGAAGAATGTGTGCTGGATTGTGCATCTCTATTGTTTTCCCCCTTACACATGATGAACCTAGGAAAGCTTATTTCTGCCATAAATAGAAAATAAAAAAAGGTAATTGTGACTTTTTATCACAATTCTGAGAATAATAAAAGTCATAATTGTGAGACAAACTCAGAATTGCAAAATAAAAAATATTTTTGATAAAAAGTCACAATTACCTTTTATGCTTTTTTATTCTGTGGTGGAAAAAAAGCTTCCATAATAACCAAAGACCATGTATGTTGGATTTGTTGTTGATCAATGGCAGCAATTTCATGTTTTCATTTCAGTAAAAGCTTTATACTACAATGATTCCACAACCATTGTTTCCTATTTACACAATATGTGGTCTGCACAGGGCACTAGCCTCCAAGTGGACACCATCCCACCCTCATGAGTGCACCATCAACACCACACACCCACCCCCAGAAAGAGATTTCAACCAACAGGGACACTATAGTTCTGCATAAGGGACTCAATTGACCAGTAGTTGCCCTGAGCAATTCTGTTACTTTCTTCTTCTTCTTCTCTTTTTCTACTGCACATTCAATAAAATAATGACTCTCTTCTGTTGACAAGAATGCACACATTCAACACTCAACCAAACATGTAGAACGGCTTACATGCATTATACTTTTACTGCAGTAAAAGGAAACTGAATTTTAAAAACTATGAATTTCATATTTTCTGCAGGTAGAACTGAAACATGACAGTAATGCAGTTTTCATAATGCCATCAGCTGTTAGTATTTTGACAGTCATTGAACTTTGACTGACAATATGTTCATGTTGGATAGAAAACTAGTGCTAGTGTTTGACAGAACGATTCGATTTTGAATCAGGTTTGCTGTGTTTTGATAGAGTTAGTATGTGTAGAAAAAGGTTTTTAGCATTTTGAAATGTAGAGTTTGTGTTTATATAACAAAATATGATTCTGAGCAGAAAATTAACTATTTGGCTAATTGTGTGATGTAGGTGCGTTGCTGTGTTAAGAGATTAGAAAAAGTACTTTAAGTATTGGTAAACGCTTGTTAGCAATTGAAAAAAAACTAATATATTTG